>NC_142879.1:69117916-69420625 GCF_051225735.1 Oryctolagus cuniculus | reverse complement strand
TGACTGTGGGATGTGTTGTTGGGATCTGTTCCCAGCCAGCAAGCAGAGTCGCTACCCTCCTGTTGTGTGGCTGCCCAGAGGCAGAAGAACCTAAAACTCCCAGTGGGCAGGTGCATTTTGCTGCAAGAGAGTGGCACCTTCTGAGCTCTCGAAACCCAGCTTGAAGGCACAGGGTGTTTGTTTGGGCCACAAGAAGGGCACTCTTGCTGTTCATAGGTCCAGATCCAGGTCTGATCATCATCTAAGGCACACGTAGCAAAAGCAACCGGCAAATTGATTTCCATGAGGTTCTTTGGGCCAAATGCCCACCCTTTAACCACTTAAAAAAAGATTTATTTTGTTTATTTGAAACAGTTAAGAGAGAGAGGTAGAGGCAGAGAGAAAAGTCTTCCATCCGATGGTTCACTCTCCAAATAACCGCAACAGCCAGAGCTGAGCTGATCTGAAGCCAGGAGCTAGGAGCTTCTTTGGGGTCTCCCACATGGGTGCAGGGGCCCAAGGACTTGGGCCATCTTCCACTGCTTTCCCAGGCAGTAGCAGAGAGCTGGATTGGAAGTGGAGTAGCCGACACTCCAAGCGGCGCCCATATGGGATGCTGGCACTGCAGGCCGGGGCTTGTCCCACCGTGCCCCAGTGCTGGCCCCGCCCTTAACCACTTTTTTTTTTTTTTTTTTTTTGACAGGCAGAGTGGACAGTGAGAGAGAGAGACAGAGAGAAAGGTCTTCCTTTGCTGTTGGTTCACCCTCCAATGGCCACCGCGGCCGGTGCGCTGCGGCCAGCGCGCTGTAGCCGGCACACCACGCTGATCTGATGGCAGGAGCCAGGTGCTTATCCTGGTCTCCCATGGGGTGCAGGGCCCAAGCACTTGGGCCATCCTCCACTGCACTCCCGGGCCACAGCAGAGAGCTGGCCTGAAAGAGGGGCAACCGGGACAGAATCCGGCGCCCTGACCGGGACTAGAACCCGGTGTGCCGGCGCCGCAAGGTGGAGGATTAGCCTAGTGAGCCGTGGCGCCGGCTATACTTGTCCTTTTGTGATTGACTTATTTCCCTTCGCAAATGGTTTTTCATAAGGTCTGTCCCTGCTGTAGCATGTTTTGAAACATCTCTCATTTTTATGGCTGAATAACACTCCATTGCATGACTAAAACACATTTTGTTTAACCATTCATCTGCTGGTAGGCACTCGGGGTGCGTCTGCCTTTCAGCTGCTATGACCCTTCCTGTGTGCGTGTGTGTCTGAGTCCTGTTTCCACTGTTTTGGGTTCCATACCTAGGAGTGCAGTTGCTGCGTCATAGGGTAATGCAGTGTCCAGCTCTTTGAAGAACTGCCAAGCCATTTGGAATTCTTGGTTTTAAGACAAGAGACCTCATAGTTTCATGACTTACTGGTGCCTGTGAGATTGTGGAGCTGGCCTTGCCCCTTAGGGCTATTGTCGGACGACACGGAAGTGCACGGCATGCCTGAATCTCCTGTCCCTCGTCTGGGTGAGTGTATGTCAGCCCCATAGAACCAGAAGTTACCCCCACATCTACCCTGGAGCTCCTGAGGTTATCCTGTCCTCCCATGGACAGACATGGTTCCCTGTGTCTGCATACACCATACCGTGGGAGGGGAAATGGTTTAAGGCCACGTAGCTGCGTTCTGTCGGCTTGTATGCCGTCACACACATCTTCACTAACGTGACTTTAGTCTCCCACTGTTTTTACCCGCTGATTTTCCTATGGCAGGAAAAGCTTTCTCCAGAAGGTAAAGGTTACAGGTAACTTCATTATTTGTTTTAGGAATGTTGCCCCAGGCCTGCTTAAAACTCTTAGCTTTTCAATAGGTAGCATCAATGACAGCTCACCTAGCTGCATCCATGATCCTGAACTATGAAACCAAGACCTGTCCAGTCTTCATTGCCCCACCCCCCTTTATCCTGGAGCCCTGAGCAGTGTAAATATCCTGAACTTACCCACTGGCTCTGACGTCATCAAGACCCCCATTGTTCTGATCTTCTTACCACCACGAGCTTCGCCTAACCTACAGGTTGTCTTGATATTTCATAGGAACAGCATTCAATGTGCTACAGTTTTCCCTCGCACACTCCTATTTCACCCAGGATCTGTCCATCTGGTCACTGATTTGTTCACTCATTCAACAAATATTTACTGAATGCCTACCACGTGCTGGGCACCCTTGGGCCCTGGTTCAGTGATGACCGGGAAAGACATGGCCCTTACTTGAGGGAGCTCACCTCCCCTTTTACCCTGATGCTATATTCCTGCTGCTAGGGTACGGGGTCCAGAATATGCCATTCCAAAATGTGTTACTTTGGAACAAGAGTTGTTCTGAGCTGAAGGCAATTAAGAAAAAGCAGCCGGCGCCGTGGCTCACTAGGTTAATCCTCCACCTTGCGGCGCCGGCACACCGGGTTCTAGTCCCGGTCAGGGCGCCGGATTCTGTCCCGGTTGCCGCTCTTCCAGGCCAGCTCTCTGCTGTGGCCCGGGAGTGCAGTGGAGGATGGCCCAAGTGCTTGGGCCCTGCACCCCATGGGAGACCAGGATAAGTACCTGGCTCCTGCCATCGGATCAGCGCGGTGTGCCGGCCACAGCGCACCAGCCGCGACGGCCATTGGAGGATGAACCAACGGTAAAGGAAGACCTTTCTCTCTGTCTCTCTCTCTCACTGTCCACTCTGCCTGTCAAAAAATTAAAAAAAAAGAAAGAAAGAAAAAGCAGACACAAAAGTTCTCCGTCCCTCTTTCTTCCTGAAAACGTGGCATAAATCTTTCGTAAAGGTGATATCAACTTCTGTTTGTAAAGCTGTTTCCTTTCTCCCACACCAGGATGAGGAGAGCAACACCTTCTTTTTCTTTTAAAAAAGATTTATTTTATTTAGTTGAAAGAGTTACAGAGAGAGGTAGAGCCAGAGGGAAAGAGAGAGGTCTTCCATCCACTGGTTTACTCCCCAAATGACTACAGTGGCCAGAGCTGAGCTGATCTGAAGCCAGGAGCCAGGATCTTCTTCTGGGTCTCCCATGGGAGTGCAGGGGCCCAAGGATTTGGGCCATCTTCTACTGCTTTCCCACACTATAGCCGAGAGCTGGATCAGAAGAGAGGCAGCTGGGACTCGAACTGGCGCCCATATGGGATGCAGACCCTGCAGGCCAAGTCTTTAACCCGCTGTGCCACAGCACCGGCCCCAACAGCAACTGGGGACCGCTGGTGATGACTCTTACCGCAGAACTGATGAGTTGGCCTAACAAATCTTGATGAACAGCCCTTTTCTGCCATACGCTTCTTAGGCATCTTTCCACAATTTACCACCCCCTGCAAGCCCAAACCTACCCCTTTCCTTTGCCTAGTCACTTTACAAGGTGCTGCTCTATGTTAAAATGATAGCTAAGCTGCTGAATCTGACCATTTCTTTGGGGTCTTCTTTTCTGTGGGGGGTCCTCATGCAAGTGAAAATAGGAACATCAGATGCATTTTTTTCTCCTGTTAGTAGAGTTTGCAGATCCCAGTAACCAAACTTTTTTTAAAATTTTTTTTAAAATTTATTTGACAGGTAGAGTTACAAACAGTGAGAGAGAGAGAGACAGAGAGAAAGGTCTTCATTCCGTTGGTTCACTCCCCTAATGGCCACCATGGCCGGCTCTGCGCTGATCTGAAGCCAAGAGCCAGGTGCTTCTTCCTGGTCTCTTATGAGGGTGCAGGGGCCCAAGCACCTGGTCCATCCTCCACTGCCCTCCCGGGCCACAGCAGAGAGCTGGACTGGAAGAGGGGCAACCGGGACTAGAACCCAATGCCCATATGAGATGCTGGTGCCACAGGCAGAGGATTAGCCAAGTGAGCCACGGCGCCAGCCCCTCCAATAACCAAACTTTTAGTCTTTATTCCTCTGCACAGGAAATGCGGAGACTTCCTCCATGAATTGATTGAACTTGGAGTCTCTCTTTATATTTATGTATTTGAAAGGCAGGGTGAAAGAGAAAGAGAGCGAGGTTCCATTCACTGGTTCACTCCCCAAATGGCCACACCAGCTAGGACTGGGTCAGGCTGAAGCCAGGAGCCTAGAACTCCACCTGGGTCTCCCATGTGTGTGGCAGGGGCCCAAGCACTTGGACCATCATCGTCTG
This sequence comes from Oryctolagus cuniculus, assembly GCF_051225735.1. Classification (NCBI taxonomy): domain Eukaryota; kingdom Metazoa; phylum Chordata; class Mammalia; order Lagomorpha; family Leporidae; genus Oryctolagus; species Oryctolagus cuniculus. Next base: position 69,416,502 of record NC_142879.1, on the reverse strand, counting down.
CTGCTTTCCCAGGTGCAATAGCTTGCTCCTAAGGTGCTTCCCCTTGTTTTTGTTTCATGTGTGTGTGTGTGTGTCTGTCTGTCTGTCCTGGTGCAACCCAGGTCAGCCGCTGCAGAAACAGCCCCCAAGGTTTGGGAACCACAGGGTGACTTGGGTCTTCCAGCACAACCCTTTTCAAGGCCAGTGCCAGATTAGTGCAATGACTCACCAGCATGGTGCAGGAGAGCTCCCAGGAGGGTATTTCCAGGCTAGCTGATCAGCCTGGCAAGGAAGATTTGCCAGGAGAAAGGACCCGCCACACCGGTTTTGTAAACCAGTTCCAGCTGCTTCAGGGTGACCCTTGAATGTCTGGATGAACAGGAGTCTAGATGCTCAAACAGTTCTCTTGACGTTGGCTTTCCTTTAACTTCAAGAGTCCTTTTGCTTTTCTTCCCTTTTCCTCTTTCTTGCAGTGGGTGGGATCTGCTCCAGCCCAGCCCCTTTATCTTGAGAGCCTTAGAAGGCCCCTCTTCCTCTACCCCTCCCACGGCTCCTTTGCCTGGGATGATATCTTTCCTGCGTAATGGGGCTTGGGCTGGCCGTTTGTATGATGCCAAACACACGGAGATAAGAATACACTCCCCTGATTTCGATCAGGCGCTTTTATTTCCCAGGCTGTCTTTGAAAGTGCACATTTTCTGATTTTGCTCCTGGTTGGGAAAGGCGGCCTGGGGTTTGAGAAGAAGATGGGATGCTGCTGTGTGTCAGTTGGTCTTGAAAAGAAATAAGCTGAAGTTGGTCACATGCTGAAGCTCAGGGCCAATGCGGCGCTGCCTCCCGAGAGGCTGATCAATTTCGGTTAAGATTTAAACTTGTGAGCAGTTCTGAATGCCTGGCTTCTCCAGCAGCTGGAAGCAGGCACTGGGCCCCGGAAGCACAGACTTGTGTGTCCTTTGGGCCAAGGTCAAGGTAACACAGGAAAAGGAAAGAAGACAATAGGAAGAGCCAGTGGGTAGGGCTCAGTGCTTCCCCACTGGCAACTGGGGCCCTGTTGTCTTTTTTCTGCAGGACCAACTGGCTTAGTCAGTGCAGGATTTTTTTTTTTTTTTTTGACAGGCAGAGTGGACAGTGAGAGAGAGAGATAGAGAGAAAGGTCTTCCTTTGCCGTTGGTTCACCCTCCAATGGCCGCCGTGGCCAGCATGCTGCGGCCAGCGCACCGCGCTGATCCAATGGCAGGAGCCAGGTGCTTCTCCTGGTCTCCCATGGGGTGCAGGGCCCAAGCACCTGGGCCATCCTCCACTTCAGTGCAGGATTTTTAACATCACAAACTGACCCGAGTGCCTCCCCTCCAGGTCACTGTGCCAACCAACCGGAACCCAACCCAAAACAAAACCGGTACCCTCATACACCTCCCGGCGGGCAGACCGACCCCTGGGAGCCGATAGCCCTGCCTGTAACGTGTACTGCAGGTGCTGGGAGGCCTGCTGCAGCTCCTGGTGGAGAATTGACTCTGCTGGCCGGGACCCTTCTTCCATGCTGGGTACTGCTAACGTGCTACTCCCTCTGTTTCCTAACTGCCTGGGGCAGGGCTATGAGCGGGGGCCACACAGGAGGGAGTGGGGGCAGGCTGGCAGGGTCGGGGACCGAGATCCAAGTGCAGGAGAGAGGCCTGGGCCTCATGAGGACCAGGCTTTAATCTGTCTCTGCCTCTCCGGGGTGTTGCCTTGACCCTGAACTTCCTGTGATCAGTTTGAGCTTGTTTCTTTGTAAGACTCATTGACACACCTTGACATTCCGCCTGTGCCCAGGCATCCAAGTGAGTTTCACTTTCTATATAGAAAGGAGGCTACTACCTGCCTCCCTCCCTCCTGGGAGGGAGCGAACGTATGTGCATAAAGCTCATTATGTCGCTTAGCCTTCCCTCCACGTGGACTGTAGTGACACTGGGGAGGCAGGGGTCCACTCAGTTGCTATGGGCTGCGTGTCTGGTTGTGGCCATTTGGGGAATGAATGACCACTCTCTCCCTCTGCCTCTGCCTCTGCCTCTGCCTCTCAGTGGGTCTGACTTTCAAATGAATAAGTAAATCTGTAAGAAAAAAAAAAAAATCTTGGCCTGCGCCACAGCTCACTAGGCTAATCCTTTGCCTGCTGCGCCAGCACTCCGGGTTCTAGTCCCGGTCAGGGCACCAGTTCTGTCTCGGTTGCTCCTCTTCCAGTCCAGCTCTCTGCTGTGGCCCGGGAGTGCAGTGGAGGATGGCCCAAGTGCTTGGGCCCTGCACCCCATGGGAGACCAGGATAAGCACCTGGCTCCTGGCTTCGGATCAGCGCAGTGCGCCGGCCGTAGCGGCCATTTGGGGAGTGAACCAGCAGAAGGAAGACCTTTCACTCTGTCTCTCTCTCACTGTCTACCTTATGGAATCCTCTGAGTTGGCATTGTGGCAAAGTGGGATAGAGGTGCCACTTGTATTCCATATCAGAGTACTGGTTCGAGTCCCGGCTGATCTGCTTCCAATCCAGCTCCCTGCTAATGCACCTGGGAAAGCAGTGGTGGATAGCCCAAGATCTTGGGTCCCTGCACTCATGTGGGAAATCTAGATGGAGTTCCAGGCTCTTGGCTTTGACCTGGCCCAGCTCTGACTGTTGTAGCCATTTGGGGAGTGAAACAGTAGATGGAAGATCTTTCTCTCTCACTCTCTCTGTGTCTTCCCCCTCTCTCTGTTGCTCTGCCTTTCAAATAACTAAATATATCTTAAAAGAAAAATGGGGGGGGATGCTAGCTTTGGGTGAACCCAGGGCTGGGGCAGGAAAGCATGGTGAGCCTTGCCCTTTCTTCCTGAGATAAAAACCTGTGGGGGTGACCTGGCACGAGCAAGCATGAGGGCAAGGCTCCGGTCTGCCCACAGGAGCGAATGGGCTCTGTGTGGCCCTGGGATGTGTTCAGACTCAGAACCTGGGGTGGGCAGCTTTGCATCCTGGGAGACGGCTTTGTCTTGTCACATCCCAGGAACCCAAGCTGATTCTGATAAGGAGCTGTGGGAGGAGATGGCTCCTGGCAGCATAGGCGTCAGACATGGGTGGCTGTGTGCGTTGTCAGTCACAGGGTCACATGTTCATCTCCCATGATCTTTCCCTGAGGTACACATGCAGACAGACAGCCGGCACTCAAACTGGCGCCCATGTGGGATGCTGGCACTGCAGACGGTAGCTTAGCCTGCTGCGCCACAATGCCAACCCCTCATCTGAGTTTCTGGCACAGGGCTGTCCTATACCCTTTCTGCTGGCTATAAGGGGTCCCTGTGCGTCCTGAGCTCTGGGCCTCTCCCTCTGTCAGCATCCCCTCTGTCAGTGACTGAGGCTTTGCTGAACAGCACTTCTCAAAGGACCCACAGGGTCAGCATAATCGTTGTTTCTCTTAATTAAATTTATTTATTTGAAAGATAGAGACAAAGATCTCCCATTCACTGGTTTACTACCCAAAAGCCTCCACTAGAGCTGGTCTAGGCTAAAGCCAGGAGTCTAGAAACTTGATCTGAGTCTCCTACAAGAGTGGTAGGGGAGGCCACTGCTGTGGCGTAGTGGATAAAGCTGTTGCCTGCATTGCGGCATCCCATACGGGTGCCTGTTTGAGTCCTGGCTGCTCCACTTCCGATCCAGCTCTCTGCTAAGGTCTGGGAAAGCAGTAGAAGATGGCCCAAGCGTTTGGGCCCCTGCACCCAAGCAGGAGACCTAGGAGAAGGTCCTGGCTTCTGGCTTTGGATCGGTGCAGCTTTGGTCATCGCAGCCATCTGGGGAGTGAACCAGCAGATGGAAGATCGCTCTCTCTCTGCCTCTGCCTCTCTGTAATTCTAGCTTTCAAATAAATAAGTAAATCTTAAAAAAAAAAAGTGGTAGGGAGGCAGGTGCTTGAGTGAGCTGGGTCTCAGGGTGTGCACTGGCAGGAAGCTGGACTCAGAAGCAGAGCTGAGACTTCACCAAGGCCCTCCAGTGTGGGACTCAGGCATTACAAGCAGTGTCTTAACCACTGTGCCAAATGCCTGCTACCCCCCCCTTTTTTTTTCTTTTTTAATATTCAGGGCAGCCTGATGTGTAAGGGAAAAAGTGGACTTTTTTTTTTGTACAAGAAAAAGGACATATGAAATACAAGCTCCTTTCTGTTTTTATTATTAGACTCTCCTGACAGGCGTTGCTCGGTTACAGGTGCACGGGAACTCCTGAAGGCTGTCTTGCTTTCTGTGCTGGTCTCATTGAGGAGCAGTAAGCAACCTTGGCAAACCTGCCCTGCATGCAGACCTGTGAAAGTGCTTTGTCTCTCCGGGAAAGGCTTTCCCCTTGGCCTTGATACCCTGAAGTCTCCAGAGACAACTGTCAAGAGCACTCCCCTAGCGAAGTCTGTCCGCTGGGCTTTTTATCTCAGAAGGTAGGAGAGCCCACAGCCAGCACTGCCAGCAGGAAGAGGGTGGGGAATGGGTACAGTCTGTCTCAACAGGGTGAAAGTTTCCCAGGAAGTCTACCTCCCCTGCTTGTCGGCTGCAGCGCCGTGACCAAGTGCTTCATTGTCCATGCCTCTGCTTCTCCATCTACAGAACAGAGATGATAACACCTTCTACTCAGAGCGGTGACAGAGTGCCTGGGAAATGCTGAGCACTATAGCTCATGACTCTGTTCTCCATGAAAGACACCAGCGAAGGTGCTGGCGAGCAGGCAGGGTTCAGGGCAGATTGCACTGGCACTGCACACCAGCCACGTGGCTGCCTTCAGCAAGGTCACCAGAAGTGAGTGCAGAGGGTCTGCTGGGTACCTCGCAATTCTGCAGGGGCGCGATGATGCCCAAAGAGGAACCTCCCCTAGAAGGAGTGTTGTTCAGAGAAGGATGGGAGGGTGACATCTCTAGGTGTCTGGGAAGGCTCAGAGGTCACATCTTCCACTAGGATTTGCTGGGATAGGAAGCTCTGGGCTGGCATCTGAGACAGCCTTGGTGGGGTGAGTGCTTCTGGAGCCCAGCACCTCGTGCCCATGGCAGGAGCCTGGGCCTGGTGCTCAATGTCCTGGAGCCCTGGGGAGGTGAGGTGGCAGCTCAGACTGCGGTAACAAAGGCCACCTGCTGGCAGGCTTCAAACTATAGATGTGTATTTTCTTACAGTTCTGGAGGCTGCAAGTTCAAGGTTGCTCCAGAGGCTAAGGGAGAGATCTGCTCCGGGCTTTCTCCTTGGTGTGTGGATGGCCACCTTCTCCCTAGGTCTCCACAGTCCCTCTTCACCCAGAGTTCTGGCTATTTTAAATATGTTCCTCTTCCAGTAAGGACACCAGTCTTCAAGATTAGGATTCGGATCCACCTCATTTTCACTTGGTTATCTCTGCAAAGCCCCTATCTGCAAATACAGTCACATTCTGATGTATTAGGGTTTAAACCTACAGGTTCTGGGGCCTGGCAGTGTGGCATAGTAGGTTTTGCCCATGCTTGTGATCCCTGCATTCCATACCAGAGCAATGGTTTGAGTCCTGCCTGCTCCACTTCTGATATAGGTCCCTGCCAATACACCTGGGAAGGCAGTGGAAGATGACCTAAGTGCTTGGGCTGCTGTCACCCATGTGGAAGGTCAGGATGGAGCTCCTGGCTCTTGGCTTCAGCCTTGCCCACACCTGCCTATTATAGCCATGTGGGGTGTGAACCAACAGATCAAAGATCTGTCTCTTTCTCTTTGTGTGTGTGTGTGTCTGTCTCCCTCTCTCTGTATAATCCTGCCTTCCAAATAAATAAAAACAAGTCTTTGAAAAAAATCCATAGGAATTCTGGGGAGTCCTGGAAGTACAGTTCATCCCAATGATAACCCCTAACTCACCTGGCCTCAGATTCATCAGCAGTAAAATAAGGGGTGAGCCTGTGGTGCCCCGGCTCTCCCAATCTTAGTGCCTAGAACTGCACTAAGCCGTCCAGGTGGTGCTGAATGTGGGGCTTTGGGTGTGTCATGTAACTCTTCCAGGCTAAAATTTATTTATAAAGCACAGATAATAAAAGTGACGTGTATTAATCTCCCTCGGTGTTCTGGGCCTTGAGTTATGGTTGGAGCAATGATGCATTACTAAACCAAACCAATTAGTCTTAGGATAGATGCGCCAGCAGCACATCCTCGACAAACAACACGCTCTCAAATCAACAAGAGAAGACACAGCGGCGAGGCCTTCGTAACAACATGGCTGTATTGATGTGATGCAGGGGAAACTACGTTAGAGGCTATCGATTCTCTTTGCGATCTAATAATAAGCTTTATTCAGATCTTACTCATGTACCACTTCCTCCGCCAGTCTTTGACGGGAGCAGAAATTGGCCAGTGACAAACAGAATTGGTTCTAGCATCCTTTGAAATCTCAGAAGTGGACGTGTTTTGGAACACAAAAGACACATGCTTTCTTTGGGAGACAAGGCCTGCTTTGGGGGAAAAAAAAACCAGCATTAATTTGAAACAAAATTGAACGTGCACCTGACTTCAGATTCATTTGAGTCTTTCTCAGGGCTGATCAGCTCTAGAACCGGCTCCTATTGGCACCAGTGAGCCAATAAAAAGATCCAGGAGAGAAGTATTAAAACAACTCAAGAGAAACAGGTTATTTATTTTTTAAAAAATCGAATCACTATTTACACTGCTGAGACAAATTATTTATACGTATGCTATAGGTTTTGCATCCTTAGAATTTGTTGGCATTCAGCGTATGATAAATTGTACCTGACTTATTTGTGGAAAATCATCTTGAGGAAGATTTTTCCCCCCAGTGGGAAAATATGTAGATGACACCTGGAGGGGCATTATTGAAACTGTTCTTTAGGTGTGCGACAGAACGCAGGGCTCTGGCATTCAGCGTCACTGTGGGTGGCTCAGACTTGCGGCCTGGGGCCAGTGTTATGCACGCTCATCAAGTTACTCATCTCTGATCCTTGTTCCCTTTATCTCTAGCATCGCTTCTGAACTCAGGGTTTTCTGTAAACATTGAGCCGGGAAGCCCTCCCAGGGTTAAGAATCCAATACATGTCAACTTTTATGTCATTGTTGTTAACAGAGAATCTTGGCCTATGTATATGTCATCAGGGGAGAAGAATTAAGTTTGTTGAAAAACAAGGAGTGAGTCTGAGTAGCAGGTGTTCTCCAGTCTTCACCCCACACCCCTGACATTGAATTAGCAGGAGGGAGGAGGTGGTCAGTGGGGCAGGATGGGAAGACCATGCAGTGGCTTAACTTTTGCTGTCTCTCTGTGTAGTTCTATTATTCACCTTGCTGTCCTATGAATTCCAAATCAACAGATCCATCTGAGTTGAATTACCAGTGCACAATTCCTTCCAAATCCAATAGTAACAATTACAGTCATGACTGTTCCTTTTTCCATGTCATTGTGTCACACTATTAACAGGGAAAGCTGAAGTTGGACCAATGACCATTGAAAATAAGGAATCCAGTAAGTTTATGACTATAGGGTACCACATGTTTGTATCTCCCCCGAAATTCACATGTTGACGTCTTTGCCCTGAGGGGGATGGTTTGATGAAGTGAGGTCTTTGGTGGTTAGGTCACAGGGTGGGGCCGTCCTGTTGGGATTTGTGCCTTTATACAAAGAGACAGGCATGAGCTTGCTTCCTCTGTCTATGCTCACCATGTTGTGAGGGTTCAGCTTGCGATGGCTGAGAGCAAACCAGAGAGAGAGCCCTTACCAGAACCCGATGGTGCTGGCACCCTGCTCTTGGGCTTCCCAGAACCTAGAACTGTGAGAATGGTTTGTTGTTTAACCACCCAGCCTGTGGTCATCTGTTACAGCCAGCGCCTTTTTTGTTTTTCCTAAAGATTTATTTTACTTGAAAGGCAGAGTTACAGGGGTTGGGGGAAGAGAGAGAGAGAAAGAGAGAGAGAGAGAAGAGAGAAGAGAGAAGAGAGAAGAGAAAAGAGACACAGAGAGGTCTTCTTTCAACTGGTTCACTCCCCAAGTGGTTGCAATGGCTGGAGCTGGACCTGTCTGAAGCCAGGAGCCAGGAGCTTCTTCCAGGTCTCCCACGTGGGTGCAGTGGCCCAAGGACTCAGGCCATCTTCCACTGTTTTACCTGCCCATACCAGAGAGCTGGATTGGAAGTGGAGCAGCCAGGATTTGAACTGGAGCCCATATGGGATGCTGGCACTGCAGGAGGATGCTCAACCTACTACGCCAGCCCACGAACTTGTATTTTCCCTTCTGACTCAGGCTCTTGGGTAGCACCACAGGAGGTTACCACTTGCATTCTCTCAATAAGCAACTGAGCTGCATTTTATTCAATGTCTGTGAGACAGATGTACAGCCAAGGGGGAGGGCAGTTTGCTACTGGCAGAAGCAGGAGTGCCCAAGAGGATGAAATCACATCACGCCTCCCTCGCTGTGCCTTGTCTGAGAATAACAGTCATGCTGCTCTTTGTTGAATGACGATGGTTAAGGGTCACATAGTGGGGAGGGCTGCCATGTTACTTCTGAACCTCACAACAACCTTTTACAGCAGTTAATGTTTACTCCCATTTCACAGATGACAGCTAATAAGGGAAAAAATTCAGGGTGCTGGCTCCAGAGTCTGCATTTTAACCACTCTGCAGTTTTTCCTCTATGGTTTCTGGGAAGGCTCAGTGTCCTGCTCAGCAACAGAGTCGGGGATTCTTTCTTGCAATAAGCATGTAGCAGTCCCAGGGCAGGCATGTGATGTAGGGGGTTAAGCCACTGCTTGACATACCTGCGTTTCATATCAGAGTGCCCGAGATTGAGCCACTTCTGCTTCTAATCCAGCTTCCTGCTAATGTGCCTGGCAGGCAGTGGATAATGCATTAAGTGCTTCAGTTTCTGCCACCCATCTGGAAGACTCAGATGGAACTCTGGGCTCCTGGTTTCAGCCTGGCCCAGCCCTGGGCTCTTGCAGCCATTTGGAGAGTGAATCAGCAGATGGAAGATCCATCTCTTTCTCCTTTTCTATCTCTGTCTCTTTCTCTTCCTATCACTCTGACTTTCAAGTAAATGGAAAAAAAATAAACATTTCAGAATTGCAACTCGGCCGGCACCGAGGCTCAATAGGCTAATCCTCCACCTGTTGCGCTGGCACACCGGGTTCTAGTCCTGGTCAGGGCACCGGATTCTGTCCCGGTTGCCGCTCTTCCAGGCCAGCTCTCTGCTGAGACCTGGGAGTGCAGTGGAGGATGGCCCAAGTGCTTGGGCCCTGCACCCCATGGGAGACCAGGAGAAGCACCTGGCTCCTGCCTTCGGATCAGCACGATGTGCCAGCCTCAGTGTGCCGGCCGTGGCGGCCACTGGAGGGTAAGCCAACGGTAAAGGAAGACCTTTCTCTCTGTCTCTCTCTGTCTCACTGTCCACTCTGCCTGTAAAAAAAAAAAAAAAAAGAATTGCAGCTCCAGTCTCCAGATAAGCACTGCAAATGTTTTGATGTAGTTTATTCGCAACTCTTATGATAATATATACATTTTTGAAAAGAAGGATGGCATTGTGCAGTCCTTGCTGTTAGTGAAAGCTTTTTTAGATATTGCTATTTCTTTTCCTTTCTGGGTTAAGAAATTGCCTCCCTCCATATCACCTTCTTCTCCAACATCTCTGCTGTGTTCCCTCCCTTCTCAACGCTCTCCACTGGGAGGAGGACTTTCCAAATGAATTGCATCACAACTCGTCCTGTGTTACGTGATACTTTGAGAACACCTACTATTTTAATAGAATTGATTCCTAAATCCAAATTGCTTCCTTGAACCCTACCCCAAATGTTAGTCCTGCATCTTAGAATGCCTACCAGAAACTCCCATTTGGCTGTCCATCATCACTGACATCATTGCAAAACTCCCATCAAACTCACCATCCCCTTCAGTGCTGCAGCCTGGCGTGGGGAAGATGCATTGAATTCTGAATCCTGAGAGTTCATGGCCACGCTGAGCCTTTTCTGATTCAAGTCAGCATCCTTGGGAGCCATGGAAACCTACTCTGGCTAACTTAAGACAAAAATGCCTGCATCAGGGTACATAGGGAAGCTCACAAGCCAGATTTGGAAAGGGGCAGAAAATCAGGCTGCTCAGTGGCAGCCACAGCACAGCACGGCCGACCTGCCCTGAGCAAGTCTGCTGGCCCTGGCTTCCTGGCCTTGCTGCTGGGAGAAGGGAGGTAGAATGCTGTCTTGTCAATAGCTCCAAGGACGGAAAGAGAAGTTGGATGTGGAGCAGCTGGAAGAAAGCAACACCTGTCCACTGCACCCAGTCTTGGTTTCCTTAGCTCAGAAAAAAGGAGGTGATAACAGTTTTCCTCCTCACTGGGAGGAAGGCCCAGTTAGTGTTCTGGAATTCAGCTGTAGGCCACCAGCCCAATACATGAGTGTATGCTGTATCTACTATACAATGAGATTTTCCTTCTAGCCTCGTACTGCCCCTGCTCATTCCTCTCTCTCAGTCCTGCTATGCAAGGATGTCTGCCTCAGTTTGTCCACATCCCCCTCTCCCTCCCTATGGAATCCTGTCCTTCTTGCCTGGTGTTACTTCCCCTTCCTACTCTCCCTCTCCCTTCCCATCACCATTGACACACAGAAGTCATCCCTAGGAGGGAAACCAGCAGTTCCCACATGTGATTACACACGGACTCCCTGGGGGCAGGAATTCTGCTTTAGGAGCTGTGTGCTGAGATCCTTGGGGCTGTATTTTAACAGGCTATGGTATGGATCACAACAGGAACACCCCCACCTGTTAGAAAGTTCTTTTTCGTATATATAGTTCATCAGCAAGAATTTTTATTTTAAATGCAGAGAGAGAAACAATCTTTTATCCATTGGGTTCACTTCCCAAATGCCTGAAACAGCTAGGGCTGGGTCAGGCTGAATCCAGAAGCCAGGAACTCCATCCAGGTCTCCCACATGGGTGGCAGGGACCCAAGTACTTGAGCCATCACCTGCTGCCTCCCAGGGTGCACATTCGCAGGAAGCTGGATTGGGAAGCAGAGCTGGGACTCGATCCTGAGCACTTGTATGGGCTGTGGGCTCCATGCGCAGCACCTAAGCCCTGTGCCAGATGCCTGCTCCTGGACATTCCTAGTCAAGCACGTTACCCAGAGCACTGCTCTTGGAAAAGGGTTCTGCAGTCAAATAAATTTGGCAAATGCTGTGTATAACATTACCCCCCAAACCCCAAGAGATTCACAATTCAAGGGGCTCTGCAGGTCAGACCCCTGTGAAGTGTCCAGCCTGGAGTTTCTGAGCTATGAGAGACTGTCAACCTCTTTAGTTCCATAGCATCTGTTAAAAATCCTAAAAGAGAATGTTCTGGAAAACACACCTTGGGAAACCCTAGCATATGCAATGAGTCTCAGAATTCCTTACAGCAGTTGTGTAGCTCTTCCACCACGGGCCTCCAAGCTTCACCTCTCCCTGTACCTTTGTGTATCTGTATACCTAGGCGTTCACCCAACATTCTGCTCGCTGAGAGAGCAAACTTCTAAGATGCCCATGTGCCTGCCCTGTCTCTCTGGCCACTTTGCTGGGATGGACACTGTCCATCCTCCTGTCCACGCAGGTTCCTTTCACTTGAATTTCAAGACTCAGCTCAAATGCCCCCTTGCTCCACGAAATCTTCCAATAGCTTCTCCAGCCTACGAACTCCACATTCTGTTGATTGTCTGATGCATCCTTTTGTGAAAACACAGGGAGGTGCCTCGTGGTCCCCTGGTGTCCAGAGTCCCTCTCTGGTGTTTGTGGGCCTGTGTCTTGTCTCCCCACTTACCCCAGCCCGCTTTCTAGTGCCCTTCTAGTGCCCCCTTTCCTGAGGCATGGCCCTCTATTCTATAGGAGCATGGTAAGCAGTTGTCAGTTTAATTGGTATCTTCTGGGACTTGTGTTTCTTGTTTTTTTTTTTTTTTTTTTTTTTTTTTTTTTTTTTTTTTCTCTAGCTAGTGCTATCTGAACTGCCTGGGCATCATAGCTGTGGGTCTCGGGGTCATTGTGGAGGACAGAACCACAGTCAAGGCCAGCTGAGCTGCTTCCATGACTCCTGGACAAGCATGTTGGGTGTGCGGTGGGGGGCATTTGGTGCCGGCAGGATGAGCATTTCACTGGAAGAATGACAGCGTTCTGGAGGCGTCGACAGAAGTGATCAGAGTCTGGTTGGAGAGTCGAAGTTTGGTCTGATCAGCAAGTCAAAGTGAGAGTGGCAACCCGGAAGCAGTGTGCATCTGGTGCATTGCAAGCTTCTGTCTGGCGATAGGTTTTACATATTTTTTTCTTACAAGGTGGGTTTGTGCACTAAGTATAAACAAGCCCCATCTGTGTGTGGCTGTTAATCACATTCGAAATCAAAGAAGGCTACCTGGTCACAGTCACAGGCCTGGTTAATCAAGGGAGCACAAGACGCTCCCACACTGTGATGCTATCTCTGTGCAGGGCGAGGCAAACAATGGCGTTGTTAATCATTCAGACAATGGAGTCGTTCATCATTTTCTCTCTAAGAGCAGAGACTCACGCTTCCTGAAGGAGCGGCAGGTGCTTCCTGGGTCACAGACTTCCTTGAAAAGTCCAGGGACCCCGGGAGCTCAGTGCAGGGTGTCTGCACAGCTCTGAGAGCCTCAGCCTCTAACTCTTGCCTGCCCCCTACAGGCCTCATTCCCAGCAGCTGTGAAAGAGGGAGGTGAGCACCACACTCTTTCCAACATCCACAGCCACTGTTGGAGCTCCTGCACCTGACTCACCTCCATGAGTACATGGGGGCCTTTGCATTGGCACCTGCTTCTGTAATACCACCAATCAGAATGGAATAGGCAGTGAGGCTCTCACGGGGAAAACGAAATGTGCTGTAATTCTTTAAGGGGGAGAATTCCCACGTCGTTGGATTATTCACAGGTTACTTGTAATCTGCTCACAGCTCTCATGCTAGGACTCTGCCACATCCCCCGACTCTTCTAGAGCTTTGGTTTCTAAGCTTGAATGTGCACCAGGATCCCCGTGGGGCTTGTTGCAGCACACAGGGCCCCACTCCCACAGCGTCTGGGTTGGCAGATCTGGGAGGGGCTGGAGAGTTTGCCAACACGTTTCCAGGCAATGCCGCTGCTGGACCAGGGGATCCCGCTTGGAGGACCACTGTCTTCCCACCAGAGGGCCTTGTCATTCTGAGGATCGCCTGACCTCCCTCACAGCCTCCCTTTAATCTTGGGGTTGTTGGGTAGACGATGGAGAGGGGGAGGAAGTAAAAGGGAAGAAAAGGTTTCAAAGCTGAATGAATGGCAGTGGCGATATTTAAACTCCACTCGTTCTGATCACAAGCTCCCTTTTCCAATCACTCTGCTATGTTCCCTTGGAAACGTTTTAGTAAGTGTCAGATGGAAGACACGGGCGGGCTCCTCCCCAGGCGCTTCCTGGTAGTGTGTTGGAGGGGGGGGATATTTCATGTGGGATGATTCAAGTAACACACTTAGAAGGCCTGGCATAAGACAAATGCATCCTATGGCGCTAGCTCTAGATCGGAACGCCTGGGCCTTGGTCCTGGTTCCATTGTGTGTGACTTTGGGTAGAGTTGATGATAATAATACCTCCAGGCTCTTAATGGAGATGAACTGAATTGCTGGCAGTGAACTAAGAGAAAGAAAGACAAACTCATAACAAATACGGGCTATCGCTTGGACTCAGTGGGCATGTGCCAACTGGAGCATGAAGAGCACCACGAGGCAGATGATTCAGGCCCTCATCGGGTTGTTCTGGAGGATTCTTCCCACCGTAAGGTGACTGGAGAGGCAAAACAGATAGAAAGGACGGAGGATCCGGAGTCATACTCACTGGGTTCACATCTCAGCTACAGATGACTCCCTAGTTATGTGAGCTGGAAGTTGTCTCACTTTTTATTTTTTTAACCTGCTAAGTGGGACTAGGAGAAGCACCTGCTTCCTGGGGTGGTTTTGAGGATTACCTGAGTTAAGTCTGGCAGGCCCCGTGTGTCCTGGCTACAACAGCCAGCCTCCACCTGTGGGCTTGAAAGGCACGGCTCTGTTTTGCTGAAGCCCTTCATCTGGTAGACCAGCGTGGCATTGCACAGCTAGGGAACACACGAGAGAACGGACGCTCAGGGCCTGACCCGTGTGTCACGACCAGTCCCTGGTGTATTTTTTCAGGGAAGTCTTTTTCTCCAGACCCCGAGTCCCTGATGGCTTTGTTTCTTGAACTCATGTCTCAAGAGCACTTGCCCCTCGAAGAGGGTCTTCTCATCTTGCAACTCCTACATTTTTTAGGAGGGCTGTCTCAAGTTTCTGTTCAAGCCACAGAGAGGAGATCCTTTTCCTGTTACGCTGCAGACTGACTCCCCCACCCCCTACCCCCACCACCAACTTCAAAGTAAAGCATTAGGCACCAGGGCCCTATAAATAGGTTCGATGTGCATATTATTGGAGCAACAAAGATGTGGAAGATGAATTTCTCACTGGAGCTCATGTGCTACTTGAGAGCCTGTACCACAGAAGTATCTCACCGCATTCCAAGTTTTCCTATCAGCATCCTACAGCGACTGCTACATGTACATGGAGACTTAGACCACTGAGCCTTCTCCCTTCACTGTTTTCCTCTGCTTTTTAGAAAATGATGTTTTCATTGTAAAAAACTTTAGACACATATAATTTTTTTGAAAATTTATTTATTTATTTGAAAGAGTTGTGGGGTGGGGGAGAGAAAGAGAAAGAGCGAACGAGGCCAGCGCCGCGGCTCACTAGGCTAATCCTCCGCCTTGCGGCGCCGGCACACCGGGTTCTAATCCCGGTCGGGGCGCCGGATTCTGTCCCGGTTGCCCCTCTTCCAGGCCAGCTCTCTGCTGTGGCCAGGGAGTGCAGTGGAGGATGGCCCAAGTGCTTGGGCCCTGCACCCCATGGGAGACCAGGAGAAGCACCTGGCTCCTGCCATCGGATCAGCGTGGTGCGCCGGCCGCAGCGCGCCGGCCACGGTGGCCATTGCAGAGTGAACCAACGGCAAAGGAAGACCTTTCTCTCTGTCTCTCTCTCTCACTGTCCACTCTGCCTGTCAAAAAAAAAAAAAAAAAAAAAGAGTGAACGTGCAAGAGCTTCCATCCCCTGGTTCACTCCCCAGATGGCTTCAATGGCCAGGGCTGGGCCAGGATGAAGCCAGAAGCCAGGAGCTTCTTCTGGGTCTCCCACGTGGGTGCAGGGGCCTAAGGACTTGGCCCATCTTTTGCTGCTTTTCATTAGCAGGGAGCTGGATCAGAAGTGGAGCATCTGGGACTCGAACTGGTACCCATACAGGATACAGGATGGCAGCATTGCAAGCAGCAGCTTAACCCACAATACCACAACTCCGGCCCCATCTTTTAAAAATCAGAGATAATCACTGTTAGCAGCTTCCTTCTATTCTTTTTTTCTGTGCCTGTATATAAATGTTTGTTATGAGAAATGTTATTAGGCTGATGTTTAATTAATACATTATAACTTTGCTAAGCTGTAGATGGTTGTTGCTATCTACTTTTAAGATATGGTGCAATTTGTCTGCATTTGTAGTTACAATTAACTTTATAAAAATATGTTTTTGAGGGGCCAGTACTGTGGTGCAGCAGGTTAAAGCCCTGGCCTGAAGCACCGACATCCCATATGGACGCCGGTTCTAGTCCCAGCTGCTCCTCTTCCCATCCAGCTCTCTGCTATGGCTTGGGAAAGTGGTAGAAGATGGCCCGAGTCCTTGGGCCCCTGCACCCACGTGGGAGACCTGGAAGAAGCTCCTGGCTCCTGGCTCCTGGCTTCGGATCGGCTCAGCTCTGGCCATTGAGGCCATCTGGGGAGTGAAGCAGTGGATGGAAGACCTCTCTCTCTGTCTCTACCTCTCTCTGTAACTTTTTCAAATAAATAAAATAAATCTTTAAAAATGTTTTTGAAGTAAAAATTATAAACAGGCTGAAATGCTATTCAGCAGTAGATATTCATATATCATGAACATTTCTCCATGCCATCGAATGTTCTACATGATTAAAATTTTAAGAAATAACTTCCTTTCTCGTTGTAAGAATGGCATGTTCAAAACAGGAAACAATTGAGGTAAATACTGGGAAGAAAGTATAAATCTCACCATCCAGAGGTAACTATTAGGAACAATTTGATGTATGTCTTCTTAGGCTGTTTCCTATAAACTTGTGTGTGTGTGTGTGTGTGTGTGTATTTTTTAAGGGCCCAAGGTGTGATGCAGAGCGTTAGGTTGCTGCTTGGGACAGCAGCATCCCATACTGGAGGGCCAGTTTGAGTCCTGGCTGCTCTGCTTCTAATCCAGCTCTCTGCTAACATGCCTGGGAAAGCAGCAGAAGGTGTCTCAAGTGCTTGGGCCCCTGACACCCACCTGGAAGACCTGGATGGAATTCCGGGCTCCTGGCTTCAGCTTGGCCCAGCCCTGCCCATTTAGGGAGTGAACCATTTGGGGAGTGAACCAGTGGATGGAAGACCTCTTTTCCTGTCTCTCACTGTGTCTGTCTCTCTCTGTCTGTCTGTCTTTGTGGCCGTAAGCCCCTGTCACGCTGTCTTTCACATAAATAAATGAATAAAATTTTTAAAAAGGATCCTATTGTAATCAGAGTCAGCTAACTGATGCAGGAGCAGGAGTCACACAAATGTGAGAGTTGACGTACGCACACGTGTATGCGGACATCACTTAAAATGGCTGCATAGAATTCCACTTTAACAAAACAATTTAAAGTGTTCTTAGACAGGCAAATTACTTTCATTTTATTTACTGTTGAACTATTTTGAGATGAATACCCTGTGGCTTAGTTTTTGGGTAATTTTTTTTAAAGATTCATTTATTTATTTGAATGATTTATTTATTTATTTATTTGAAAAGAGTTGCAGAGAGAGAGAGAGAGAGATCCTCCATTCACTGGTTAACTCCACAAAGGGAGCTGGGCTGATCCAAAGCCAGGAGCCAGGAGCTTCTTCCAGGTCTCCCATGTGTGTGCAGGGGCCCAAAGACTTAGAACATCTTCTGCTTTCCCAGGCCATAGCAGAGAGCTGGATCAGAAGAGGAGCAGCCGGGACTAGAACCAGTGTGCATATAGGATGCCGGCACTGCAGGTGGCAGCTTTACCTGCTACGCCACAGTGCCAGCACCCTATTTTTTTTAATCCTTATCTATTCATGTTGATCTACTTGAAAGGTGGAGTGAAAAAGAAAGACACACACACACAGATCTTCTATTAGCTGGTTCACTCTCCAAATGTCTGCAACAGCAAGAGCTGAGCCAGGCCAGAGCCAGGAGCCCAGAATGCCATCCAGGTCTCCCACATAGGTGGCAGGGACCCAAGGACCCAAGCAGTCATCTGCTGTCTCCCAGGATGCATTAACAGAAAGCTGGACTGGAATCAAGAGTAGCTGGTATCCCGCAACGCCCATCCCTTGCGTGTTTTATAAAGACAATCACATTTGGAGGACATCTTGGAGGGGCCAACGCTATGGTGTAGTGGGCTAAGCCTCTGCCTGTGATGCCATAATCCCTTATGGGCTCCAGTTCAAGTCCAGGCTGCTCCACTTCTGATCCAGCTCTCTGCTATGGCCTGGGAAAGCAGTAGAAGATGGCCCAAGTCCTTGGGCTCCTGTATCCAGGTGGGAGACCTAGAGGAAGCTACTGGCTCCTGGCTTTGGATCGGCCCAGCTCTGGCTGTCATGGCCATTTGGGGAGTGAACCAGTGGATGGAGGACCTCTCTCTCAGTCTCTCCTTCTCTCTGTAGCTCTGCTTCTGAAATAAATAAATAAAATCTTTTAAAACAAAACAAAAAACCATAGTGGAGTGGGTTCCCTGAGTGAGCAAAGGAGTAAGGAATGTGAATGGGCATCTGAGAAGGGAGGGACATGATAGGAGCCAAGAGGGCCACAAGTAACTCAACTCAAGGCACCTGAACTCCAAACAGGCGCCCAGAGCGACCGAGGGCAGCACAGCACTCGGAGCTCTCTTACAGTTGAGGACGTCAGCTAGTTACACAGTACTTCTTTCATTCACTTGCTGACTTTATGTGATCTAAACAGCATTGCTGCAAAGTTTTCCTGAATATACAGAAAACTGGACTCTTCATTGACTCTATGAGGGGTGACTCCATGAGCCAGCCAAATGGGCAAATGAGACCAGTGAGGCATGGTGTCAGTCACCAGCCTTGCTGGGGCTCCCCAGTCTGCCTAGGGCCTCCCCAAGAGCCCCTAACCCCAGGGAAAGATGGGAGGGGCCACCTCCCACCAGCTTTCCTAGCCGAAGCTGCACAGTCACTCAGGGCCTAAGGCTGTGTGGAGCCTGAGCCCATTTTCCCTAAGGGCCAGGAGTTTAGGAGCTTCTCCAGGGCTGATCCCATCCGTGAATTCCATGTCCTAGCAATGGAGGAATGAACAAGTGAGCCAGGAAGCAAAGAGAGCAGAGCAAGAAGGGAGCTCGGCATGAAGACACAGGAGGAAAGATTCTACAGGTGTCTCCCAGGACATCACCTTCTTCTCTTTCCCCCTATCCAGAGTGTGAGTCCTGATTTGGAGCAGGGGGAAAGGAACAAGGGGCTAGAAACTGCGCTGTTCATCCCCTCAAATCCTCTGCTTCCCGTATCAAGAGGCAGCCAGGGCTGTCACAAGACCCTGGAATTGCAAGATAACAGCCTTATCAATACCCGCACTAGCCTCTGCTCCAGGAAGGGCACTGGGGCTGGTCCTTCTAACAATAACAACAACAAAACAACTAATGTGTTACTCTGCACAAGGATGCTCCAAAATGTCTGCAGATAAATAGAATCAGCAGATGGCTTTAGAGGGTAGGAGATGTGCAGCCAGCTAAGCTGCTGCTTGGAGTGCCAGTATCTAGTGTCATGGTGCCAGTTTGAGTCCTAGCTGCTCTACTTCCTGCTCATGCACCTGGAAAAGCAGTAGAGGATGGCTGAAGTACCCGGGTCCCTATCACCCATGTGAATTCTGGGCTCCTGGGTTCAGCCTGGCCCAGGACTGGGTAATCTTTGTTTCTTTAAGATAAATTCCTTTAGGTAGAATAGCTGTCAAAAGCTCTGGAAAGTTTTAAATGATTTTGATTTGTGGTGCTCAGCTGCCCTCAGAAATACTGTACCACTGCCATGTCTGTTAGTAGAGGAGGAGATGTTCACTACAAGGACAGGCCACGTTTTATTTATCCATTCATCAGTGGATAGGCATTTTGTAGCTGTCTTGCATGTTTTGCTATGAACATTTAGGTACACATAATTGGGTGGATGTTTCTTCAAGTTTCTTGGGTATGTATTTAGGAATGAAATTGCTGGGTTGTTTGGTAACTCTGTTTCTCTCTCTCTCTCTCTCTCTCTCTCTCTCTTTGAGAAGCAGAGAGGTACAAACAGAGCTCCCATCTATTGGTTCACTCCCCAAATGCCCATAACCACCTAGGGCTCTGGGTGGGAGTACTGAAGCGGGGAGCTGGAACTCAATGCATGTCAGAAACCTTGTGATCTGAGCCATCAGTGCTGCCTCCCAGGCTCTGCATTAGCAGGGACCTGGAGTCAGGAGGTGGGATCTGAACCCAGAGAGTCTAACATGGGACATAGGTGTTCTTTTTTTTTTTTTAAGATTTTATTCATTTATTTGAGAGGTAGAATTACAGACAGTGAGAGGGAGAGACAGAAAGGTCTCCCATCCACTGGTTCACTCCCCAAATGGCCGCAACAGCCGGAGCTGCGCCAATCCAAAGCCAGGAGCCAGGTGCTTCTTCCCGGTTTCCCACGCAGGTGCAGAGGCCCAAGGACTTCCACTGCCTTCCCAGGCAATAACAGAGAGCTGGAAGGAAAGTGGAGCAGCCAGGATTTGAACTGGCACCCATATGGGATGCCAGCACCGTAGGGGATGGCTTCACCCACTATGCCACAGCACTGGCCCCTGAATCACTTTATTTTTTTTAGACCTCTTTTTAAAGCAGCTTAACATTGGTACACCACTTCTCATATATATTTATACAAGTAAGGCTTTTCCTTATTTTTTGACAATAAAAACTGAAATTAGGATGATTTGATATATATTTGTATACATAATTGTATACAAATTATGTATACAATTTACGTATACAATGCTGTATACTATTGTTTCAAGTGTACACGACATTGGTTACCACAGTTCCACAAATTCACGTGTCCCCCTTGCACTGTGCCTTCATCATCTCTGCATCACTTCAGTTTTAATGTACGTGCTGCTGAAGCGAGCACCTCTTAATTTTCCATTCCACTTTACTGATCTGTCCATTCACGTACCATCCCCACGGCTTCCATCTCTGCCGTTTTATAGTATGTTCAGTTGTGGACAGAGAAAGGGCCATAAGGCACTCTCACACTTTTTAAAGCATTTCCAACCCCGGGGCACGGGGGCTGGGGGGCTTTTCTCCTGTATTTAAGCTGTTTGAATTCACACTAGCTTGGTCAACTTTGACCACCTCTTCTTCCCCACCCGCCACCGTCATTGCTTCCCTTGCAATCAGAAGTTGCTTCTCCGTCTGCTGGTTTGTTCATTTCCCTAAGCTGTGTGTAACTATCCTGATGTATCACGGTGCATGCAGCTTCCAGTGTCCAGGAATCGGCACAGCACCGAGCCTGGGGAGCCAGTGCCACCAGGGTGAAGCACAGAGACTGCCGGCTATGGCTGCGTTATTGTTTCCAGGGAATGCTGATACTAAGAGCATGTAGACTCTACGTGATACAAATCATACAAACAAACGCAGACTCTTAACAAAGTCACGGCCGCCCCCAGCCACTGGCGCATGTTACGGGGAGCACTGGGAGAGAGGCAGAGTGAAGGAAGGGTAGGGTGCGGGTTGTTGAGTCCCCTCGGGCTTTCCCTGTCCAGGGGTTGGAAATGACATCGCTTCTGGAGCATACTTAATTTTGTCGCTCCCCGTCTTCGCGGAGGAACGACACTAAGCCCTGCCTAGGATTCATATCCAAGTCACAGCACCATTATGTCGCTCCCCGTCTTCGTGGAGGAATGACACAGGACCCTGCGCTGTTGTCTGCTCGGCCCTTCCCGGGTTTGCTGCTGGTTCTTCCCGGGTTGGCTACCGACCCTTCCACCTCCGTGGAAGGGCGGTTCCCCCTGCCACTTTCCCCACTTCCGCGGGGGAGCGGCACACCGCCGGCCGGCTCTCTCGGGGGCTGCACAGGTGTTCCTTCAGATAGATGTTCCTCTTAGATGTTCCTGGTGCATGTTGTCTCTCTCCTCCTTTATAGTCCTCTTCCACCAATCCCAACTCTGCTACCCACACGCCGAGCACGCTGCTCTCCTCCAATCAGGAGCAGCTCCTGCAGCTTGTCAAGTTGGTGAAAGGCAGCTGCGTAGAAGCTGTTTTCTCCTCTCCCAGCGCCATATTGTGGGAGAGCAGATGCATAGAATAAGTCTTAATTCCAGTAACTTAGTCTAGTCCGAGTTGCTCCCAGTTGCTCCCCACAAATTTGGTAATGTAGAGGGAGAAGTGCACCTGTTACAACACCGTCTCTTTCTTCCTCCATTGGTGGAGTACAGCAGAGAGCAGTTCTGCTAATAGAATATGCAGTTGGCCCATTTCATTGGAACAACCTGGATGCTCAGTTTCCCTTGTGAGGTTGATTTTTACTCCACATTCACATCAAGGTCCCCCTTTCCCCTTTAGACTCTGTCATGACCCTGTGGTGGAGGGGGCACACAGCTGTAAGTCAGGAGAGCTGGCTTTCGACCTGCTCCTCCATGGACCATGCTGGCATCAGCTGCATTTTGGGGAGGTATTTTTAAAAGGAATAATCTAGATGAAGTAAATTAGTTCAACGTTTAGGTGAAGGTGCTGCCTCCCATATGAATGCCAGTTCAAGCTCCAGCTGCTCTGCTTCTGATCCAGCTCCCTGCTAACGTGCCTGAAAGGGTAGTGGAGGATGGCCCAAGTACTTGGGGCCCCTTCCAACCACTTGGAAGACCCAGATGGATTTCCTCGCTGCTGGCTTTGGCCTGGCCCAGACCTGGCTGTTGCAGCCGTTTAGGGGAATGAACCAGTGGATGGAAAGATCTCTGTCTCTGATTCTCTCTCTGTGTCACTCTGCCTTTCAAATCAATAAGTAAATCTTTTAAAAAATATTTAGTGTTTACAATCTCAAATTTAAAAATTAGATTAAAATATCTAATTTCTTAGTAATCAAATCATAACAATAAAAAAATTAAAATGGACTTTTAAGTGCCATGTTTACTTGGAGTATCAGTCTGTGAAGCATACAGCGTGCCATCACTTTTGAGCTTCATTTCTAGATCATTCCTTGGCTTTTCAATGATGATTCCTCTAGTGTTTTTAATTTCACTGGTAACAAAGTGGAAATGGGCAAATAAAAAACATATCTACCTGCACACATACATAGTAAACACATATGTGTAAACATATATATGCATACGCATATTATCTGGTAGGGGATGATTAATTTCACACATTTGAGGTTACAAAGTACAAAGTTTTGTGTAAATCTGAAGCACTGCTCAAGTCACCAGGGTTAGGAAGTTCTCATGGGCATGGCCAGCCTCTTTGTGGTCCACCAACTGTCACAATTTCCCCCATATATGAAGGGCAGTGAGTGACAAGGGGGAAAAGGAAGCTGGCATGACCTAAGACTACAGGATATGGAAGGAGAGCAAAGCACAAGGCTCCTGACCCCTCCCCATGACTGCCCAGCCAGGCCCTCGGTCTTGGTGTCTACACAGCCTGCCTCACCTCTCCTGGCTTCTGTGCTAAAGGAACGGTGTTTGGCTGGTGGGAGAAGGGACATTACCTTCTGACACTGGCGGCACTGGACACTGGACGGCCGCAGTCCACTGTGATGGGGTGGGCGAGGCTGCACGTGACTGCCGACTCGTCGCCACGTCTTTGGCCAGGCTGTTCTTGATGGGAGGCTCTTGGAAGAGTTGTCACCAGCGCCTGAAATCTTCACGGCTTCCCAGATAAGATCCCTGACATCACAAGGCTTAGATTCCAGTGGGAAAATGGGTAAGGAACAAACACATAAATAAGCGAGAGTGCTCCAGAGGGTGGAAGGTGAGGGGAAGGAAGGAACAGACTACGGCGTGATGGATTCTGGCGCCTGTGTGTGGGCACCGTCACACACCTCTTTGACAGAGCTGAATTACAAAGAAGGAATGCTGCTTCCAAAGCCTAAGTCCTGTTCTGTCTGGTGGAGCTGTTCAGGAACACAAAACAGCGGTGAGTGCTGATGTCCCCTCGCCCACACCCAGCACTCTGCCCTCTGTCCCACGCATAGTCGTGTCATCGCAAGCACAGGGACTGTTTTGCTTACAACTGTGCCCAGCCCCACCCCCAGTAGAGTGCTGGACACACAGTAATACTCATGGAAGGAACGAATGGAACAACAGCCAAACCTGAACTCTCCTGTCCTCCTCTCCCAGTGCTCTGCTGGCTTAGTGAGTGCAAATGACAACCCCTGGCTCCGGGGCCAGAAACCTTGGAGTCAGCTTCGACATGTCTGCTCTACTCTAGCCCCTGCTAATTGTTCACCCAGTCCCTCTGATTCTTTCTCGTGCTTGGGTTTGTGGATTTGTGTCCTGCTGTGTTCTCTCTAGCTCTTTTAAAAAGATTTATGTATTTATTTAAAGGCAGAGTTAGAAAGGACATCATCTTCCATCGGCTGGTTCACTCCCCAAAACAGCTCAACAGCTGGGACCGGGCCGGGCTGAAGCCAGGAGCTTGAAACTCCATCCGGGTCTCCCGTGTTCTTGGGCCACCTGCTGCTGCTTTCCCAGGTGCATCAGCAGGAAGCTGGATCTGAAGTGGAGTAGCAGGAACTCAATCCAGCACTTCTATGGGATACTGGCATTGTTAAACATCAGTTTAACCCACTGTGCCACGACTCCCAGCTGCCCATGTTCTCTTCATCCCCGGCTGTTCCTTGCTTTAGGCCTGCCTCTCTGCAATCAATGTCCCATCCTTCAGCCAGAGCAGTCAACGTACAAACGAATCTGAAAGACCTCTCACTCAAATGCTTCAGCGCCTGCTGATGCTGTCCTAACCACTAGGGGTGAAGGAGGGCCTGCCACTGCCCTCCCGAACTCTGTACCCCAACGTCATGCCAGCAGACCTTGCCCCCTCGCCATGTCTGATGCAGTTGGCATTTGGTAAGTGGTGGAGCTGAAACCTGGTGCAGCTGGGAGACAAGCACCTTTGAAGCACCTACCCGTGCCAGCATGTGGAGGCCAGGGCAGTCTGGGGGCCTTGGACCAAGAACACACTGTGAGCCCCTTGCAGGCAATTTCACAGACATAAGGAGCCCCATGAAGCTGGAGGTGTGGCAGGAAGGGAAGGTGGGAGCCAGGCTCAGCTTCAGAGAGGTGTGGGTGCATGATGCACTCTGGTTGGCTGTAGTTTAGGTTTTTTGTTTTGTTTACAAGCAACTGGCCCTGCTGGTCTTCTCCACCCCCCCCCCAGCCCCACCCCCTGTTCGGCAGTTTTCTTACACAGCGCTCGTAGCTCAGGGTCCTCCATAATGAGGACTCAGAAATAGGAGGGTACTTCAAGGAGTCATGGAAAATGGAACCAAAAGATATTCATTCTGGTGCAGAAACATTTCTGAAACCCATGCAGTTTTTTCATCAAGCTCATCTGACGTGAAGTTTAAGACCTTGTGTAGACCAGGAGGTAAAGACCCCAGAGCGCCAGATGCCAGGCCCGAGGGCATCACCTGCTCAAAGCGGTGGGGCCGGGCACACCTTTGGAAGGTGGGAGGGTGGGGTACCCAGGGAGGAGCAGCGCCCTCCACTGTTCACAGACGAAAGCAATTACGTCTCAGCAGTGGCTCTGCATCAAAGAAGATTGATTTGTTCTTCTGATGTGTTGTTTCCATAGAAGCAGGGCTTAACCTTTTTAGGCGAAGATTATAAAGCTACCTAATTCATTTAAAATTAGGCTCCAAGCACCTCAGTGCTTAACGCTCAAGTGTTTCTGTGGGAGGTGCCCTCGTAATTGATTGAACTGCCAGGCGGGGTCTGGGAGCTGCCAGTGTTGGAAGACACTCATTCTGGTAGCAATCCAGGGTGCAGGGTGTTTTATTTTTTAAAAATTAACTTGATAAGGAGATAGAACTTCTGTGGGCGATCAGCAGAGTATTAATAAATGCCTTTTAATTAATGAACAGCATTGACTTCTCTTCATAAACACAGGAAGACAGGCACACAGGCAAGAGTCACATGCATTCAATTAAAGTAATTTATTGTACTCTTCCAGAACGGACATAAAGAGCATCTCGGGAGTTGATATCACAACACAATGTTATACACCATTTTCACAGCTAGCCTTGTGCTGAGATCCTTTTTTTAAAGAACATAGTAATTTTAAAAAATCTAAATATTTACATATTAATAAAACATATATACAGAAGATTGAGACA
This sequence comes from Oryctolagus cuniculus, assembly GCF_051225735.1. Taxonomy (NCBI): domain Eukaryota; kingdom Metazoa; phylum Chordata; class Mammalia; order Lagomorpha; family Leporidae; genus Oryctolagus; species Oryctolagus cuniculus. The sequence goes on along the minus strand of NC_142879.1, from coordinate 69,391,124 downwards.
TTACCCATAGACATGGAATTTTTTTTGCTACGAAAGCCTATAAAAAGGATTTCTGAATAAAGTCTGAACAGTAGTCACAGTAAGTAAACACAAATACAATTTTAATTTACAAAATATGATTTTACTGTTACAGTTTTGATATGTGTTTCCAATTGGTAAATCCACTGCACATATTTGTGAGGTGGTGGATTCCCACCCTTCCCCAAGCACTGGGAGCTCTCGGCTGTCTCCCGTCTTGGAAGGACGCGCCCTGGCAGGCTCATGGTACGTATTCACCCACCCACAGCCACAGGTCAGTGCTTCTGCCTCGACTAGCCACATGTTCATCAGAGTTATCAGAGTGAAAGGTCACTCGTTCATCCTTCCTATTCCCCGGAGAAGTATTCCATTCTGGGAGGGAGAGGACAATTTTTAAAGACATACGCTGCAGCAAAACAAGAGCCCTGGTGTGCAGACCTCCTTCAGAGCACTGGTTGACACAAGGGGAAAAGGAGGCATGCCCAAAGACAGGTCGGGCAGAGCTTCTCTGAACCTTCCTTGCAGCATCCGGAGGGAAGTTAAGAGATGCACAGGTATGAGATGGAACTGTCTAGCAGGTGGATGGACTGCACAAAGCTACAGTTAAGATCAGCCATTTGGCGTAAGACAGGCATGACTCGTATCATCTTGTGTTCACTGGTGGGTCTTCAGTGGGAGAGTGAGTTAGCCCAGGTCACTCCCCAGACCCCTGGCCCCAGGTGTAGTGTTTCAGTGTAATGTGATGCAAGGACCACAGACAGGTGCTAAGAAAATCCAGTTCCCCGGCCCTGGGCTGCCACATGCTCTCACCCTCCTCAGGCTCCTCCACAGCAGAGCACGGGGTGGGATTCAACAGCCTGTGCAGTTCCCGTGAGCAAGCAAGTCTGGGGGAGAAGGGCTAACGGCCAGCACAGCAGTTTCTAACCCTGGCGTTTGGTGGGTCTATAGTCCCAACTTCACTCTTGCTGATTTTTGACCTTTAGGTTAAGTGCCAGAGATTCAAGGCAATTTGCTTTATACAGTAAATGAGGTATAAACGCAGTGTTTCTAAATCAAAGTGGTATTTTAAATTCACCATTTTATTAGAGAAAGAAATCTGGAAGCAAATATTTCTAAAAAACAAAATACCCCTGTGGTAAGATAGCTCTTTAAAATAAATCCAGATTTTCACAGGTTGGCTTTATATAAAGTGGAGGGCGGGTATACTAGACAGCAAATGAACTACATGTTGAGTACATAATTTGTGGCTGGTCACCACACAATGCCAAAGCCCTGAGCCACTTGATTAAGATTATCTGCTCAAACCGTCTTTAGGTACCATGTAGATAATGACTACTCTGAATTTCTCTTCTAGTGAGTTATTTTGTCACTGTGTTGACACAAGTTCTGTGAAAGGTTTTTGTTTCCTAGGAATTCATGTACCATTCGCACTTACTCAATTATGAATGCTTATTCTGGGGTGTGCTGACATCCTAAATGATTTCCTCTAATGGGTCAGAGCTTTCCTGTCTCCCAAAACAACTCCTCCTTCTTGGAAGCTGATGGTCTAATTAATTTCAGAAAGAGCCATTCTCCTTTATATTGCATCTAAGCAATTTACATTAAATAAATATGCTTCAAAACTCTGTATTCACACTGGATAAAAATAGGGAAAAGAGGAGGGCTTTTTCATAATAGACAATGGACTCAAACTGGACCAAATGCTGGGTTTCTACAGGGGAGCAAATCAGCCCTAAAAAGGATTTATAGAAACCTTATGCCAGGCTGGAGGCTTGATTATCACAGGTGCAAAGGAAAAGTCTATGAAGGTACTCGGACATGACAGGAACTATTCGGACGGTCACAGAACGCCCACACTTTGCAGAACCTGAAATGCTACGTGGATCTCTGAGGAAATTCAAACAGAGGAAGTGACATGTGCTAAATGAGAGTCTAGCCAATGAAACCTGGATCTGTGTCCTCCGAGTTTTCTCTCCTGGTGTCAAATACATTACCTACAACAGAGACAAGAAGGTGAAGGGGAGAGCCACTTCCCTCAGCAGCGTCACACCCACTCCGACACCACGGCCGCAGCCAGGTGTCCTGGGCAAGGGCGGACCTTTTTAGGCAGGTGTTAACGTCACTAAATTTGTAGCCAATGCTTTGGCTGTGATAAACGAATAGTTCAGGAATGGGAAATTTGCAACGGTTATTATTTTTTTTTTGATAGGTAAGTCCAGGAATATGTTATTAGAATGTGCTCACGTAGTGGCCAGTGCTAGAAAATGGCTACATAAAATACAAGGGTACTTCAAAAATATCTGTGGAAAAAACTGAATTCAAAGATAAGTGTATATTGGTGCAAAAATTTTTGAAATTCATGCATACGAGGGGTCTTAGTAAAGGTCACGGAAAATGCACATTATGAAAAAACTACGCATGGATTTCAAGAATTTTTTGCACTAAAATAAACTTACCTTCTAATTCCATTTTCCATGAACTTTCTGAAGTACTTTCATATGAGTTACCTGCAAGACAGAATATCACACAACTAGTAATGTGGATGAAGATTTGTAGTAAGATGGAAAAATGCTTGCTGGGTAAAAACCCAAAGTCTCAGGAAACAAAATCGTATGTATTTGACCTTCATCGTATAAAGAAACAATAGAAATATAGAAAAGTCTGGTGAAAAAAAAAACCCTCAGTAATAGTTGTCTCTGGGTGGTAAAATTAGTTTAGTGCCTCTTTTTTATACCTTTATTCATTTTTACAAGGGTAAGTATGTAAAAGAATGCCAGTTATGACAAAAATGGCTAAGCCAAAATGCACATCACCCTACTTCAAATTCAGAAGCCACATTTTAAATTTTAGAAAGCACTGTTTCAATTTTAACTTTCTCCATACTTTTTTTTAAAAACGCAAATTGTTCCCACATTCTCGGTGGCGTTCTTCATTGTCCAGGTCCTCTCTCTACACCTGCACACAGCATCCGTGCACCTGCTGCTGCCTGTCACACCTGTGGGCAGGCATCTGAACAGCAGACCCTAACACCGCGCCGACTCCTGCCAGTTGTTCAAAAAAGGTCCATGGAACGAGGTTGAGGGACCATACGCAAGGTAAACATGTTCCTTCCCAGTCATATTTTTTTGCCCATTTTTGTTAAAAATAGACAAATGGGAGGCAAATGTAGTGAGCTGAAACCAAGGTCACTGGACTGCCTGATGGAACCCTGCCCTGGCCACTTCTAGCTCACAGAAGCACTTGACACCATTCCCTCACCCCTCCCCAACACAAGTCCTGGAAGGAACAGTAAAGGCCTTGGGAAGGTAATGAAGGCATCATTGGAACTTCTGAAGGACCGACTGTCGTCTTTGGCCCACACTGCTAGAGAGGTGCATCCCCCCACCGGCATGGTCTTGGGCACGCGGAAGGGCAGGGTCTTAGCAGCAACACTGCGTTCAAAGCAGTTGACTGAGGTGGGGATTTTAGTTTTACAGAGGCAATCAAGACACATGCTAGACTATCAAGATCATTTAATTTTAATACTGCAAAATTGGAGCACCAATCTGTGACTTCCTTCCCTTTTCTAAATGAGAAATTTTTTTTATCATACACCTTAGTAACCTGTATCAAATATCTATCAATAACCTACTGAAAAAGCCTGCAGGTGCAATCTACCATTTTATTATTATTATTATTATTATTATTACCTCACAGTTCTGGGAAAAATTTGAGACAGAAACTCAAGGAAACGAAGTCCAGCTGCTGGGAGTTGCAGATGGACTGATGGAGCACACTGTGGCGACTGTGAGACCTTGAAATGGAATCCTAAAGGGATTAGCACATCCGTCATCTCTTAGGCTCTCTAGGGAACATGCAGAGAGAAGCTGGCTTTGGCTTAGGTGTAAGAAAGCTCTACGGTGTAATGGCTGGGAGTCGAGGGGCCTGGGTTCCGGCCAGGCCATCAGCCGCCTGTGAGACCTTGGGAAAGTCATTTAATGTTTCTGGACCTCAGGCTTTTTTCCTGTAAAATAAAAGGACTGGATAAAAAGAAGGGACTGGACGACAGGATCTCTCAAGTTCCTTCTCATTCTCAGAGTCCTTGCAACTCTTTTCAGTTGCGGGAGGCTGTCCCAGCATCCCCTGGGCTCAGTTTTTCTCAGCCGAAGCACCTCTGCTTCCCTCTTCACACAGGAACATGTGGAAGTATTATTTCAAAGAGCCCCATGGTAAGACAGAAGAAAGGACAGGAAGGGAGGATGCTCAGGAGGCAGCTGGGGACAGCAGGGACACCCTGGGGAGGAAACACAACTAGAAAAGCCCACTGTTCCACGCCAGGGCTGAAAAGAATCAGGCGGAAATGCGTTGTCCTGATATTCAGAGGCTGACAGATTGGGAAGGAACAACAGAGATCTCATGCTTCCATTCTCTTAATTCACAAATGTGGAAAGAGCCAAACAAGGAGAGAAATCCCTTTTAAGTAGTGGTCATATATGGCTGAGAACTAGATACAAGCAGGTCCTTTTTGCACTATGTGGTTTGTTTCATTTATTTGCCCATTGATCTGCTGCTTAGCTACTGTGGGGCCGAGAAAGCAATGCATTATCTACATGGCAGAGTTGCTTGGTGCTCTGACGTCCACCAGCATATGGACTCTGCTTTCATTGCCATCTTGGGATGTGTACTGTCAATAAATGCATGACCTGCTCACACTTTGTTACTCCACTAATAATTGCCGAATTTAATTTAAAAAATACCACCCTAAATCTAGAGGAAAAAACACCAAGTTGGGTTTTTTCAGTTGGAAGGCTTTTTAGGGTGCCTGGATTTTGTCGGCAGTCGTCAGGTATTCTTTTAAGGGCAGTCAATAAGGATTCCTGAGGCCAAGTGAGGGAATAAATTGTTTGACACACGGCTCATTGATCAGACACCTGTTCCTCCTGCTCTCAGAAATGACCAACACACGGGCAGGAGGCCGGGGCCAGAGTTATTACGTGAGAGCTGAATAATGTCAAATCAGAATTCTGTCTGTAGTTTAACACAATTGTGTAGCAAAGGCACCAATGTAAGCTTGTATTTGGCTGCTCTGGTTAACAGTCCCGGGAATGTGTCACTCACGCTGGATGGACTGCTTTATTTAATCACTCAATTAAAACTCAAGAGTCACTGGGTATCCAGCATAGAAAGAACCGATCGCCTGTTGGAGGCCTTTTGGAAGAAGTGGGAGAAGACAGAAAAAGCATGCATGTCATCACACGAAATGCACGATTCTCATTCTAAAGTGAAATTTCACTTCGTGTTAAAATAATTTTTAATGTTTAAAGGCTTAAGGAATCAACATGTTGTAATACGAAGCTCTTAGGATCTGTTCTTCTGAGATTTTTAAGACTAGGAAGCAGAATGTAAGAAAAATACAACATTCCATGCTTCTTATATTACATGTTAAAAAAAAAAAAAAACAACCCTCTGAACACAGGGCTTGGGAAGCTCTGCTGAGGAGGCCTGGGTCTGTTACAGCAGCAGTGTGCTCAAGCATCTGCGTGTCTAATGTTACAAGCATTTTCAATGCAAATATTGTTGTGGCTGCATTTGGCAGCGGGTGATGAAAATGTAAATGTGTTTTACCTGTTGGTGGTAGAGAAATGCTGTCCAGCCTTTCATCACCGTCAGCCACCTCTGCTGGTTACAAGCAGAAAACACAAATCTCATTAGTTTCAGGGAGCACATTCATTTTACTGAATACAGTAATACAATTTAAAGACTCCAGGATACACAACAGTGTCTTGCTCTCTCTTCAGCTTCAGCTGGTTCACATTCCAGATTTTAGTATCATCATTTAAATACTTTTGATGATGACAGTGATATAAAATCAATTTCCCTGTATTAAAATTCATTTTTTAACATCAGAATCCTTATTCTGTCAGTAAGGATTTCAGTTCGTTTTTCCTTGTTTACGTAGACTTAAACATCCGACTGCCTCCGAGGTGGACTGTTGGATGTAGTCATTGAAGGTGTGCAGGTCAGTGAATTCCATGTGTCATTCCCACAACCACTCCTGACACACAGCTGTGGGAAACCCTAAGAAGACTGAAAATCCCGATCCTACAGCTGCCAATCTAATGTGGGCATAAAGAGGAAATGCATGTTTCTTTTCTTTTTTCATATATATTTTAAAACCATTTCATTTGAGCAAGCATCTTGCTCTTCCATGCAGTGGTTCAATCCTGAAATGGTTACAATGGCCAGGGTTCTGCCAGGCAGAAGCCAGGAGCCCAGAACTCCATCTGGGTCTCCCATGTAGGTGGCAAGTACTTGGGCCCTCATCCACTGCCTCTCAGCATGCATTAGCACGAAGCTGACTGGAAGTGCGAACTGGCAGTCCAGTGTGGGATGTGGGAGTCTGTGCCACGAGGCCTGCCCTCAGGTTCTTCATTTCTGCTTTAAAAATGCAAACTTTTGCTCCTTTCTGATATACATTTCAATCTCCTTAGGAGTCACCAAAAATCTTAGGCTAAATGCTAACAAAAGAGGACGTTTAAGTCTCCTGATAAATGGCGTGCCTGTGAGTCCCCCCTAACCTGCGGGGGACAGGGAGAAACACTGCATCACAGCCACGGAGATAACTGATGGCACCTGCTACGTCCCAGGGCCAGGGTCCCCTTTGGAAGTTCTCTGATCCTACACAGGAACGTGAGAACCACCGGAAAGCAAGCGAATACTGCCCCTTTTGTTGTTGTTGCTTGGAAGAGGGCTTCCATGTGGCCAGAAATGGTCAAACCTTTCCCCAGATGCTTTGTCCTCTAAGGTCTTGTCTTCAGGCGGATACACACTGGCCCTACTGAAAGACCTATTCTCTGTAGACCAGTCAGAGTCACCATGAAGGGAAGACATGGGATATTCTAAACCAGTTTTGGGGGAACAAGAGTAGAAACTGCTAAAAATGAGGTTGTAGATGAATACATACTAGGAAACATGTTCATGTCAAATAATAAACCGCATGATAGAATTTTGTGACTGTGTTTTTTTTTTCTTCATAACATTTGTTGAACTCTTTACTTAGCGTAGGGTTAATCTTATGAGTATAAAGTTAACTGAAAATAGGTCTTTGTAAAAATCAAGAGTGGGAAGAGGAGGGGGAGGAAGATGAAGGGTGGGAGTATGGGCAGGGAGGAGGGGGGTAGGGTGGGAAGAATCACTCTGTTCCTAAATTTGTATATATGAAATGCATGAAGTTGATATACTTTAAACAATAAAAAAACTGAATTGTGTAATTGTGTTTCACTGTGGAGGAAAAGCTTTAGGTATTTTAAATTTTATTCTTTGCAGTTTTAAATTATAGTACATGTTTTACAAGTAATGTTAATTTTATATTTAGAAAACATTTTCTTCTAATTGGTTTGAGTGAATTTGAACAGGTAGATGATTGTATTAGCTTTTCATTACTATAACAGCATAGCTGAGGGAACTGTAAAGAGAAAAGGTGGGGGCTGGTGCTGTGGCCCAGCAGGTAAAGCAGCTGTCTGCAGTGCCAGCATCCCATATGGGTGCCGGTTCAAGTCCCAGCTGCTCTACTTCTGATCCAGCTCTCTGCTATGGCCTGGGAAAGCAGTAGAAGATGGACCAAGTCCTTGGGCCCCTGCACCCGTGTGCAAGACCAAGAAGAAGCTCCTGGCTCCTGGCTTCCGATGGGCACAGCTCTGGCCATTGCAGCCATCTGGGGAGTGAAGCATTGGATAGAAGATTCTCTCTCTCTCTCTCTGCCTTTCAAATAAATAAATAAATCTTTAAAAAAAGAGAGAGAAAGAGAGAAAAAAGGTTTATTTAGCTCACAGCTTCGAAGGTTCTCCAAGTCTGGGCAGCCTCACTGGCCTGGCCTCTGGTGAGGGCGGCAGGTGAATGGAATGCAAGCAGAGGGAGGATCACAGAGTGAGCCAGGAAGCAAAGCCCAGGCCTTTGTAACTGCCATCCAAGAGCACGCTCCTGTTACGTCCCACCCCCTAGACACTGTAATTGATTAAGTTTCCACTCTCGCATCGCCAGCATCTTAGGACTCTGGGCTTGAAAGTCCTACACGACCTCTGGGGCCAAGTCATATTCAAACTGTCGGAATGCTCTACATGGAACTTCTCTCATAGCCTGGAATTTTAAACATTCTTCCACAATAATAATCATAATGAAACTTGACACCACCAATGAAAGCTGCCACTGTTAGATGCTTACCATTTTCTGAGTACTTGGCAAGCAACATGTCATTTCAACTTTGGAAATCCCCACAAGGTAGGTCTGTTTTATTTCATGCTTATTTTACCAAATGAGGAAACTGAGAGATGAAGAGATTGCGAAACACCCACACTTACAGAGCTAGGAAGGGGGAGTGCCAGGGATGTGAGTCGCTTTAAAAGTTTGCACTCCTGGGGCCAGCGCAGGTAAAGCCACTGCTTGCAGTGCTGGCATCCCATATGGGTGCCGGTTCAAGTCCCAGCTGCTCCACTTCCAATCCAGCTCTGTGCTATGGCCTGGGAAAGCAGTAGAAGATGGACCAAGTCCTTGGGCCCCTACACCCATGTGGGAGACCTGGAAGAAGCTCCTGGCTCTTGGCTCCAGGTTGGCTCAGCTCTGGCCATTGCAGCCATTTGGGGAGTGAACCAGTGGATGGAAACCCTCTCTCTCTCCCCCTTTCTGTACTTTCAAGTAAATAAATAAGTCTTTAAAAAAAAAGTCTGCACTCCTAATCTTTTTGCTATTAATAGTGCATACATCACAAGGATAATTATTTGCTCATTTTTAAAAATCTTGACGTTTTAGTTCATTTTATACTTTATTAAATTTCTCTACTTTACATGTGTAATTCTTTTTCAAAAATCAGTTTGGGGGATAAGTTAATGTTCCCTCTTTAATTCAGCTATCCTTTTTAAAAATAGGCTTATACTATTATATGCATTAGTAAGAACAAAACATATACAGCCAAAGATACACACACACACACATCATTAAATATAAATCAGCATAAGCTGAATAGGAGTGAAGTGTCAGAGATGAAGGACATCACTGTTATTTAAATTTAATTATAACATTTGTCTGTAACAACAAGCTCACAATCTTTCTTCTGTGGTGATAATCAAGTTGTAAAATTCAGAAAAGATTGAGCAAGTCCAATAAAAATTTAATAGCAGTGACAGCTTTACGCTCAGATCTAACACAAATAATAAATTGTGATTTCAGCTCCAGGAAATAATCAAATGAAAACAATAAAAATCCACACAGGATAAGAATCATTCTAGTTATAGGAAAAAATGGCCACACGTGATGAACGCTCCCGGTGAGTTTCTATCTGGACTCGGCTAACGACCTCTCAGATCCATGCTGGGCACTCCTTCTTCCTCGAGGCCCTGTGGACTTCCTTGACCTGGGAGCTAATTAGTTTGCCCACTCACAGTCAGCGTCTAGATCTAATTCCAGGAACTGAGTCATAGACGAGACAAGGTTGAAGTTGTGGCGTATCCATGAAACGCTGTTGGCATTATCATTTAGACCAGAACTAATCGAGACAGAAAGTGAGAGGGCAAGGAGTATTATGGGTCCAGGACTCTTAGTTTCCATCAGTGTCCCATGGGACATGCCAGTGGCCCTGGTTTCAGTTTGCTGGGTCCTGCTTTTGCGCTACTCAAGGAGAAGGAAGTGACTTGACAAAATCAGGAGACACTCTGTCCTTGGCAGGTCTTTGCTGGTGCACTTGGCTTGTTTTGGTCTGTATGCCTGGGAAGAGCAAGGTTTGGCCTTCTCTTCTCAGGTGCTAACAGATGCTACTACACACATGGGAGAGAAGTGCCAAGGCGCCAACCACGAGTATCCGGCAGGTTCTTGGAAGCTGATGGTCTGAAGTTAAAATGTGCTAAGTCCAGTATCCTGATGCCTGTAGTACAGGAGTGGACACTCTCCTGGGCGAGGAGGCCTCCAAGAAAGGCAGGGCTTGGGGGCCATTCTGGAGAACCAGGCAAATAGGGGGGAGAATGAGCATTGGTGATGTGCATGATTAACAGAAATGCCAAGATGGTTAAGAAATGTGCTCACCAGGGCCAGCACTGTGGCGTAGTAGGCTAAGCCTCTGCCTGTGGTGCCAGCATCCCATACGGGTGCCCATTGTCGTGTCCCAGCTGCTCCTCTTTCTATCCAGCTCTGCCTATGGCCCAAGAAAACAACAGAAGATGGCCTAAATGCTTGGGCGCCTGCACCTGCGTGGGAGCCAGAAGAAGCTCCTAGCTCCTGGCTTTGGATGGGCTCAGCTCTGGCTGTTACAACCATTTGGGGAGTGAAACAGCCAATAGAAGACCTCTCTCTGTCTCTGTCTCTCCCTCTTTCTGTCTGTAGCTCTGCCTCTCAAGTAAATAAATAAAAAATCTTAAAAAAAAAAAAAAAGAAATGTGCTCGCTGGCCAGTCTGCTGTTGGCAGGAAGAAGAGGGATGGTGGAGGTTCATACATCCTGCTGTGTGTGTGTGTGTGTGTGTGTGTGCTGTGGGTGGGGAGGGGGAAGGAAGACAGACAGGAACCTACAAGACAGCCTCAGCACCTGACAGGAGAAGGAGAAAGGCGTTTACCCATAAAATACCCAAGCATGGAGAAGGCATTAGAAGAAGACTGAAGCCAAGCTTCCTATTTGAGGCCTGGGCTCCACTGCCAGCCAGACTGCTGCTATCTCCCTATAGCTTGGGACTCCTACCTTCTTCAGAGGGTTCTCTGAAACCTTAACCCAGTAAGTCGCCTGGGGACTTTTAGTCCCTCTCCTCAGAGACGGGCACACGTTCTAGAACACATAGCCCTCTTCTTCCTGTCTCTGGAGCATTTAAATTAGTAAACCAACACTCTGCGTTTATATAGTTCTGTTCCTGCAAGCTCCCAAGGAGCTCCAAGGATGTCTCATGTTTTCCTGCAACCCTCACAGCCCGTGAAGCAGGATGGGACCAGGTGTGTGCACAGAAATCTGCTGGCCTGTCTTGGGCCAGGTCCACGTTGGTGGCACAGCTAGGATGAGAACGTGGGAGAATGACAGGTAGCTGGGTGGCTGCTTCTTGGGTACGGTGGCCCTTTGCCTTTCCTTTGGGTGTGCTGATAGTAAGCTGAGGTCTCTCCATTATGACGAACTTTAGATCTCTCAAATCTATTATATTTAGTGCTGTCATGGTCCGGGTAGAGGGTCTGCACTGGAGAAATCAGTAGGTAAACAGGTTCTAATATACTCAGTCAGCACAGACCAGGCAGGGATTCCCTGTTGGGTGAACTTACTGGGCAAATGTCTTTGCTGACACCTGTCATACAACTATAAAAATGACATCTGTCATCCACTCCCAACTCAACCCCTTATAGGAAGGGGCCTGGGGCTTGGTGATGTAACTTGAGGCTGAATTGGGAGGTGTGAGGGCTATGCCGGCAAAATGTCTGTAAATCCATCCCGAGTGAGGTCCCCCAGCTCAGGAAGCTCTGAATCTCAGGGGTGGGAGAGGACTGGAGAAGAGAAGGGGTGGGGAAGGGTGTAACACAACCAGGAGATGGGGCAGAGTAGGAAATGCGAGAAGCCTGCAAGGAGGAGGCAGTGGGGGGACACTGGAGTGATCACAAGGCACCCTCAGGAGCCCTAGCCACCCCGCGGGTTCACGTGGGATTACGTGATCAAATACTCTTGAGGGCTACACATGACCTTGACCACGCTAACAATACAGCCTTGTTGTCATGGACAACAGTCTCTTCCTTTCTATAATTACAAATTGATTCACTGGCTCATTCAACAAATGTTTCTTTTCTTAACATTTAATTAATTTATTTGAGAGACAGACAAAGATACAAAGGGAGCTCTTACCCACTGCTCCACGCCCCAAATGCCTGCAATGCCTGGGGCCTGCCAGGCTGAGGCTAGGAGGTGGGAACGCCATCTGCTCCCACATGGGTGGTGGAGATTTAACTCCTTGATCCCTTACTGCTGCCTCCCAGGGTGTACATCAGCAGCAAGCTGGAATGCGGAGTGGGGCTGGGACTGGACCAGGCACTCAATACAGGATGTGGGGACTGCAAGGTAACGGGCCAAACACCCTCCCTCTACACATATTTCTTGAAAGTGCCAGTCACTTGGGACACGGGCACGACTCAGAGGCAGTCTCTGGAGGAAACAGAAGGTTTAAAGTGTGCAGGCCACCTGGGAAAGCTCTAGGAAAAGAGAACCTTTCAGATGCTTATGAAAGGTAGAGGTGGCGTTTCCAGACAGAGATAATGCCTCAGCACGTGGGAGACCAGCCTAGTTCAGGAACAGAGAGGCCTGGAGTGGCTGGCGGAGTCTGGGGCCTAGGGTAGGAGAGGAGACTGGAGAGGAGGGCACAGCTAGACTGGGGAGGTGTCACAGTTTCACATGAAAAGGATCTGTTAGGGGCCAGCATTGTGGTGTATCAGTTTAAGCTGCTTCCTGCGATGCCAGCATCCTATATTGGTGCTGATTTCAGTCCTGGCTACTCCACTTCCCATCCAGCTCCCTGCTGATGTGCCTGGGAAAATGGAGTGCTTGGGCCCCTGCCAGCCATGTGGGAGAACTGGATAGAAGAGTTCTAGGTTCCTGGCATGAGCCTGGCCCAGCCAAGGCTGTTACAGCCATTGGGGGAATGAACCAGTGGATGGAAGATCTCTCTCTGTAATTCTATCTTTCAAATATGTAATCTTTAAAAAAAAAAAAAAAAAAAGATCTGTTAGAGACTGCTGTGGTTTGAATGAGGGCTCCAAAAGGCATCTGTTGGAAACTGACTTCCCAGTGCTGTAGTTGTTGGCAAGTGGGGTCTAACAAGGGCAGGGCCCTCATGAATGAATTAATGTGTTACTGCAGGAGTGGGGCTGTTATAAAAGGGCAAGAACAGTCCCCCCCGTCTCATGCTCTCTGCCCTTCTACCATAGGATGGTGTAGCAAGAAGGCCCTCACCCAACGTGGCCTCTCACTCTTGCACTTCCCAGCCTCCAGATACATTTCTGCTCCTACTGAGTGGCCCAGTGTATGGTGTGCTGTCACAGGGACAGTCACACTCAGTGTTAGCACTGTTCTCACACCTCCACACTAGGCAAATGTATACCATCACCTGCCGTGCGTCCCCAAGCCATCTCACACGCCAGCCAGAGGCTCGGGTCAGGTGTTTGATGTCTGACCTGAATTTGTTTCCATTTATTTACTTAATTAACACATAACCGTTGCATATATGTATGCTGTGTAACACAATGTTCTGAAATATGCATATACTTTAGAATGGCTAAAGCAGATTGATTAACATATTTTCACATACTCCTCATTGCTCTAATTTAAAAGTTTAAATTTACTTATTATTTATAAGGAAGAGACAGGAATGGACAGAGGCAGAGAGAGACAGAGAGACTCCTATCTGCTGGTTCACTCCTCAACTGCCCGTAACAGCCAGGGTTGGGGCAGCCTGAACTTCAGCTTTTCCAAAGCCAAGGGCCTGGACCCCAATCTGGGTCCCACATGGGCGGCAGGGACCTAAGTACTGGAGCCATCACCTGCTGCCTCCCAGGCACACATACGGAAGCTGGCCTGGAAGGCAGAGACACGACATGAGCCCAGGAACTCTGATTTGGAATGCCAGCGTCTAGGTGGTAGTGGCCCACTATGCCACACATCTACCACATCTACCCTCTGTTTCAGAGTCTATTTTATAGATCCCTTATATTATAAATGAGATTGTGCAGTAATTGTCTTTCTGTGCCTGGCTTATTTCCCTTGGCATAATGCCCTTCAGATTCATCCAGGTTGTGGTACATGACAGATTTCCTTCTCTTGAAAGGTTGAACACTATGCCATTGCGTATACGTGCCACATTTTCTCTACCACTCATCTGTAGGTGAACACCTGTGTTGTTTCCATGCCTTGGCTATTGTGGATAATGCTGCACTGAACATGGCAATGTCAGTGTGTCTCAGACACACTGTTTCCATCTCCACAACCTATACACACACACACACACACACACACTTATTTGATCTAAATCTCCTTTCTATTTGATATGGTGTTCCTGGTAGGATGATCATTGTTTTTTTTTTTTTTTATCTTAACACACTGGTACCTTCATAAAATCATGCAGATCCAAACAAACAAAAATCAATAGGCAGATAGAAGCAAACCACAGAAGACTCATTTTCATCCGTAAGACACATGAGAACACAAATGAGATTAGCAGACTTTCTTGTTTATACAATTTAGAGCAAATGGACTAAGATCATTTTGACCAATCTTAAGGTGAGTTTCAAAATCCATCTGAATAAGACTTTAAGATAGCAAACCATAGCATATTATATAGAAAGGTGCAAAGGAGCTTCCCAACAGGAATGGAAAGTGTGTATTATGAAAAACTCTAAATGGATTTTTCAGAATGTTTTTTGCACAGGTGCCCTTGTGGAGCTTCTCCTATAAGGAAAGAGGACGCTGAGACCACCTGGAGCCAAGGACTACGCTTGACAAAGTCTAGCAACTCAGCAGAGCGCTTGCGCAGTGACTTCCCTGCAGCTTGTCCGTACCTGAGCCTCTTTTTAATCTTCTTCTGGCCAGTTTAATTTGATCCTGCAGAATCTGTACCCAGTCTCTTGGGCCAGGAAGTTTATCCACATGGTTAGCAGTACAGTACTTTTCTGTGAAGACTGAAAGAAAACATGGAATCTAGTTAAGCATTTTAACAAATAAAATAGGCGAATCTGAAACAGGAACACATTTCAAGAAGGGGGAAGACAAGTGTTTTTCTGAATGACGTCAGTCCCGCAGTGCGCAGCTTCAGCAACATCCATCTCAGTCCTTTGGCAAAGATGGAGACTGGCTGGCTCCTGGCTACACACATTGTGCGAGGGGTCCGCCAAGAGTTTATGGAACAATGGATTTCAAAGAAAAGCTTATTTTGGTGAAAAAATCAAAATCTACATGTAGGTGTTTCATAGTACATAGTTTCCATGAACTTTTTGAAGACCCTTATATTGTGTTTTAAAACAAAACTGGCTAGAAATTAGAGATAGTAAGCAGTTCATATAAACACTGCTCTTTCTCCTTGGTCTACATCCATGTGTTGTACAAACAGAGAAAAAAAAAATGCTTCCTGCCGTCTCCTGGCCTCATGACAGAGTTCAGCAAATACATTAAGAGACATCACTTTTTTTGTTGTCCTCTCAACACAGAGTGCAGAACTACATGAGACGCTGCATGTTCTCATGGTGTGGCTCCTATTAGCTCAATCAGTTCTCAAAATAAATAATAATGTAATGTCATAATGCAAGTTCCAATTCCAACACAAGTCAACCAATCCCTTGCAACCTGTACTAGCTCTGCGGAACGAGCTGCACTACACGCACAAAAGTATCTCTGCGGAACCCTGCGACAGGACAAGGGGGAGCCAGGAGAACTCTGCTGGGAAAGCTGTGCAGTGGGCGACGGCACACAAGGCATGGAGCGGACATTCCTGCCTCACGCTCCATCCCCGGGCACCTTCCAGCTCGCCTCTTCAGCTTGCTTTCTGCAAGGTCACTGTCTCATCACATCATGCTGCCTTCGCAGTATTTAAAATATGGGAAAGTCTAATGTTTCCAAAGGCTGCTTTTAAAAAGAAACGACAAAGGAAAATATTGACAGAGTCAACTACAGAAAAAGAGAAATTTTCTACTGAATGAAAAATAAACATTTCATTAGAATGAGAAAAGCTAGTCGCACTAAATAGCACTGAAAAATGGTCAATATATAAGAGCTCTTTTAAATCAAAGAGTAACCTCAAAAGTTACTGGATAAATGAACTAAGTGTATACACCAGAAGACACCAGGTAAAATGTTCAATTAATGAGCAAATCAAAGAACTGTGCAATATGCTTTATATCTACTAAGTAACCAAAACAATATTTAAAAAATACCATTTGATGTAAACAAAACTGGGAACACAGAACACTGAAAGTCACTGTTGGCAAGAACTGACTATCAGGGCTGCCCTTGAACTGAGGAGGGAAAGGGCCAGGGAGGCTGGAGGGGAGTTCACAGTGGCTCTAGACTGGCGCGGTCACGCCTGTGTCCTCTGGGAGCTCAGCGGTGAGGGGCTCGGGGAGGCTGAGAGCGTGGGAATGTTTAGAATTGTCTCTGAGAAGAATGGGCAGGGCAGCAGAAGGCTTCCAAGCAGCAGAGACAGGTCTGTGGTTACAAAGATCTGCACAGGTGGGTTCCTCCCCTCGGTCCCCTGCAGCTCCGACTTAGGACACTGGCATGGCAGGGCTGGTCTAGGGTCAGCATTTTGTTTGGTGGGAGAATAGGGACAGAAAGCACTTGAAGATGAATGGTGAAGATATCCCCTAGGATGAATTACTTTACCTCTCCACTCTTTTCCTTTTTTTTTTTTTTTTTTTAAGATTTTATTTATTTATTTGACAGGCAGAGTTACAGTGAGAGAGAGAGACAGAGAAAGGTCTTCCTTCTGTTGGTTCAATCCCCAAATGGCTGCTATGGCCGGAGCTGCGCCAATCCGAAGCCAGGAGCCAGGAGCGTCTTCCAGGTCTCCCATGCGGGTGCAGGGGCCCTAGCACTTGCGTCATCTTCTACTGCTTTCCCAGGCCACAGCAGAGAGCTGGACTGGAAGAGGAGCAAGGGGACTAGAACCGGTGCCCATATGGGATGCCGGTGCCACAGGCGGAGGATTAACCTAGTGCGCCACGGCGCCTGACCCCACCCTCTTCCTTTTGACTCCCACAGATCTGGGCAGTGGAGCCAGGAGGCAGCTCGTGGACTTGGAGATAGCTCCAGTGATCAGGCAATGTCAGTGTCAATGGCTGGGAAGCAGGGCTCACAGAGCAGGGCAGGAGACAGCAAGAAGTGCCCCCGGTGAGACCCTGCAGTATCAAACAGCAGCAGCGGAGCAGCCGTGTGTGGGGCTGCTGAAATACCAACCCGGCGGCCTGCTGTGTGACAGGTGGGGCACAGCAGGACACGCAGCATGCACCTGGGACAGACACGGGGAGACGAGATCCCTGCTAGGCAGCCTGCTCGTACATCCCTAGGTTCTAAGGAACTGCAGGGTCCTCACTTCTGTCTCCGTCAAGGCACCTATAATAGTGCCTTGCACGGAACCGAAACAGAACAAAAATATCTGATGAATACACAGACATATCTTACAGTTTTCTTCCTACTGGAAGCCAAGAGAACGGTTCACAAATTTAGACTAACTGGGGGAGGATGGCCTTATCTGAGTTAGTAGGAAATCTTAATTGGCTATATTTAAAGATACAAGGTTTAAGTACATTCAAGTGCCCACAATAACAGTTGCTAATTAGAGAATTGCCAAAAGGTTCCTGAAGTTCTGTTTTAATAAATAGGAAAAAAATATTTGTGCATAGCATCCTGTTGCCTTGTACGAAAACCTGTACCCCCAAAAATGACTGGATGCACTGTCTTAGCAGGTAAACCTCTTCCCACGTGTAACAGTATTTATATAATTAATTTCCATAGCAACCCCTCTCAGACTGTGAGGTGTGTGAGTTGACATGATGACACATTAGAAAAGTAGTGGTCCCAGATGGACAAAGTAGACTGGGATTGAGCCAACATCAAAACGACTCCCATGTGGGTCAACAGGCAGGTCTGGGAGGGCCAGCGGGAAGGTGCGGACTGTCTTCTCCACTCCCTACGGGGTTTCAGATCAGACCTTTCTCATCTAACCCTGAGCACAGGTATTCCATCACTCCCTAAAAAGACAACAGTTTCTGGTTAATGTTTTCTCCTGCGAGTTAAAACTTGATCGGGTTTCCATGGAGAGCAGCGAGAGAAATAGCTGTCTCCTGGCTCTGCCTCCGCGGCCTCTTGAGGCCGTATCTAGAAACTTTTTGAAAAATGCCCACACAGGTGAATATTTCCACCAGGCACGATGGTGACATTCTAGCTCACGGGTTATATAGAAACTCAAAGGAGACTTAACTAGACTTTACCTACTGAAGATGAAATCCTGTTCTCACCATTACAACGGCAGATGAGGCCTTAGAACAAGGCCAAAAGATTGTCAATGCATTGATGTGAAAACAGTCAACAGCTCTGTGAATAGAGGGTACGGAGTAAGCAGAATATATTTTTGCTATCTGAATTTCTAGCTAAAGGTCAAGCTATTATCCTAGTAACAGTTCCATTAGGAGTAATGATGTGAAAAGAGGTATTGCATTAATGCATTGGGCTTCCTACTATGTTAATAGTGGGTCATTAAGAATCATAGAATAATTTGCATACATTCTTAGAATACAATACGTCCTAAAAAGACATTTCCCCCCTTTCCTATTCTAATATTTTAAGGAGAAGTGAGGGCTAATTTTAAGCGAGTCCAAATAATCTGAGTAAGTTTACTCCATTTAGCTAACAACTAAGCTAAATAAGAGTTAAAACATCTACTCTGCTTAATATAATTTCAGATCCCAAGGCACGGAGAAGTGTGCTAAGTCCCCAGGGAAATGACAAATGCTCGATTTGATCCGTACATGAATAATGACTTTCCCCAGATGCCTGCATTCATTTGAACCGTGCCCTTTAATTGTATATAAATAATGAATAAGCCGGTGGTGGCTGAGCACACACATCCTTCCCTAGGAATGCGGCTTTTAATATCATCATCAATGAGTGAGCAGCGTGCTGGGCGGCATGTCGGACATGCTGACTGCGCCACCCTGAGAGCAGAGTGGATTGGCCATGTTCCCCAGACGGCAATCCATTCACGCAGTGATTCCTAGGGGAATTTCCATCTGGATTTTTCTGACTCTCTGGGCTGGGAAAAGCAGAATATGGAATGAACTTTTAAAGGAAGTCACTGTGTTGCACAGACACTGTAAGCACCTTCATTTCCTGAATGAAATCCTCTGCAAACTGGCCCGCAGCAAGAGCCCACCTCTGGGTTCGGTGACTCTGCTGTAAGGACTTACGGACAAATCGATAAACTTTATATCAAACATGGGGCTTGGTGTTATGGCTGAACGGGTTAAACCACAGCCTGTGGTGCTGGCATCCCACACAGGCACCAGTTCTAGTCCCAGCTGCTCCAACTCCCTGCTAATGCGCCCGAGAAAGCAACAGAAAATGGCCCAAGCACTTGGCTGCTTGCAACCATGTCTGAGACCTGGATGCAGCTTCTGGCTCCTGGCTTTGGCCTGGCCCAGCCCTGGCTGTTGCAGGCATTTGGGGAGTGAACCAGTGATGGAAGCTTTCTCTCTGTCTCTCTCTAATGCTGCCTTTCAAATAAATAAATAAATCTGTTCTTAAAAAAAAAAAAGTTTACATCAAGCAGAAATGAAGGTTGGGTCCTTACGAGATTTGCCCAACTCCTGGAGTCTATGGATGGCTAGGAGGGACAAGAGCTCTTCAGTAGGGTCTCAGGTGACAAACAGAACCACCTAACTGGGGACTGGTTGTGGCCAGGGACATGTAAAAGGACACAGGTCCCTGGAGAGCAGCTTCTGCCTCACCCCTGAGTGAGAAGAACACAACCAGCACCCTTCACACATTCTCTTCGCTCCCCTTTTACTCTCTCAAAGCTATTATTCAGACGTGGGCCATGCAGCTCATACGTGTCTAACATAATCTTTGTAATCACTCACAGAGTAGGTACTGTGATCCTATATTACAGACGACAAAAATCAAAGTATGGACAGGTTAAAGAACTGGCCCAAGCTATCGGGAATTATTTTCCACATAAATTATTTACTTTTTAAAGTTGTGGAAGAGGCCGGCGCCACGGCTCACTAGGCTAATCCTTCGCCTGCAGCACCAGCACCCTGGGTTCTAGTCCTGGTTGGGGCGCCAGATTCTGTCCCAGTTGCTCCTCTTCCAGTCCAGCTCTCTGCTGTGGCCCGGGAGGGCATTGGAGGATGGCCCAAGCGCTTGGGCCCTGCACCCGCATGGGAGACCAGGAGAAGCACCTGTCTCCTGGCTTCGGATCAGCGCAGCGCACCGGCTGCAACGCGCCGTGTAGCGGCCATTTGGGGGGTGAACCAATGGAAGGAAGACCTTTCTCTCTGTCTCTCTCACTGTCTAACTCTGCCTGTCCAAAAAAAAAAAAAAAAAGTTGTGGAAGAGTACACAGGCATTATAAAAGAACAGTGGTTGCATTCTGAATACAAGCAAAGTAATAGGAAATAATGGCTTCCGTGCTGTAGTTGACAGTGCAGGGTTACTCTCAACCACCCCAACAGAAGCATGGAGGAGGACTAGGCAGAGAGAAAGCAGAGGCAGGGCTGAGCCCCAGCCCAGTGCCAAGGGAAGCTGGGAGCACACAGCGGGAAGCTGCAAATGCAAACTGGTCTATTGGTAGGATGCATGCATGGGCATTTTCATTTTGATCTTTTTTAACTGGCACATAATTGCACGTATCTGTGGGGTACAGTGTGGTAACTGGGTACATATATATAATGTGTCATGATCAAGTCAGGGTGGTTAGCATTTCCAGCTCCTTAAACATTTACATTTCTTTGTGTTGGGAACCTCTGAACTCCTCTTCTAGTTCCAACAACACATTGCTGTGCTTCAGAACACTTCACCTTGACCTTCATCTTGACCTCTGAGCTTTGATGACGCCAGCCCACATTTTCTGTGGCTTTACTATAGTTGGTTATGTAATTTCTTTGATGTTATTTGATGCATCATTCCTCAGTTTGGTGGAGAAAACGGAAATGCATAAACTGTAGGCTCCATATCTGCTCTAATAACCATCTGGAAACAGTCACTGTGGCAATCAAGGTCCTCTGGCAATCAAGGAAGGAGCTGGACTGAGGGCTGGTTGTTCAGGCACAGCCGTAAGGTTCTCCAAACCTTGGTGCAACTGTTCCTGGCCTAAGGACAGCTGACCTTTAGCAGCTCACTTGGTGAGTGGGGGGAAGGTCTAAGTCTTAATCTACACACAACACCTATACTTGGATGAGAGGTTGATAAATCAACTAAATGAGAATCAATGTGTAATGGTGGTGGTGGGGATTCTTCCTCTATCTTCAGTATTTGATGTCACAACCCAATACTTTCACTTCTTGGGATCAGGGTGCTACAAAAGGAAAACTAAACAAACAGAGGTTGACTGGTGGACACAGAATTAGACCCAAGGCTGTGGAGTGGGAACTGGCCAAATTTCAGGATGTCTGTGGGAAACTGCCCATCCTACTGCCAAAGTGGGCAGGATTATGCTGTACCATTGTTCTCTATGCCACAGTCTGCACAAAAGGAAGGTGTGGGCCCTCCCCCATCCTTCCCCTTAGAATAGCAGGCAATGAGAGCAAAGCTGGTGCCACGATGGGAGTAGCCATGACACACGGCATGCCAACCCCAACTGTGAAGAAACAGGAAGAGAAGTGGAGGAAGCCAGCTAGTAAGGAGAGGAGGCACAGACAGAGAGGCAGAGTTCCAGAGGGACAGAGAAGGTAGTCCATGGGACAGGGACACAGAGCATTGGGCAAGCCTTGGGGCAGCCTCCATTCCTGACCACTTCCACTCACAGCCTTCGGAGGCATCTTTTCCCTAAAGGAACTTGAATGAAACCCTGCCTTTTGAAACCCAAGAGCCTTCTTGAAGGTTGGAGTAGACTTGATTCTCAACGCACCTTGGGTTACATATGATCACCCACTCTAACGTCTTCCAACCTCAGCACACTGGGCGGGGATGGACAAGTCTCTCTGCTTTCCTATTGCTGGCTCCTGTGCACCCACAGACCTCAGAAGCACATCATGAGACACACAAAGGATCTTTTGAGATGTGATTATTTCAGCATACAGCTTCTCTCATCTGTTTTCGATGGTTCTTATTAAGAGCAATCACAGTGGATGATGTCTTCTCATTCTATACACAAGCTGAGGAGTGCTTTATACTTAGAACCCGAACCCCACTGTGCCTGTATTAAAAACATAACATGCTTTCACTCAGGAGTACTTATCCAGCACCCATAATGTGCCAGGATTATGCTAGGTGCTAGTGAAAACAAGGCCCCTTGTCCTCAGCCAGCTTGCAGTGAAGTGGAAGATAAAGGCAAACGGAAGGTCTGGAGCAGTACAAAGTACAACTGCTACTGCAGAAGTTAATGCAAGACACACAGGGGAGGGGCACCTCTGTCTTAGTGGGGCAGACAGCGGGGAAAGCTATTAGATAAGTGATGGCTAAGCCAAAACCTAAGAAAAAAGGGAAGCTAAGGACAGGGAAAAGAAGGTGGAGACGGTTACAGGCACCAGGAAGAGCATGTGCAGACCAATGGCATACTCTGCAGCTGTCCTGGCCAGGGGGAGGGTGCACCTAGCAGTCTCAAGAAACACGAAACTCAGGTTTACCAATAAGAGAACAGGAAATGAGGCGTTGGGAAGATGGGACTGAAGCCTCTGCAGGAAGCTGTAATGGGAGTAATGATCTGCCCATCAGCCTGGGGAGGCCACAAGCAAGTTCTGTCTACTTTTCAGGGTGGGTGGGGGAGCTGCCTTAGAAGATTCCAGATGCTTGGTGTAGAATGTGCAGAGGTGCTCAAGTTTGGTGCTGCATCACCTGCATGAGAGCATACACATTGCTGCTGATACCTCCAGACAAAAGGAAAAGCAGGATTCTGAAGGGGTGCTCCTGTGACCTGGGACACAGCAGACTCCCAGAGAAAAGAAAACAAACACAAAATGAGAAACAAAACAAAATCAGGCTTACCACATAGTTAAAGATAATGAAACACTTGAGGAAGCAATTCACCATAACCAACAGCCAGCAGGCCCAAGAAAAGCAGGATTAGACCCCCACTGACTACAGGCCATGCAATGGCAGGATAAGCATGTATGAAATGACTAGGAAGGGACTCAACAAGAAAATATCAAAGCCCATTTCAAAAACAGACAGAGCTTAAGAGAAATTTAAAAATACACTAACCAAAACTTAAAAATTCAAAAGATGGGCTAATAAATTAATATCACTGAACAGAACAGTAAGATACACACATCTCAAGAATCACACAGATTGTGACATCGAGAGATGAAGAAATAGAAAACAAAATACATTAAGAGATTTGCAAAATGAATTGAAAGGTCCAATAAACACCAGTTGATGTTTCTGAGGAAGAAAACTGAAAGAACGAAGGAAAGGCAAAATTTAAAGATAGTAGGTGAAAAATTCCAGAATTTTTGAGTCATGAATACTGGGTTCCAATAAGCACCACACCTCAGCAGGTTACAAGACGTGTAAAAAGAAACTGGAGGACGCCCAAGGCAAAGAGATGGTGAAAGGAACCAGAGTCAAAAGACAGGCCATCTGCAAGACAGCTGGATCCAGAAGATACTGGAGTATCTTCCACGGCACTGAAAAACTCCTCCTCATTCTAGTTTAAATTACTGAACTAAGTGCCAACATCATTCAATGGGGGTGATGGTGGAATAAAGAGATTTTCAGAACAAAACTGAAAGAATAGATACACCCTCCCTCATCTAAAATACTACTGAATGCATACTTGAGGGAACAAGAAAACCGAGGCAAGAACTGGAATGGAGAGACAAACGGGGAGGAGCAGAAAGGAGGGCAGGGCCTAGAAGATCCTCAGAGTTGTCATCATGCCCCTGTCAGGACAGCTGTGTGGCACTGGCTTGGGAGTGGACACGAGACTGGGTGCAAGCAGGGCAGGAAGGCTGCCAAACAAAGGATCACAAAGCAGCACAAGAAAGGATGATGTTAAAAAGAGGGAAATCATGAACCTGCATCTCTCTCACATTTTAGGCAAAACTGAATTTCAGCTGGAGTAAACAGAACATAAATAAGTAGACTACAACTTAAATTTTGTTGAGAAAAAAGTAAGAGAATACCATTCGATCATCAGGGTAGGGAGATTTTTTTTTTTAATGGGCTCACAAAAGCAAACTGCATTAAAAAAGGAAATCTGTCAAGTCTCAATCTTGCTAGGATTAAAACATCTGCATGGGCGCCGGTTCTAGTCCTGGCTGCTCCTCTTCCAATCCAGCTCTCTGCTATGGCCTGGGAAAGCAGTGGAAGATGGCCCAAGTGCTTGGGCTCCTCTCCTGCACCTCCTGTACCTGGAGGAAGCTCCTGGCTCCTGGCTTCAGATTGGCCCAACTCCAGCCATTGCCGCTGTTTTGAGAGCATACCAGTGGGTGGAAGACCTTTCTCTCTGTCTCTCCTCTCACTGTAACTCTAGCTGTCAAATGAAAAAAATCATCTGCAAGGTCTTCATCAATGGGGAAAAAAAGAGGTGTTATCTGCCACTGACAGACAGAACTGCTAACTGACAGAACTCTGGTAAGTTAGTAAGAAAATAATGACCTAATGGAAAAGCAGGAAGAGGATGGAAATTCAGAGGAAAAATCACTACACAGTGGTGAGCACGGTACGACCCTCAATCTCATGGACTTCCAGGGGTTGCAACACTGAAAAGCCACTGAGGTGCCCTTGGGAGTGGTCCCACTGGCGACAATTAAAGGCTGATTACACAAGATGTTGGCGAGCATAAGGGCACACGGGAAATTGGGTTTGCATGTGCAAACCACATCAGAGCGTCATGTGGCACGGCCAAGCGAAGCTGCAGGTGCTGTTGGCTGCCACCCAGCCTTTCCACTACCCAGTGTGTGGCCCAGAGAAACTGAGGCAAGCACCAGGACCCAGGACCCACGAAGATGACTGCTGCCATGGGGGAACAGGGAAAGAGAACCACCTCACTGTCTCTGAAGAACGGAGAAAGAGAAGGGCTTTATCAAGTAGCGATCAGCAGTGGAAAGGAAGAAACTAGTTTCTAATCTACTGAGACAGATAAATTTCAAAAAAAGGCAAAAGCAAGCGAAGTTGCAAAGCAGTATGATGCTGTGTGTATACTCCTAAGTGCACACAACAACAGGGGTTATGATTTACAGATACGCATGTATCTAGAAAACATGAATGGGGAAGACATGCACCATCTGCAGGCTACACTGAGGGCGGGGGTGCAGTGGAAGAAGAAATAGGAATGGAAGGCAGAACCTTCTGGTTCTTCAAAAAAAAAAGAGAGAGAGAGAGAGAGATGGGATAGGAAGTAACATCTGTTTGAAAGCTCAGGGGTAAGGCAGAGGAAAGGAACCTCGACGAAAGTCTTCACCACATTCAAGAGGAAGAGGAACTTCGTGATTTCTTTTTTACCCTGAGGATCACTGAAAATAGGGACGATAGTCACTCTTCAATCATCTACCAACAAATCAGGGTCTCTGTCATAGGTCAATGCCCTGTAAGTATCAATACTGACTGCATCTCAGTTATACTCCTTACACACACACACACACACACACACACACACACACACTTGGGATTAGCAACAAAAGCTATCTTTAAAAGAGGACTGGGCAAAGGGATAACATAAATAAGACAAAGTGTCTGCTAATAATAATTGATAGAATTAAAAAGGAAAGAATGATCCAACACGAGAAGCAGGCCACACAGCACTCATAGAATGACAAACGTCCTAAACAACACTCTGGCCTCAGAATCAGCCCTTACGGCATTCAGATCTGGCTAAAAAGCCCATGAGAGCATTTCAGGCATAGAAAGCCAAGACACTGTAGCAAAAATAATGTCCTACATGAAGTGCCTATAGTGGTTTTCAAATTAAGCAATGTTAATTTTAACTTATAGTGATTTAAGAAAGACTGGTGCAGAGCTCTTTTATAATAACGACTGTTGAAAAATATGATTTACACTTTTCTTTGGTGAGCTGTGCTACAACACAGCTTTGTTTAATGTGTTTGGTATATTTCAAGAGAATAAATTAAACCTGCCAAATATGAAGATCTGGGTAATAACAGACTTTGATGTAACAGTGTCTTTATTGATCCTTCCCCTGAGACCCACTTTTTCCCTAAACAAAGAAAAAATGTTTCAGAATCTTAGGACTCGTAGAAATTCTACTTGGAAGGCATCCTGGAAATATCTGGCAAAATTCATTTACTGTATAGATCAAACAAAACAAAATGTAAAGACTGAGACTCATCAGCTCAGAGTTAGGCATGAAAGTGTGTGCATGCCAATGCCCTCCTTTGCACACCCCTCTGCTCCCCAGAATGCTACTGAGGGGGAAGTCATGTGTTTTCCTCTGTTTTTAAAGCTAGTTTTACTCAGAATATAAACTTCCAGTCACTCCATGAGGAATCCAGTTCACTACTGAGCCAGTAGGTGAACTCCAGGACCAGAACAAGCTATGATGTACTCAGGAGGTTCAGACAGCAGTCCCACCCACAGTTCAAAGGACAGAGGACGATGGGCTGGGAAGGCAACGGTGGTGGTGGTGAGGTGGGGCTCTCGATCCCAGGGTCAGATCAATACACTAACACCCGCCAGCCATCACTCCCTGCGGCTGTCGCACCACAGAAGCGAGGTGAGAATGTTGGGACATCAGGACAGGGCTGGTGCCTCAACGGCAGGGTTTTGTTTCCTGCTTTTTCACACGGTGGTAGCTCTTTTCTAATTGAGATCAGTTTCAGGAAAATTTGGGGTCACCTATTGAGGCTGGCAATGAAATTCTCAGACTAATTCGATACTTTCTCTAGGAGGCACCACATTGCTTTAATGATGAATGCTAAAAAAAAAAAAAAAAAAACAAAAACAAAAAAAAAACCACACATGGATGGATAAATATATTGACTTATCAAAAAATCTTGCGATAATAAGAGTAAGAAACAGCACATTTGTCCTGACTATGGATTCCACTATCAGATTTATTTAAGCCCAAATCTCATACTGAATTATACTTTACCTTTTGAAGATGATTACTCTCTGGTATGAATCAAGTATGACAAACTATACCTTCCTTACTACACATTGTAGTGCTTGTTCTCTGATATTTAACGGTATTCCATGCGCTCAAAGCCCTTTCTGAACACTAATTTGGTTTTATACTGGGATCACCTTGATATATTTGATAGACGAGATCTGTACCACCTTTGATGGTATAAATCATTTGGTATACGTCATTCAGTGTGTCTGCTGCTGTTGTTTCTTCTCATCTCCACATATATTCTGCCTTCTTGAATTTCCAACTTGTCATGGAATTAGTATTCCTGGCCTCCCTCCCTGCAATGTGGCAGAGTTTTGTTTTGATTTTTAAGGAACAGTCTTTTTCAGGGGTGATAAAATTTGACCGTCTGATTTCTTCCTTCCCTCTTCCCCTTCTGTATTTACTGAACAACAGTTATTAAGTGGCACTGTTTCTCATGCCAAGAAATACACAAATCAAGCACAAAATATGATCTCCCACAGGAGCATACAGTCTTGTTGGGAAGACAAATAGAAACAAGATGACCACAAATCCTGATTTGCCTGGGACAGCTCATGTTTAAAACACCTGTTTTCCCAAGGAAATTATCAACAGCACCATTTTTTCCTCTCACAGGTGTCCCAGTTAGAATAATCAGTGACACAGTCATCGTCCACATAAACCAACAGTAATAAAGGGAAGGGTTAAGATTTAGCACAAAAGCATATAAACGTAGTGGTCCCACAGAACTTATAGAAAGGGGTCAGTGTGGTTAGGGCATCTGGAGAGTCTCATGGTGATGAGGCAAGACTGGATCTGGCTAGGAAGAATGAATTTGTCTAGAAAAAGAAAAGTGGGGTGGGGGGGGGGAGTATTGTAACCCTCGAGAGAAACAGAACCCGAACTCCAAAAATGAGTGTGTGACACCTGAGAATCAGAGTTGGGCTGCCCACCTGGTGGGAACCACTGGGCGATGTGGCTGCAAGGAGAGAGAAATCAAATTACAGAGAATCTGGAAAAGTCTGAACTTGACTTAATGGGCAAAGAATTCAAAAAATTATGACATGAAATTTCACTGTACAAGTGATCCTTGGCTGTTATTTATGGTATGAACTAAACAGGAGGGACAAGGAGGACATTTCAAGTTCTGGTTTTTTTTTAACAACTTCAAGAACAAGGTGATGCTCAGTTGGACTAGGGTGGTATTGGAGAAGCTGAAGAGCAATGAATGAAAGAGAAAGGACAAAAAAAATCTTATAGGATTGGAAAATCAGGTGGGATCAGTCACACACGGAAAAGGTATTCAAGAGGATTTGGAGCTTTGGGATAGTAGGACAATGTTGATGCCTCTGCTAAGAAATCATCTGGTCACAAGAGGGTGCTAGCATTAGAAGGCCTGGGCCCCCTTCACGGTGAATGCCCTGGGGTAAGGCACGCCCCCTCTGACGAGGCCGGCCCAGGGCCTCAGTCCTGAGACAATTTGCAGTACCTGGCGTGGGTTAGTTCCCCACTCTAAGGTAGCTAGCTCATTTGCTCCTGGTTTCTGTTTCGATTTCGCATTGGGATTTGCCTCCAGTTAGTTTATCTGGCTAGGCTGACTCAAAACCGTACATGTGGTAAAGACGTGCGGGGAGATCCTTCACAAACACTGGATTTACTCTGTGATCAAAGAGGCAGGGTTGATGAAAGGATGCTGAATATAAAAACATTTCCGAGAAATACTAAGAGCTGACTACAGAGAGGCATCAAAATCTAACCCAGAGAAGGGTACAAAAAACTCAACCTGGAAACTCAGTCACTCTAACAGAAGACTTGACTGTGGGGAGTGCTAAGTGGGCAGACCTGGCCATTTCCAAAAGGTAGCATCTTTCTCTTCTAGGAGTGCTTTTAAGAAGATACAGGCAGTCATGCTTACTTTTACACAAAGATGTCTTATAAGCAGCCAAAATCAATGACAATGTCCACTTCAATTTAATGGAAGTCTATAGATTTTTAAGGGGTTTTCTTATTAGAATCTTACATCACCTTTTGTCTGTGGGTCTACCATCAATACACATTGCTGACAAATACACAGGTACTTCAAAAAGTTCAGGGAAAAATGGAACTGAAGTTCATTTCAGTGCAAAAAATTTGGAAATCCATGCATGCAGTGGTCTTCAAAAAGTTCCTGGAAATGTGTACTATGAAAAAAGCTATGCAAGGATTTCAAAAATAAACTTTTCCTTTTATTTCCTCTGTCTACTAACTTTGAGAGTTTCTATTGCATTTCACGATGATTTGCATGTGCACTCTTCATGCAGAAATTCTAGAAAATACCAGCTCCTAAGCCTCTCGGATTTTTGATGCATATCTTGCTTGAGACAGTCAATACCCACTTACAGAACTGAACCGAAACATTTGCCGGATTACTGGTACCAGCTTTTATAGAGAAAAGCTACAAGGAATGTAATTTGACCGATTCCAGACTTGTTACACCTTCTGCTTCACTATTAAGAAGAGAGAAAATACGAGGATGTGGCATTACCTTAGGATGCTGATAAGCATCTTAGATCAGCCAAACAATCCAGGGGGTTAAATAAAAAGGAGGTGGGCTACGCAGAAAACATGCTTTCTATTTTCAGGGCCACAGCTGGCCCACAGGGGACCACTGTGCAGACCAGCGAGGTGTTCTTCCTCAAGCTACTCTCCACTTTCATCTGCTGGAAACTGTCACCATAATCCACAGTGGTGCCCCTGACGGTGTCCAATACACACTCATGCTGTGGTGGTCCTGTTTATGCTACAGGAACTTCTCTCTTTTGACAGGAGGCTGTTTTTGTCAACTTTAACAACAGTGATATTAAAAGGCTGGTTTTGCAACCGAGAGTTAGAGCTGAATCCTTGCAAGTTAATCCACTACTGGTTCCTATCCATTAAGTGGAAGGCAGGAGAAAGATCAATAAACGTCACAACTGTTTTCCTAACAATTTCTCTGTTTTGCTCCTTTTATAGCAAATAGGTGGACCTGTAGCTTTGAGGAAGATGACATTTTTGAGCTTATGGAGGACCAGTGATGAAGCAGGGATAGACATTAAACTCACTAAGGCCCTAACTCTGAAGATCCTAGTTTCTTAGGTCTGGGATGGCACATAGGAACTTTTAAGAAGGAACTTTAAAATGCACAGCTCTGGTTGAAAATCTTTGAGGGGTAAACTCTATTTGGGTTCATTTCAGTGCACTGTATTCACAAAGTTTGAACACTTTAAGATAAACAAGGTGCTGAGGATTCAAGATCTACCAGGCTTTAAAGAGTCTGAAGGCAAGAGCCTATCATCCAATGCTTTATTGAATTTATATTTCACTAAACATATTCTGTAGGTAGCCTTTTCCATTCTCCTTGTACTTGGTACACATCTCATGATTCAAGGCCTAGTTCAGCGGTTTGCTATTAGGTAAGGCCTCCCCCTAGTGACATTCACATCCTCTATGCTTCCTCCCCAAGTTGGGTCATGGGTATCTGACATTTATTTTGTTTTATCTTAGGGTGTGGGTCTATGTTACAGATCACTGTTGACATATCTGTACCTCCAGTGAATTGCACATTCCTTAGGTCAGGGGCTATGACTTATGTGCCAGGCTCAGAGTGGGTGGGCAATAAATGCTTGTATTGGTTGATAGCAGTGATGGTTATAAGGTCAATGGAAATAATGCAAAGGTTCTGCTGTTCTCATGACTCATCCAGGATCTGGAAAGGAGTAAAAGATCCTGTCACCTGGATCACACTGCTGGTTGAACAAGGTTTCAAATATGCAACAAAGGAGACTTTGGTTAAGAGCTTGCCAAGAACAGGGGCAACATGTTCTTCAAGACTGCTATGATAAGGCCATATGGAAAACTATACAGTATCTGTTGAGGGGTCCATAAGTTAAGAGATGTGCTGAAATAGCTTTCTTCCACCTTGGTGAAGTAGGCAGAAATTTAGTCAGTCATATCCTGGTGAGGCACTGCAGGCATGTCCAAAACCACGGTCCTCGTGTAACACCCCATACATTAAAACCCCCGAGAGGACTGCTGAGACGATGCTGGCTTCTCATTTGTTCCAGGAGAGATGCAGAGCAGCCTCTAGAAAACTGGCTCCTCTTAAGGCAGAGTTGAAGATGATTAGTTTCACAAGTGGGCTTCGTATGCTGTTGACCTACACCACGACTGTTAGAATCAGGAGCTAGGATAGCCTCCTTCTTCAGGGGGCTCTGAAAACAACCTACATCAGAATCACCTGTGATTGCGCATTCCAGACTCAGATTTCTGGGACTACCTTATACTTATCTGAATCAACATCCAAGACTGAGACCCAGATATATCTGAATCGTGAACCGACATTCCAGACAATTCTGTTGCACACTAAAACATGAGAACCACTACAGAGGGAGCTGAAAATGCAGGAATATACATACAGAACAGCTGAGAATCAGCGTGCCCTATCTGTCACTGGGCCTCTACACAAGTGGGATAGTACAAATAGCAATAAGGTGATGGTTACGAACACAGCCGAGAGACAAGCTCTGTTCCTGATGTAAGTACATAGCTGTTAATATGTAATAGATCCTGTTTTATGCACATCTGATATGTAAAAGACGAATGGATAAATTAACATGATTTTTCATCTTCAAAAAGTATTCTTGAAGTAAAGCATTCATCAATTAGTTCCAATTGCCAAACATTTAAATGAGAATTTAATTTGCATAAAGCTTTGGAAGATAAGCTATACAGTGTTTGTTCCCAAGCTCTTTGCTCACAGCTCCATGTACAGGAAGAGTCTC
Source organism: Oryctolagus cuniculus (assembly GCF_051225735.1). Lineage (NCBI taxonomy): Eukaryota > Metazoa > Chordata > Mammalia > Lagomorpha > Leporidae > Oryctolagus > Oryctolagus cuniculus. The sequence continues at coordinate 69,359,574 of NC_142879.1, read as the reverse complement.
TGAAGTTTCTTTACCCTAGGGAAGTGATCAAATTTCTGTTTTCCTCCCCAGCACGATGGGATAGATTCTCGAGAATTAGCTTCAAGGAAAGACCTGCCCTTGAAGATGGTAAGTAAACTGAGGTATTGCTGCACTTGAACTAGAATTTCACTCGGGCTATGTTTTGAATAAACAACTGAGCGGTCTCTTAAGTTATCAGGATGGTCACCTTTCTAGTGGAATTTATAAAGAACAGAAAATGCTAAATTTTAAGAGAGAAATTCACAGGTGGAACACTTTCTTTCTTCCTAAATATTCCTTTCAGAAGGAAAAAAGTCTGACAGAAAATGGCTCTGGGGTCACTGCGGCCCGAGGCTGACTCTGGAACCCTCCACTCAACAGCTGTCTCAGTTCTTTACCTGAGTTCTCACGGCCTCGGTGTCCTCGCCTGTGAATGGAAATGAAATCAGCAACATCGCAGGGGCATTCAAATCTAAGCTGATGTGTCAGCCTTGTTCCAATAAGGGGTTCTGAGCACAAACTGATATCAAGAAATAAATTTTTAAAATTTGATGCAAATTCCACCTCCAACCATATTAGTGCAAAGCCATGTGACATTACATAGAAAACAGCTATTCCCTTTTCTGGACTAAATCTTAAGAAAATGAAGATGACAACAGTAACAACAGAAAACAGAGGTACTGTAACATGATAAATGTGAACCTGACAAGTCTCTAGAGTCCCTGGAGTAAGACAGTGGTTTTGTGGATCATTTCTGTACAGCCTAGGAAAGGGTGACAGCAACTGTAGTCAGGTATTCTAACCCTGTAAGAAGCATACCTAACTTTCTGGAGTACCACCAACCAAGAGTGTTCCCTCCCAGACAAATGTTGAACCCTGTGGCTACTTACGTACACCATCTGCACTGACTTCCAAAGAGCGTAGCAGTTCCCACTGCATGGAGTAAATGAAAAACTGACAGCCAGTTTTTTCAGTTGACATGCACATGTTATTTCCTTTGAATGCAAAAAGATTCAAGACTGGTCCACAATAGTTCAGTAGTAAAAGTTTCTCAACTAACCACTATGAAGCTGAATTAAAAATCATAGCTGCGATTCTAAAAATCACCTTATTGAAACCAGATTTTCTAGAGAGCACTCAGAGATTCAATGATTTTATCACAACTGGATAATCCAAGTCAAACTACATGGTCTGAGTATATCACAGCAAAAATTAGACAGCAGACCAATTTGCAGCCTCAGCAGGTACAGCATGATATAAGGGGAGCATACGTAGGTACTAACCTCCACTCTGCGTTCTGGCTACTAAATAGATTCTGATTCCTAGACACTAAGTTTACCCTCAGTTCTAAAACTTAAGTCTCCTCTTCCTAAGACATAAGTTGCTGCTTCCAAGAGTAAAACCCCAGGTGCTCAGGTGTTTAAAGATCCCTTTATCAGCAACACCTTGGCTCGCACTTACCAATGCATTTTTAATGAATTACTACTAGGTATCAGTCACCATAAAACAGATGAGATTACATTGAAATTATCTTTATAAACAGCATTATATTTATTTTCAAGATACTGTTCATGGGGAATACTAATTATCACTACAAAAAGGTTTGCTAATCTCCACAATGAACTTCTTTTCAATCCATTTCTGTTCCCATTAATAAGCATTTTATAGATTTTCATTCAGCTTTATTATCATTATTGTATTGTTTTAACCAAACTAGTCTCCTTTGTTTGAAACAAAATTGAATCTCAATTGTTATTTTTACTTGAGATTTTATCAAATTAACCAGTCCTGATATATTCCTAGGTGATGGGACTTTTCAAATAGGTTACTGATGGGTAGGAAGACTGAATACTTAATATTTACAAAATCTTTTCCAAGTACAAGAGGTCTTCAAGAAGTTCACAGAAAATGTGTATTATAAAACACCTATCCAGGAATTTCAAAAATTTTTTGACCCCAAGCAAACATTTCTTTAGTTCCATTTTCTCATGAACATTCTGAAGTTCATGCATATGTGGTAATCAGTAATAATAACATGGCACTGTTATACAGAAAGAAACCATTTCATTTCTTCTCAGATTACTTGGATTCAAAAAACTTCAGTTAGAGAAATCAATTTCTCTTTTTATCCTTACCAATAGCAAAACAACAAAAATAAAAACTGGATGCCTATTCCATAAGACTTCCAACTAATATCTCACTTCCAAAAAAATCACTATAAGTGAGTTCATAAATATTTAGCTAGGGAAATATGGTAGAGGAAACATGTATTATGGAATTCAGCGTGTTGTATTCAAACTTACACTCAATTTTGGTTTCTATTTTTTTAATATTCACTGGCATTTTATTAAGTGGTAGAAATTTATAAAAATGTTTCAATGTCAATCATTCCAAATCAGTTATGAGAAGACAGGAGGACAGTCCCACATTATGTCAACCTGTTAAGGCTAATAAAAACCTGATCAGTCCCCCAACACATACTCATGGAATCCCTATTCTGTACAAAGCTCTCAGTGAAGTGTGTAGGGAAGGGAAGAGTTTCCTTCAATTCTTTTTGATTTCAATAACTGAGTCCATTAAATGAACCGATAGCAGACTGACAGGATAAAAGCTACACAAGTTCATTATGTGCTCCGGGGCATCACGGGGAAGAAAAAACCCGATCTAGCAGCTTGTATTCTCTCTGAACAGGAGAAAGGAGAGGGAGGATGCAGGTAGCCTAGCGGGGGTTAATGATTTGGGAGAAATGTAAACGGGCCCTCAGAAGAAAGGGCAATAGTTTGTGACAAAATCTGTCTGGGTGTTGAGCCCCAGTCTCCCAGCCTGGGAAGCTGAGTTCATCTTCCCTGGTCAAACATGTGACTCGCAGGGAGGGGTTCCTGATAACTGAGTTCATTTTGGAGGATCCATTCTTAGCAGAGGGGCAGTTTAAAGAAAGCTATTATTGCCAGCCTGCTCTGTCTGAAGCAGTCAGCATACAGACACAGCATATTTGGGGACAGCATTTCCTGAACTTCTTCAAGTACAACAGGTAATACAAAATGTGTCCTCAAGGAGCCTGTAAGAAATGATCAGAATAAATCAGGTAAACATGCTGTCTGGCCAGTATGGACAGAATGTTCTTAGAGAAAGACAAACCCTATATGCTATTCATACTTTGTAGGAAGGTAAATGGTTACTTCTGAAGTGTGACAGTATGGACGCTAATTTTCTGCGCTTTTAATAATTTTTTTTTTTTTTTGACAGGCAGAGTGGACAGTGAGAGAGAGAGAGAGACAGAGAGAAAGGTCTTCCTTTGCCGTTGGTTCACCCTCCAATGGCCGCCGCGGCCGGCGCACTGCGGCCGGCGCACCGCGCTGATCCGATGGCAGGAGCCAGGAGCCAGGTGCTTTTCCTGGTCTCCCATGGGGTGCAGGGCCCAAGCACCTGGGCCATCCTCCACTGCACTCCCTGGCCACAGCAGAGAGCTGGCCTGGAAGAGGGACAACCGGGACAGAATCCGGCGCCCCGACCGGGACTAGAACCCGGTGTGCCGGCGCCGCTAGGCGGAGGATTAGCCTAGTGAGCCGCGGCGCCGGCCTGATTTGTATTTTTATAAGCACATTATTAATTTTGTAATCAAGGGGAAAAGCCATATTTACAATAAATGTCCAAGAATAAATACTGCAAGGGAGCAAATGAATAAAGTATATGTTGATTTAGGGTACTGGTTGCTATTTTAAAGTTATTGTGTTGTTCTAATATAATCTTTTCTTTTTTAAGGATTTATTTATTTATTTGAAAGGCAGAGGGAGAGAGGGAGGGACAGAGAGAGAAGGAAAGGGAGGGAGGAAAGGTGGGAGGGGGAGGGGAGGGGAAAAGGGGGAGGGGAAGAGGAGAAAAGGGAGAGGGGGAGGGGGAGGCAGAGCGGGAGAAAGAGAGAGAGAATCTTTATCCACTGGTTCATTCCCCAAATGGCTGCAATGGTTGGGGTTGGGCCAGGCAAGACAGGAGCCAGGAGCTCTTCCAGGTCTCCTGAAGGGGGGGGTGGGTGGGTGCAGGAGCCTAAGCACCTGGGCCATCCTCCACTGCTTTTCCCATATAAGGAAATAGAGCAGCTGGGATTTGAACCAGCACCCATATGGGATGCCGGCACTGCAGGTCAAGGCTCAACTTAACCTTCTACGCTCAGCACCAGCCTCTTAATAACAGATTAAATAATTTTAAAAGCAAATGAAAATTTTAAGTTCTTTGTTTGAATGATCTGCTTTAGTCTGTATTAAAAATAGAGGCATCCTTGATATTTTTATTTTTAGCTAAAGAGTAGGACTACATTTGCAATATTTCCTATTTCTGTTTGCAAGATTCTTTTTCAAACTCTTCTATGTTGTCCAGTCTAGACTGAAAATGGTAGAATAAATTTCTTTCTGTCTACTTGTAATAATCTATTTTATTATAACCTATCATTAGGGTAACACTCCTACTGGGTCTATCTTAATGTTAATATACTGTCCTGAAAAACAATTAAAATAATTCCCAGTCATATTTCAGGAACGCATCAGCAGCCTTGACCTTCCTGTTTTGAAAGCACAGATTAATCACAACAGGACCTTTCTTAACTTCAACAAGTCCTAGTTGCATCATAGGCCAGATTTCAAATCTTGTATTTTATTTTATTTTCACCTTTTTGCAAAATAAAGAGACAGAGACAGATGAAGAGAGATCTTCCCATCTGCTGGTTTGCTCCCCAAATGCCTGGAACAGCCAGGCTAGACTAGGCAGAAGCCAGGAGCCCTAACTCAATCCAGGTTTCCCACATAGGTGGCAGGGGCCCAAGTATCTGAACCATTATCTACTGCCTTAAGGTGTGCACTGGCAGGAAACTGGGAGGGAGGCAAAGCAGATGGGACTCAACCAGACACTTCAATATGAATGCAGATATCTCCAGAGGTCACTTAATGACTACACCAAACAACTGCCCCTGTAATACTGTTTTCAGTGTCACTTCATGCTGGATCATTCTTTTCAGAAATGGCACAGATTGTGATCTCTCTGCAGCTTTTTTTATTTTTTAAAATTGCATGCAACTTGACAGTCGCTTTAAGTGAAAAAAATTCTGATGTAGCATAAGAAATTTCCTAGTAATGAAGGGCTTGTGTACTTCTGGTCACAAACAAGAAGGTGTCTGGTACTTGCTAAGTCCTCTTAAAAATTGTATTATTTTGTAAAGTTAATTGTAGATTTATTTCCAAGTATCAGTTAAGTACTATTAAATTCATTTACTCATTTTCCAAGACAATGGGGAGGAGCAGGAGGCAAGGAAGGCCCACTCTGCAAGCCAAACAATGTAGAACTGAACCAGTGAAGAACATCCTTATCAGTCATTCTAGTTTTAATTAAGGCCTGATTCAAAATTACATTTTCATGGTAGTTGTGTTTAGATTTGAGACCTCATTTATGTTCTTTTTGATGGTAACATTTAAATACTTCTATTTCCTAAAGTTATGTCTATCAGATGCCTGAATGAGGACATTTTGAAAGTTAAGAACTAGGTCTATCATGTGGAACTGGAGAGAAATGACAACACATTCAGACATGCACCTGTATGGTGACCCTAATGCAGAGGGATACAGACACATGTTCCAAGGAGCTGAGGGGGAGGGACCCATGGCGGTCTCTCCCTACAGCTCCCATGACTCCACATCACAAGACAAAAAGGAACAGAGCAGGCTAGGGGTATGTATGTAGGGAGGCATGGGGTTTGACTTTACAGTGGGCTCATCTGGATTTAAAATGCCTATAGAAGCAATGACCTGGCAAAGCGACTTCTGAACTTTGGAGAGATCTGTCTTCCTTTTTTATTTTTTAAAGCATCATACCTTTATTCTTAATTACAACTAAAAATCTAAGTTTAAATTCTATTTTGATGAAGCTCTTAGAAGTTACTAGAAACAAAATACCATTATTTTAAAGATTGAATAAGAAAAACTTTTGGTTCTGCAGCGGACCAAACTGGCTCTTAAATCATTATTTTAACAAGTTACCATCACCTTGAAATAGCAAATTCGAGATTTGGGGTGAGGAGTAACAAAGCTCAACCCATGTGAGCCATGTGAGTGACAAAGCTCACACACAAAGCCATGCCAATGCTAAGCTGCCAGTGGCAGATTAAGTTAGTCTCTAGTCAGTTCATTACAATTTCAGCTGCATCTTTATGGAATGAAGGCAAAGCTCAACAAAGAATCCATAAAATGAAATGATGCAGACCAACCTTTTATTGCACCCACAATATTTTGGTCTAGTCCTTTCCGGTTGTCATTGAGTCCTCTTTTCCTCTTCCCATTGGGTAAGGAGTTAGCCAAAGTCTTGTCATCAAAAAATGCACACACCAGTTTTCTAAACAGAAGGCTTCCTGAGCGAGTGTAGTTTGACAATATAGAGTCCAGCTGAGATTTAGGCATAAACACATCAAAGCCTTCAGCAAGTTGCACTTCTGGCTACCAAAAGAACATAAATATTTCATTAAAAGCAAGATTTGAAGCATTTGACTCTGGGCATCTGTGCAACAAAAAACATCATTAGCTGCTGAAATGTCCATATCCTGCAAATGGTACAGTCTTGGCTTTGTGTGCCAGTATTTGCAATTAATAAAAACAATGAGTAGTTAAAATGCACAAAACAAGATACTCTAATTCCAATATTTGGTCTTGTTGAAAGCAATAGAAGTGTACACAGAAAACACATTCCTATTCTTAGAAACAGTAAAGAGAAGGTTGGATAATCACTAAATCATATAAATCTGGAGCTAACGAGGACTGGAGACCCTGAAACACCTTCATTGTGTAAACAAAGGAACGAAGGCCTAAGATACAACAAAAGTGGCTGCGAAATAACGCAGACGTGCTCAGAGCATGGCAGTTCACAGATCACTTTCTCATACGTTAAGCAATGTAACTTCTTTCACCTAAAGACGCATACACAGGCCTACCCTTCACAGATCCCCTACTCTTCGCTACTCTGCCAGAGGTTTTTAGCTGTGGAACTCTTTTTTTCCTCAATGAAAACTTCGAGAAACTAATACTCAAAATACGTAAGAATGATGAGCATGTTCCTCGGGCTGTTTAAATCCACCCAGCCTTCTGGGAGGACAATCTGAACCTGTGTCCCAGAGCACCTTTGGGAAACCCATGTGCTGGCCACGGTGCTTCCCTGTCAGGGATTTTCTGATGCGGATGTGGGAGCAGAAGACCTACCTGGTGCCTCTCAACTTGGACTCTTACTATACAATGGTCCAGGCTCAGATGCTAACCAAGCACTCTCCATCAGCATGCCAAAGGTGAGTTTAAGACTCATTTCATCTTGCATCCTAGCTCACCTTGCTTCCTCTCCGATGTCATTCTTAACTCCTTCCTACCCATGGAGGTAGCTAGTCACTGATACCACTGCTCATCTGACACATGGATATGGTGGTGTCTACTGGACTGCATTGTAATTATTTATTAGATAGCAGCCTTCCTGATGCCTGGAACTCAGACTTTGTCTTCTAGGGTCTGGCACACAGTAGCTACTCAATAAATTCTTATTAAATAGTTACAAGTTCATAAGTCACAGTCTAAACTATTAAGTCATTTATAGTTGGTGATGACAACTTTAAGATAAGGACCGTAATATGAAGAAATACAATTGGTAAACTTTTATCAGAAAAGAAGTTAGAAGAACATCTCACTTATGTAAGCTGTGCAAACTACCAAAGTTCTTTCTTATATCTCTCATTTGCCACTTTGCAAACCTGACCCTACTTTAGATTTTCTAAATCACATTAGAAATGTGAGGATTCAGGATTACTTTCTCTACTGGAGAGCAGGAATTACTATTTTTGTTTGTCTACTATTTTTTATATAGAACTTTTATTTAATATATATAAATTTCGAAAGTACAACTTTTGGATTATAGTGGTTCTTCTCCCCATAACCACCCTCCCACCCACAAACCATTTGTCTACTACTTTTCTTTTCTTCTTTTTTTTTTTTTTTTTTTTGACAGGCAGAGTGGACAGTGAGAGAGACAGAGAGAAAGGTCTTCCTTTGCCATTGGTTCACCCTCCAATGGCCCCTGCGGCTGGCACACCTTGCTGATCCGATGGCAGGAGCCAGGTGCTTCTCCTGGTCTCCCATGGGGTGCAGGGCCCAAGCACCTGGGCCATCCTCCACTGCACTCCCAGGCCACAGCAGAGAGCTGGCCTGGAAGAGAGGCAACCGGGACAGAATCCGGCGCCCTGACCGGGACTAGAACCCGGTGTGCCGGCGCTGCAAGGCGGAGGATTAGCCTAGTGAGCCGCGGCGCCGGCCTTGTCTACTACTTTTCAAAATACCTACTACACTAAGGTCAAAGTAAAGAGTACTCAGGGCATAATCTAAATTATTAGGATGATGGTTAGGTGTTTGGGCTCTATACCTCCAAAATGGAATTTGTTTGAATGACTAGGCCAGGCGAAAGCCAGGAGCTGACAGGTAACCCAATCCAGTCTCCCACTTGGGTAGCAGGGACCCAGCCACCTGAGACATCACTGCTGCCCCTCAGGGTGTGTACCAGCAGGAAGCCTGAATTGGGAGCAGAGCCAGGACTCAAAACCTGATATGGGACATGGGCTTCCCAACTGCTCCACCAAATGCCCATCCCCCAAATGGAATTTTTGGCTGGATTATCAAGAAAGTCCTATCACTTCTCTGCTTTACTTTGCCATTCAATGTTTGGCTTCTGAATACTTTGTAAATATCACTATAAGCTGTTAGATTTTTCCTCTGACTTTTGCCTCTTGTACTTGCTGGTTATGTCTGTAGAAGAGGGTGATGGGAGATGGAGGCTGAATACCTCATTCCTACAACAAGGTTGGTACATACCAGGCATTCATTAAATATTTGTTCAGTGATACAACGTAGAAATATCAGGAGAGCATTTTACCATTATAATCTGTGATGAAGTTTTATCAATAAACAGATTTCATTTTGTGCATCCTATGGCTGCATTTACAACTTTTATTCTAAACGAACTGACCTCAGATTTTTGCTAAGTGCTCCTATATCATTTGAAACCCATTTTTTAAAAGTCCCAATGCACTTTGTAGAAGCAGCTACTCACAGGTATGTGAGGGTGAAGGGTGACAGAGAGGCTCTCCACTTGCAAGAGAGCAAACACAGGGAAGCACCCTGATGCGTCCCATTCATACAACTTTTAGCTTGAGTCTGATACCACTCTGAACCGGAACTGAAAACTCTGTCACTTGACCTCCGAGACTCCCAGAACTTTCCCTTTCTCTTGTCTATGAGACTTGACTCCTCACTTGAGAAACAATGACCCAAATGTGTCACCTGGCAGGACTGGCTACTTTCTTCTTCATCAACTCAGAGTATTTTCTATGAACTACATTAATGGCACTTTTCACACTGCATCTAAATTTAGGTTTGTGTTTCTCCTGGGAATGAGCACTCTTTCATATCTGGAGTGGCAAGTATCCAGTTGGTGTCCAACAGATATTTTTCAGAATAAACAAAATAGTATGTAAGAATTCACTCAGAAGTACTAGCACTGATTCAGCGATCCCTAAATACTGAAAGTGGGTTTGCATGTCCATCATGCTGTGGCTCCATACACCAATGTTTGCTTCTGACAACAGTTCATGTGCCAACTCCAGGAGGAGTTATCAGAGAACATGGACCCCTCCTGGGGGAGGAGTTTACAGGCTGGCTCCACAGATGACTTAGTACATAAATATGCATCATACAAAGTGGGAAATCATGGACACTCTAAGAGAGGTACAGAGCATGTGTAGCTTGTGATGGTACTTGGATTCGGCTGCTGGGGCCCAGGGGAAGCAGACCCAAGCGGCTCAGAAGAGGAGGGTACAGAACTTAAATTTTTAAAGATTAATTTATTTGAGAGGCAAAGAGACACAGTTCCCATGCACTAACTAGTATCCACTCCTCAAATACCTACAATGGCTAGGACTGGGTGAGGCTGAAGCCAAGAACCAGAACTCAATCAAGGCCTCCCTTGTGCATGGCAAGAACCCAACTACTTGAGTCATCACTCACTGCCTCCTAAGGTCTGCATTAGCAGCAAGCTTGAATTAGGGGCCAGAGCCAGGTACCAAATCCTGGTTTTTAAGTATGCCACACTGGCATCCTAAATGCTAAGTTAAACATCTACCCCAGGAGAGCATTTTAACAGGGCCTTGCAGCTAAGAATTAGGAGACAGTTGCTGTTCCTAACTTCTGCTGAAACTCCTAAAACACTGTCTGGAGGTTCTGGTGTGGGGGCTAAGAGACCTCCTCTGGCATCAGAGTACTCTGATCTCTGCAGCACCATCCAATGCCGATGCTGCCTCTGCTTTATATGGCCAAATACAATTGTTTTGACCTGTTCTTTCCAGACCCAGGAACTCGCACTCACGCGGGTGGAAGCATCATACACAGATGGAAGCCGTCTGATCAGCTGTGATGGCACTGTGATTCGGCAGGGCGGCAAGGGCAAACGTGGCTGAGTGCTGCCTGCTCCTGCTCTTCAGACCCCTCCCCGTCACGTTTCTTAGCTAGGAGGGATTGCGTGCGAGAGCAGCCTATCAGGTGCCAGGAAGCAGCACTTCCTTACAAAACAAGAGGGCAAAGCTTTATTTTCTGAAAGAGAGAAAAGATGATGTTAATCAACCTCAACTTTTCAACAGGAAACCTCTTCATTTCCTACATTTTATCAACATAATCACAGTGGATTACTGCCATGTGACAACTCTGCACATACACTTGATATAGGTTAAAACCCTTCCTTTAATTGTTCCCTTTTAGGTTTCGATCCTGAGCCTGTCTGAGACTTGATTAGCCAGCCAGACTATCCCTTCTAATCCTCATCTCGCAATCTCTTTTTGTTTACTGGTCCTAGTTTTAATGGGCTCTCTCTACTTAGTAATGAGAGCTAGGATGGAAAACAACACCATTCCAGATGAGTATCATATTAAAAAGCTAGAATTCCCTTCATAGATTCACTATTTGATACTCAAGCCAAGATAGATGACTAAAACACTAATCTATAGATTTTATTGATTAGTGAAGTAATACCATCTTTAAAGGATGACATCCAAAGTACGGGGCACAATTTACAGCACTTAAAAGTCATCATTTTATGCCTTAGAAGTCTGAATCCCACCATAAATTTGGATTTCCATGTATGTCTTGCCATTGTAGTACCCCAGCCACTCAGCACAAGGTATCAAATGCTTAATTCCCCTTATCCAGCGGCTTCACATCTCATCCTGGTGAATTTCTGCAGGCAAAAACTGCGTAAAATCATGATTCTGGATCCAAGCTTGTGGACATTTGACTATTTTGTTTCTATGCATTTCAAGTGTGGTCTCCCTTTGCTTAAAAGTAGTTGGGGTTAGGATCTAGTCTGGGTAGGGGGATTCCCTAACCAGACGAATGAAAAGATTGCCACTCCCTGCAAGTCTGTGAGGGTATCTTGTGATTCCCCTGTATAGTGTAAGGAAACAAAAATAATTTTAAGGAGATCACACAAATTAAACACGGAGGCACTATGTCTGATGTGGTCTATTTTATATAAGGTACTACTATAAATAACAAATTATAGTACGACTTAACGAAAAGCCACACAAGGTTATCAGCTAAAAGAATAGGACAGCAGCATATGACTGTTCACATTGGGCATTTGCCCCAGGTTTTCAGCGGCAAGTTAGTAAGTAATAGTTTGCAAATTCTGTGTGCTTACAATACTCACATTTAGAGGCACCTGCCCAAGGCTGTCCGCATGACATCACAGGGTGATGGGGAGCAGAGAGGCGAGGCTGCCTGCCTAGTCAAGTCTCAGGTGGGACTCAGACCCAAATCTTAAAGAAAACTGTGGAGGAAGAGGCCAGATCCTGCTGAATAAGACTAACTGATTTGGACTGAAGAACCTGACAGGATTTCTAAGAATGTTTAAAGAATGTGAATTTAGCCTTTCTGTTCATAACATTCCTGTGTGCTATGATCCTCCTTTATTCTCACCTCGTATTTGTTTAGTAGTATAGTAATTTCTAGGAAAATGTGCTCCAGCTTATGAAAAGAAAGTTCAAAATCCACAAAACACCCACAACTGCTTATAAATGTGAGCTTCTGTTTGAGAAAAACTAAAATCGTTTCTTGTAACTCAAGTTTGCTCAGGGAAGATTTATCAAGAATTACTATCACCGTTTATGAAATGCTATGCCAGGAACACGGCCAATGAACAGGTGACCACAAGAACACATGTAACAGGCAGCCTGCTCTAGTTGGTCCAGCTGGCTCAACTCTTGTAGTATGTGTAATTTTTTCATAATACATGTTTTCCATGTACTTTCTGGAGACTCCTCATATACATGGGTTTCAAAAATTTTTGCACCAACACAAACTTATCTTTTAATTTCACTGCCACAAACTTTTGGAGCATCCTTGTATATGCAACCTATATAACAGTATATATTTAATGTTGAACAGGATAAGAATTATAAGAAGTCATGAAGGTGCCAATTTTTTGCAGATTTTTTAATTTGACAAAATTTTAGCAGAGCTAAGAATTTAATTTTAGAAAAGACAATACAACTTGGTCCCTTGAAAGTTTCTTCATGCACTTGCATAATGAAACATTGCAAAGTCTTTTGGAGATGTTTAGTTTTTTCCTTTCTCCACCACTAAATTAATGACTCTGAAGTCTAGGGCTTGATTTATGCTAAAGATATTTGAGCCAAATGACCATGCCTAAGATTTCAGCCGGTTATATCTCGTTTCTTCCCTCCTAACTGTGCTGAAATTGCCCCTCTCCGATGTCCACGCTGACAGCCTGTCCTTCTTTACCTTCCAGGCATGAAGGTTCTGCTCTTCTGGGCCCCTGGTGACCTTCGGACTGCCTGTCACAGCCCTTCTGTCCTGTAATACTCTAATTACTGCTTGTGAATTTTTCTCCATGTGTCCCTTGAAGGACAAGGACTATTTCATTCATTTCAGTCTATCTTGGAAAACAACGCCATAATTAACATTCACTTGCTACTTTACTATATTCCAGGTTCTAGGCTAGCACGTTATGTGGATTTTTTAATTTAATTCAACTTGTATGAAGTAGGTACCATTATCACCCTTAGCTAGCAAAAGCAAAAACTAAAGCTGAGAGGATAAGTAACTTATGATTATCCAGCTAATCTGCAATGGGTAAGGATTTGAACACAAGCAACCTGTACTAGCATTTAAACTCTCACTTATATACTGTCTCTATTTTGATATGTCAATGGATAAATGAAAAATTGCTTGCCTGATTTACTAGTTCCTCAGAGGTCACCTTATGTGTTAGGGCTAAGATCGTGCAATATAATGTTCTGAATTCAGAAGCTATTTCTGTTGAAAACATTGATGCATTTTAAATTATTTAAGAAGAATGAGATAACATAAACATTAATAAGATTAGCATAGATAGGCACTGTGGCCCACATCCTGTATCAGACTGTCTGAGATACAGTCCTGCCTCTTCTTCTTATCCAGCTTCCTGCCAATACGCAACCTGGGAGGGAGCATATGACCCCACAAGTGAGGGCCCCTGCCACCCCTGCAGGAGACCTACATGGTGTTCCTTGCTCCTGACTATGACCTGGCCCAGCCCCAGCCGTTGTGGACATGCGGAGAGTGAACCAGCAGATAGAAGATCTTTCTCTCTTTGTCGCTCTGCTTTTCAAATAAATAAATGAATAAAATAAAATTAGCTTGTTTATGAATAGCCACAAACTTACCTGCTTGATAAGCTTTATATTTGTTTAATCTAGGATTACTAGAGAATATTCATAGTAATTACAACAAACAGAAGAATGTTTTCTATTTTTTTTAAGATTTAATTATTTGAAAGTCAGAGCTACACAGAGAGAGGAGAGGCAGAGAGAGAGAGAGAGAGGTCTTCCATCCACTGGTTCACTTCCCAGTGGGCTGCATCAGCTAGAGCTGCACTGATCCGAAGCCAGGAGCCAGGAGCTTCCTCTGGGTCTCCCACATGGGTGCAGGGGTCCAAGGACTGGGGCCATCCTCTGCTGCTTTCCTAGGCCATAGCAGAGAGTTGGATCGGAAGTGGAGCAGCCAGGACTCGAACCGGTGCCCATATGGGATGCCTGCACTGCAGGCAATCTACTACGCCACAGCACTGGCCCCCAGAATGTTTTCTACTCTTAAAAGTTACTATAAAATTACTTTTAAAAACTGGTCTAAGTGTTTCACCAAAACCAAAAAACCAGCCAAACTTAGGCCATATATATCCGCCCTCAAAAACTCAAGTCAATATATCTACCTCGAAAAGACAGTGAGTTTACAAAATTAACAACTGTCAAATCTCAGCACTAACATAATAGAGTGCTGGGTTATGAACTCATGAAGAAAGAACTCAACACTGACTTTAAGCCTAAAGTTTGGTTTTGCTTCTCTGTGTAATCTTGGCTTGAATTGAATTTTATTTAAGGTGCTAATTTTTTTTTTTTTTTTTTTTTGACAGGCAGAGTGGACAGTGAGAGAGAGAGACAGAGAGAGAAAGGTCTTCCTTTGCCGTTGGTTCACCCTCCAATGGCCGCCGCTGCAGCCGGCGCACCGCGCTGATCCGATGGCAGGAGCCAGGTGCCAGGTGCTTTTTCCTGGTCTCCCATGGGGTGCAGGGCCCAAGCACCTGGGCCATCCTCCACTGCACTCCCTGGCCATAGCAGAGAGCTGGCCTGGAAGAGGGGCAACCGGGACAGAATCCGGCGCCCTGACCGGGACTAGAACCCGGTGTGCCGGCGCCGCAAGGTGGAGGATTAGCCTATTGAGCCACGGCGCCGGCCTTAAGGTGCTAATTTTGAAAGTGTCAAATAATCCTGCCCCAAAAGAGAATCACTTCTGGCCACTCCCTTTTAAAAAACATTTATTATTTGGCTGTGTTTGTTCACTCATACATATAGGTATAATTTATTTAAAAATATTTACATTTGTTCTATAAAGGTACTTAAGCGGGACTGCTAAGGTTAAAAAGTATTTGAGTGCTGGCCGGCACCGCGGCTCACTAGGCTAATCCTCCGCCTTGCGGCGCCGGCACACCGGGTTCTAGTCCCGGTCGGGGCGCCGGATTCTGTCCCGGTTGCCCCTCTTCCAGGCCAGCTCTCTGCTGTGGCCAGGGAGTGCAGTGGAGGATGGCCCAGGTGCTTGGGCCCTGCACCCCATGGGAGACCAGGAAAAGCACCTGGCACCTGGCTCCTGCCATCGGATCAGCGCGGTGCGCCGGCCGCAGCGCGCCGGCCGCGGCGGCCATTGGAGGGTGAACCAACGGCAAAGGAAGACCTTTCTCTCTGTCTCTCTCTCTCACTGTCCACTCTGCCTGTCAAAAAAAAAAAAAAAAAAAAGTATTTGAGTGCTTAAAATGTGCCAGGCAATGTTCCAATGTCCCATAGATGCCTTCATTTACTTCTTCTGAAGGGCCACCTCTTAGGGAGGAGCTGTCGTTATTATCCCTATTCTTTTCTTCTTTTTTAAATCCCTATTCTACAGAAAGAGAGCAGTGAGGAGAGGGTAGGCTCACTTGTTTAGGGGCACACAGCTGAGATCCAACCCCAGCAGCCTGGCCTCAGAGCCTGCTCCCTTAACCAAGCGTTAACTTCTCGCCAAGAAACTTCCAAGTGAACAGAATAATAACCGTAGTCTTGCCTTCAGGTTGTCTTTCATATAAAATCATCTTACAAACAATTACTGAGTGTTCGTCATGTGTAAGAGTTGCGCTAGGACAGGTCTCCAGAAGTCTCACGCAGCTGACAAGGCCAGACGAGAGCCCTGGTTTGGAGAACGAGCTGCCCATTTTCTGCCTGTGTGAACTTGTGCAGACGCCCTACAAAGTAAGGACTGTACGGCTATCTCAAGGAGTAAGGATTAAATGGGATCATTTAGTCAGAATTCAGTGATCTACCTCTAATGATCCCATATAGGTTATTAGGTTTGTTTCTGGCCATGAATATACACATTTGCATTTGTGTGATGCTACAAATCACAGTCTAAAAATTGTGAATTTTTATAATTAACTTACTTATTATAATTAAATTACAAATTAATTTCACCTGTTGGTTTTAAAAATTTTTAAATTGATTTTTGTTTTAATCTGAAAAGCACAGAGACACAAGAGAGATGCCTGTCATAGCTAGGACTGAGCTAGACCAAAGCCAAGGGCTCAGAACTCAACCTGAGACTCCCATGTGAGTGGCAGGGGCCCAAGACCTTGTCACCAGCTGTCTCCCAGCGTACTAGAACTGGAAGCAGAGCCCGAGTTGAACCCAAGTACTCTGATATGGGATGCAGGCACCCCAAGAGGAGTCTAACTGCTGGGCCAAATGCTTGCCCCACGTTGTGAATGTTTTATATTTAAGAAAGGATTGAAGCATGGGCTTTGTGTGTCAGTTTTCCACGGCGCCCAGCGCTGATATTTCTCCTGTGCGCCCGTGTCTAAGGAACATTCTGAGGATATTAAACTCACTTTACTTCCTGAACAGAACCGAGTGTGCTTCTGCTCTTTTTCTCCCTGTCCCTAGTACCAGCTAGGAACCAAGACAGCTGTCCAAGACAGAAATCTGGGCTTGTGGGAGTAAGACACCCACGTTCCACATCAGCCAGCAGGCTCTGGCTCCAGCTTCTGCCAATGCAGACCCAGCAAGGCAGCAGTGACTTGAGTAATGGGGTCTCTGCCACCCTGGACTGTGTTTAGAGAGATCTGGGTTGTACTTATGGTTCCTGGCTCCAGCCCCAGCCCAGTAGCAGCCATCATGGATATTTGGGGAATGAACTATTGTATGGGAGCTCTATCTGTCAGCCTCTTATTAAAAGAAAGGGAGGGGGACCAGGGCTGTGGTGCAGTGGGTTAAAGCATATGGGCATGGGTTCAAGTCCTGGTTGCTCCACTTCTGATCCAGCTCCCTGCTCATGCACATGGGAAAGCAGTGGAAGATGGCCCAAGTCCTTGGGCTCCTGCACCCAAATGGGAAACCTGGAAGAAGCTCCTGGCTCCTGGCTTCAGATAGGCGCAGCTCTGGCAGTTGCGTCCATCTAGGGAGTAAACCAGCGGATGGAAGACCTCTCTGTCTCTACCTCTCTCTGTAACTCTTTCAAATAAATAAAATAAATCTTTAAAAAAAAAAAGGGGGGGTGGGGTTGGAAGGAGAGAGAAAAAGAGAGGGCGAGGAGAGAGGGGGAGAGAAAAGGAAGGAGGGAGGAAGGGAGACTGGATTTGCTTTTTATTCAGTCACCAAGTCACTCCTGACCAGCTTGCATCTCTCCTCCTCTCCAAGCTCACCACTCTTAGGTGGCCTCACCTTCCTTCAGTTCTCTTTGTCCCTGCTATCTCCTCTGTCCATCCATTCACCATCCATGATGCTGTCCCAGTTATACTCCAAAATCAGGGGTCATCAATCCTCTGCTCGAGACTTTTCATGGCTGCCTGGCGCCCCCAAGGGGAAGGCTGATCGCTTCTGCATAAATATGAGGTTGTTCCTCTCCGGCCTGACTTTCACCGAGGTTGACCAGACTGCTGGCCCGGCAATACTGGACCACTTGCCCAATCCTACTACTACCAAGACCCATCTTCGAACACCCAACTCCAAACCACTGATATTTTCTTCAACCTGTTTTAAAGAATAATTCCTATTAGATTATTATCTATTTTCTGTTTTCTCCTCTGAACTTGCACCAAATTTTAAAAGGCCTGTGGCTAAGAAATAATAAAAGACTGAGAGGGCCCCTAAATTTGGACACTGGAGCACTGCAGGTCCCTCCGCAGAAGGAATCACTCCTGCCCACTCCCCAGCCAGGGACAATTGCTCGTGAGACTTCCCGCAGACAGTACTTCCTCTTCCAGTGCTCCCACTCCCTGCCATGCTCTCTAGGTGCAGGTACGGTTTCTATCAAAGAGAGGACTCAGATGGTCCAACAGCAAGATGAAGACAATATTCGCATAGAGGGTTTTGCAATGTCTTAGAAGCATGCTTTCTTTAATCAAAGACAAGCAGCACCTTACTGAGTCTACATAGACAATTCTGAATGTGCTTTATCAAACTTACTAACTCCTGTTGGCAAAAATAATCTTAAGTAAACATTTTAAAAATAATATACAAACAAAATACTGATATTGATAGAGCTAACAAAAATTGTATTCTATTTCAAACACACACAGACATACACACACACATATAAGATTTTTTTTCAACTCTTTTTCGATTTATCTCTGAAGTATGGTTTGAGCTTGAAAATAAAAAAGAAAAGGAGAAAGACTGGTTACTAGCATCCGGGCACCCCATTTGGGAAATGATTAATGTATCTCAAATTACTGTCCTGAAAGAACAATGCCCGTCAGAAAAGAAGGCTTAGAAAATTTAAGGGGGAAAAAAAAAAAGCATCATGAAAACTGCTCAGGACTGAAGGAATGTATTCTGTGTTGCAGAATACTCCATCTTTTTCCAAATGCATGGTCCACCCGAGGTTTGACCGGAGCCTTAGCTGCAATAACGTTGTGACATATTCACGTGAGCTGCCTGGTCTAGGGTAGAACAGTAATGATTTTCTTAAATTAACATTTTAGTCTTGAAAAACATCCAAACAGTTGTAAATGTGTTCATAGATTTAAAAAAAAAAAAAAACTTCTTTAATACCAATGTTTGGATAAAAGTTCAAACGATTTTCCAGTCTGAAAAGGTCACAAGATGATTACTTTTGTCACCACCCTTTACTAAGGTTCTAATGTGGATATATGCTAGCAAGCTGTCTTCCTAAATTTAAAACAGGACTTTTTTTTTTTTTAAATAGCAATTTGTTTCTTAATTTGAATCTAAAAGGTAGGGCCCAACTCTAATCCTATATAGGCTGTGGGAGTTCTCAGCAGGATTCTCATCCTATGCAATCTGATAATAATAGATCACTCTTTCTTGTTTATTTTAAGAACTCTCCCAACAAGCTGGGGTTGAAACATAAATGCACTTAGATAAAGATACTGTCAATGGAGTATGCAGTTGCAAATGTAGCATGTAATGAAAGAAATTCATTTATGGTCCTATGAAGACAAAATGGCAAGTCAGATGGTTATCTCAAATGTAATCCAACATCCTGGACTGCAACAACACTCTGACTATGATATTAAAATAGCAGAACCTTTGCAGAGCGTTAACCTATCATTACACGAAGGAAATGGCATGGCACTGCCACCTAATTAGCAGTGTAGCTTGCATCTATAAAATAGAATTAGTACTACTGCTCCTTTTTTATTATTAGTTTGTGTTTCCAGAAAGGTATGACCTTATCTGTATGGTTCTGTTCATTTATGTCCATCTACTAAGGATTTAATTATGTGCTTTTAGTTCTCCACATTGAGGAAATTGAAAACTGCCACTTAGAAATTAAAAATGTTAAAGAAATTAGCAAGCAGATGATTTATGCCCTCACCCTTCTTCTTCCAAAGATAAAGAATGGAAACATGCTTAAATAAATACAGCATAAAATATTCAGAAAAGACAATTCCAGACAAGGAAATTGTGAGTTTTCGTTTCCTCTCTTCCACATGTATTCTGCAAGTTTCTCTAGTTGTCTTGAGAGAACTAGTCCAGGGGAGAATGTATTAATACTAAAATACCTGGCGGTTACATCACGTTCGAGTCAGCAGCCAGAAGGTTATCAACTTACATCTGAGGCAGGCGATTCGAGAACAATGCCGAATCCCAGGACCCGGTTCTCCCCGGTGGAGGTGTGCTCAGTGGCTTGGAGCCCCGCCTGCTCAGAGGCCACTGCTGTCATCGTCTTCTCAATTTCTAACACGCTGGGCTTCTGTTTCACAGTGAGAGGTTCAACAGTCTTGGGGGGCACTTTTTTCTTTTTAGTTCTCTTGCGGGAGACACCAGTTCGCTGGGAGCATATAAGGGAAATTGGGGGTTGTTGTCTGTTTTGTGTTCCAACTGTGAACAATAAACAAAAATACGGTACAGGCACTTGTGTCTAACTTAGGAAACTTATCCCTGGTCTGTCTATGCAATGTACAAACAAAACTGAAGCGAGGCTCCCTCAAGGATGAAGCACGCCAAAATAAATCTCACATTCCATCTAAAGGTTACCAAATGCAGGCTCTGGAGCACCTTAAAGTCCTAGAAGCAGCAGAACACCCAGGAGAAAAACCTGCTCCAAACACTGTGAATCACTACAACGTACTGCCACGACCCGGCTCAATGGAAGCAAAGAGTTATGAGCCAAGAGAAAACGTTTGAGCATGACTTGTAAATCATATGACATTTTAAGATAAAAGAGAGCTCCGAACTCAAATTCAGGTACAGGTACCAGTGCTTTCTGCTAAGCACATTTCAGGAACACTCCATCTGTTTCATTTGGAGTTAAACTGATCGGTTGCTAAGAATCTACAGGTGCCAATACTGACAAAGATGAAGCTGTGATGATCATCTGGTAAAAGCTGATCTAAAGAGACTGTTCGAAATGATTCTACAATAGGGAGCAGTAAGCACGTGCAAAAACTTAGCCGCTTAACCTGACCCAGTAACTCTTTCTTCTCCAAACACTCTGCACACACCAGCTATTTTGAGAGCTCCATGTTACATGACTTCAGATCAGGCTGCTTCTCCAGATCTCTGTATTATGCAGCTGCAAAACAGGAATACTATAATCCCGTACAACTCCAGCATATTAGAAAACTCTAGAAATAGTCTGATGTCCAAAGATGAAAGGCAAAGCCCAAGGACTAAGAACTCAAAAGTGAATACATACTTGCACTTGGTAAACATGTAACACTCTTATTATTCTTATTTAAGTCTTCATGTATTCATATGTTTAACCAAATATCAACACAGGATATATCTGGTTTTTAACAAAAAACTATAACATATAAGCTAAATGAGAACTAAAGGTTTTTATTTATCTGAGATAGATAGATAGATGCAGAGAGCAACTTCCCATTTGCTGACTCATTCCCCAACATCTACAATAGACAGAGCTGGAACTTCATCTGGGTGTCTCACATGAGGAGCAGGGACCCAGCCACTGGAGACATCACTGGCTGCCTCCTAGGGCAAGCATTAGCAGGAAGCTGGAATTGGAGCAGAGCTGGAACTCTAACTCAGGCACTCTGATACGGGATATGGGCGTCCCAGGCATTGTCCCAACCACGATGTCAAATGTGTACCCGCAGTCATTTCTTATCAGTCTGAAAGCATGTTTATACTTTGATCCTGCTATTTTCATCACCAGACTGAAAGGCAATTTGTAAGAATTAGAAACAAACTACTTGCAGCACACGAGAGCACAGAGAAGTTTTTTAACCATTGTTACGGTAGTCAAGCTCACTGATTCCTGACCTTGGTTAGCTATATATTAGAATCCTCTGGAGTTTAAAAAAAAAAAAATCTTTGTTGCATCAGCTCTGCCCTAGACTAAGTGAATCAAAATTTCCAGGGGCCCATACATCAGCATTGTTTTAAAGCTCCTCAGGGAGTCTAATGTGCAGCCAGTTTGAACTGGAGCAGCTCTACAATGCCTTGAACACAGATAGTTACTAGATATCACCCAGCAGTCTCCCAGGCTCATTCCCTTAGCTGGAAGTTCCTTCCCCTACCTTTACGATCCCAAATGAACCACCTGCTAAAATTACTGCATTACATTGAGGGAGTGGTGCAGCTGGCCCTACAAGGTCCCTAATCACTGGTCCTGCACAGTTCTAATCAGTGGACTTCTGAAATCATTTGTTTCTCCCACAGAAACATCCTGTCTCGAGGGGTTTCTTTTCCAGGAACTCTGGACCCCGAGCAAAAGGTAACTACCACGTGCATGCAGCCCCTAGACTAACTGAAGCCCTCTTTATCACCCAAAACATTCCCTGAAGGACACAATATCGCTGACAATTATAGGAAGGCCTCAAGTACCCCTGAACAACCAGTGAACTGAACATGCAGCTGTTGGCCCCAACCTCACCCTCTTCTATAAGAACCTGTACTCTTAGCTCCTTGAGGAGCCCAGGGATTCAACAACAGCTGCCTGGCTCCTTGTTCTGTGCTTTGCAATTAACATCTCCTTTCTCCCACTACCCTGATGTCAGTGATTGGCCTTTTGCATGTCAAGCGCATCCAGTTTTGGGGGTCCTACAACAACTCCTCCCACCAGTTTTGGGGGTGTTCTGTACTAAGTAGAAAATTTCTCTCTGTTCTATCCGCATTTTCAGTCCAGGCTAGGAGTAAGTTCCCTATGTCAAACGGACACTAAAGCAGTGATTCAGATACCGAAGCAATGATCTAGACTGCAAGCCTCTCGAAGCTTCCCTATTCCAAATTAAAAGAGAATCTGGTTTAAAGAACATCGAGACGATCTGAGTTTTTCTACTCCTTCTGCAAACCTAGGCATAGCTTGTCTCCAGCATTCAGATCCTACCACTTGATCTTTCCCCTGGTCTTCTCCCTAAAATAAAGGTGAAAATTTTCTAAAGTAATTTAAATTTAAGTCTTATAGATAATAAATCTTAAGTAGATCTACCCACACAACACTCATTTTTAAGTTGAAGAAAATTAAAGGAGAGTAATTTATTCTGTTCATCCTTTATGCTATCCATAGCTTTGGAATCATTTACCTCCTTAATCTGCAAAGGTTCAGAAGAGAAAACATGGTGACAAAATGGCATTTACTTAATAGATTCTAAAAAGGCTTCAGTCAAGGATTTAAATGGTTGCAATTTGTAGTCTGCCATTTCAGTAGTAAGGAGCTTAAGTAACAAAATAAATCATTATAATTTCATATGCATATTTTCTTAAGTGCTAACAAATTCTTCCTCTGAGAAAAGAATCTGTGTGTAATAAAGTAACCTTTCTTTCTGAGCTGCTTCTTTAGGAGATGTTAACCTTTGCCAGGTTAATAGAACACAGATTACAGTGGTGGAACAAGGTGAGTCAAATGCTTACTGAATTGAGCAAAACGCTTATTTTTGCCTTGGGATAAAACCAAGTTCAATGCTTAAAAAGGTGTTGCTTTCCAGAAAGCCTTTAGCTCACCTTACTTTAATGAGATCTTGGGTGACTGATATGTCTAAGCACCGAGCTTTTCATATCAAATCCACATCATCGAATATGAAGATTTTACTAGAATTCACTAAATGGCACCGAGAACAGTGTCTGAAGGATGACCTTCCTGAATGCCATTACACTGAAAGGGTAGGACTGCCAGTCATGACACAGCTGCACTGTCCATTTCCTGCTGCTTCCCAAAACCAAGTAGTAGTTCCCTCTGATCAGAAGGAAAGCTTAAAAGAATGACCTATTGTTGCTTGTACCTGTGCCCCCAAAAAAATTCTGACCCCTTTGATTTCGGTAGGCAGGAAGCTAGTGGGCTGCAAGGAGCTGTGGACTGCCAGCACCCAAGCCCCACACACTGTCCAAATCCCCTCTCCCTCCATGCAGGCTCAGCATGGCTGAAGGCTCACCCACCCACTGCCCATCTTGCAGGTTCCCCTCACGCCCCAGGAGCCATGGTGCCTTCCTACAGACCACCACGTGTGCTGCAGCCTCACCCCAAACCCCATGTCCTTTGAATATTCAAAGAGGCCCTGCCCTGCCCCCAAGCACCACCCCTAAGCTTATAAAAGAATGACCCCAGCCCACGTGGGGGTAATTCTCCTTCATGAGGGTGCCTACACTTACGTTAGAGTGTGTACTAACCCTTTGCCTTTCAATAAATCCTACTTTCCTGCTCACCTCTATCTACATCTGCCGGTTGTGTTCCTACACGTGGGAAGACCAGAACATGGACTAAGTGTAGCAGGGGGTCCTGATCCCTGCAACACTTTCATTCCCCAACAGTGGAGATGAGAAAATAGCAGCTTCATTGAAGACTTAGACTTCCAGACTTCATGAAATGTTCCATCAGCTTTAAAACCACACTAATGAAATAGCTGATGCTTGCATCGTGTTTATAAAGTTCATTTCCATTTACTATCTCTTTCCGATTTTGAGAACAACCTAGTGATTTAGATATCACTACTCCATTTATAGATGTGAACCTGGAGGCTCACAAGTCAGCCAGAACAGGAGAAACTGGACATCGGAGTAAGTGGGGTCTCCTTTGGACACCTCTGTGTTTCCCCATTCCTTCCAAGAAAACCTCCCTGCTCCATCCTTCAACAATGGCGGCCAGCCATACAAGACAGGATTCTAAGTCACCATTTTTAAGTTGTTTTTACAGGCCTCACCTCCAAACTGGCCTAATTCAGTTTCAACCAGATACAGATTGACCACCTAAGCTGCACATGTGCAAAATGGAGGACTATGACCTACACATGATACCAGGAACCACAGTTGCACACCTCCCTCAGAACCCGAAATTGGTGAGTGACCTTGAACACAAGAGCCAGACAGCTTTAGGATACCAGGGGTCGGAAGACTACCAAGGCTACTGCCTGAACTCTCCCTCCCACTGATCCATTCATGGTCCTGCCAATCAGAAAGCGCCCTGTCCTTGTGTCCACATCCCAGCTTCTCTCTCCTGACACCTACGACTGCGGAGACAGATTTGGGTTTCACCCCATCTACATGCTGGCTGGCCATGTACATAAAGTCTTTTTCTTAAAGACCAACGCTGTAGGTTGGATTTTGTGCACACTGGGCAGCAAACCTACCTCGTTTTGTCACACCATCCCAAACTACAAATTCACTGCTCTTCTGTCTTCCATTTGCCTAACAGCACTGAGAACCACAAGAGGAATCATACAAACAGAGAGACAGAATATGGAGTGTTTCTGAGCTTCTGCATCCTGGATGTGGGAGAGAAAAGCCACAAGTGGAGCCTGATGGTGAACATTTCTATGTGCTTATGTCCTAAGCCGTATTCAGCCCATGCCTCCTAAGTGGCTCCATCACACAGAACTGCTCCAAAATTTAATTAAAAGACAAATCTGTGAAGTACAAGGATATCATGGGGTGAAATATATGGAGAAAATACACAAAACTTATGAGAAGTATTTCTAGCAATAAAAAAAAAAAAGTGTGGGCTTTGCTAAAAAAAAAAAAAAAAAAAAAAGATTGCAGAAAAAGCCAAGGAAATGGATGCTCGAGAAGGCACAGCAAGACAGCAAGGTGGATTGAACACTATGATAAAAGTACAATGAACATCCCAACTAAAGATGTCAGATACACACTAAAAAAAAAATCAAAGGGCTCATTCTGAAGCCTGATCTGTGTACCTGCTTGAATCTGTATCAGTTTCCTCATGGTCTTGAGTTCTTGGAGAATGGCCTGCAACGTTGACTGGCAGTTACAAGTACAGCAGTTCGGGCCACCTGATGAATTCATCACTGGAAGTTCTCCTAAGCACGAAAGAGAAGAATGACATACTCCTCACAAACCAAAAAAATACATATATATATAGTATATTATATATAGATATGAAGAGAAAGAGAAGAGATCTTGATAGTAGTATGCTAAAAAGAAACATACCCACTAATTTTCATACCTACATCTTGGGGTCTGCCTGTATCTAATTATGCAGGCTTCTACATGGTAAGGTGCACGCTGTGTCATGGTGGAAAAGCCCACATGAACACATGCACACGATGTGCAGCCTCAGCAGGGCTTTCTATTGTCAGACCTGTGCATCTCGGCTAACAATATCCCAAAAACCCACTATGAGCACATTTCACGCTGGTTCGTACAAAAACTAGCTATGAGAGAAGCCTGACAAAAACACTGGTAGCTGTGTTATGTTATCAGAGTTTATATTAAATGAGTCTAATTACTGAAAAATCATTTCAACATTAAGCATGTTATTTCTGAAATGAAGAGCTGTGAATGCATGAAAACTCTGAGAATGATCTCTGGGGGGAGCAGAACAGGGGAGGGTACACACGCCAACTGATGAGTTAGGGCGTGTTGGTGGGTTGGCTTTCTTGTCCCTAACTTCATCAAGGAGATCCTCCTACATCCCTTGTCCGTGCCTATTTCTTACGTTTCCTATACCACAGTCTCTTTCTCCTTGTTTAAATTGGATATATTTTTCTTAATAAAACTGTTATTCTGTTTCTCTTCTGTATAAACAAACACTACGCTGTAGTCCATGGGAGAACACAGCTATGTGGAAGATGGCTCTCAGACTGGGGTTTCCTCTGTCATCAGTGCACAGTGCTACCACCTGTGCTTTCTCAGAGAGGCAGAGGAAGCTCTGAGGTTTTGATCCAATCGTATGTTTTATTATGTATTAAACGTGATTGAAATTCTATAATATACATTATTTTCAGACACTATAGAAAAGTTTACCACAGCAAAATCATAAATTATATAAAGATAACTTAATGTTTGGAGTAGCACAATGATTTACATTCAAAATTGTAGCAAACTGAGATGATACCACTTTAAAATTACAAATAATTCCAACGAAATGCCAAAATCGTCGTGGTTATATACAATGTGTTTCTACTGAATACATGCAATCAATAAACACAAAAAGATCTATTTTCAAATCGATGCAGGGAATTGATGTTTGGGATTTTCATTAACATGAATAACATTTCCCCCAAAGTCAATGCACCATCCTTGTTGTGTACTGGGAAGCAGAACATTGTTTTCTCGAACTTTCTGGCATGGGGTTGACTGACTTCATACATACTGAAGGGTTTTTTATTTTGGTTATTGTCTCTCTGACGGCAGCAGAGTGAGGAAGGCCTTGTGGAAGATTCGTAATCACTATTCTAAGTACTATCTTCATCATTTTTAGAGGACAAAACCAACTCTTCTCAGTTTGCTATGAATCATTTTCTAATTTTAAAGAGAAATGCCTTTTCTTTCATGGAGGAGTCTTTAAAGAGCCCTCTCCCTCTAACCTGGATACTGGCTTCTGTAATATGTAGAGGAAGGGGAGCCACCCCTCCTTCCTAGGGGCCCCTGGCTGTCTCCTCAGCGTTTCAGGATGGCTCTTCATGCCTCTGAACTGCTTAATGCAAAATTGTGTTTTTGAAAAAAAAAGTAAAAATAGTTCTCTTGTTCTTGAAGTATATCATGAAATAAAAATGAAAATAAAATCCTTAACCTCTTGGAAATTGAAAATGCCTTCTTCTTTTTTCCTTATTCTTTTTATGAAAATGACAAATATGCACATCTATATATAATTCACTGAACAAATAACATCATACTCAAGTTTTCCAGTGTTAGTGGGTGGAAAATTAATATAACCAAAAAACATCAATTTTTTCCTGTAAACTCTAAAAAAATGCCATTTTTAATTAGGGAAATTTTAATTTTTGAAAATCTATTTATTTATTTGAAAGGCAGAGCTACAGAGAGAGGGAGAGACAAAGGAAGATCTTTCATCTGCTAGTTTACTCCCCAAATGACTGTAATAGCAGTCTGGGCCAGGTTGAAGCCAGGAGTAAGGAACTCCATCCTGTCTCCCCTACAGGTGGGCAGGGACCCAAGTATTTCTGCTGCACTCCCAGGAGCATTAGCAGGAAGCTAGGTTGGAAGTGGAGCGGCTGGAACTCAACCCCAGAGTTCCCATATGGGATGCCAGCAGTGTAAGTGTTGGCTTAACCTGCTGTATTACAATACTGATGCCGGAAAGTTTTTACTAATGAAGCAAGTTATTAAACATGGATCATTTGGTTCAATGCTGAAACTGGTACAGGTTGCTAGGTTATGGTTCTCCCCTTCAATAGGAGTCTTCTGATAATGAAGAGAAGTGAGGGAGTAAGCAAGAGGCTATGTTAATGTTGGACCACAGGACAACAAAGTTTCTCTTAGTGACAAATGGGAGCTCTTTCTACCCCAATGTCCAGTCTCTTCTGACGATGTCTATCTATCTTTACCTTCTTAAAGCCAGGGAAACCTTCAGATCTAACATAGAAGCCCCCCTTTCTTGATTCTCAGTTTTGGGTTGAATTTTTTTAAACACTTCAACTTTTTCCTTTACCTGTTCTCTACCTTTAATAACCCAATGAAAGCAGATAGTTAAGGGAGGGCTTAATGAATCAAAATCAAAGAACAAGCTGAATATTAAGAAATAAAACAAGTCAAGGCAGACCCCCATGAGTGCTTTCTGCATGTGTGATGACAGCCATACCATTGGAGCTCATAGCAGTGTGGGGCTGACTCTGGAAGGTTCTAGAACGAGTGCCATACTGCCCTGAGAACTGCCCGCTTTGGGGTGGTAGCTCATTCCATGCACCGCGTGAAGAAGGGTGGAGGCTTTGTGGGGCCTCCGCAGAGGAGTTCAAACGCTGAGGCCACACTAAGTCCAAGTCCTGGGGCTCTTCTTTTAATTTTTCTCCTTCTTTGCCAACACGCTGGTATATCCTTCCAGTACTGTCATTCAGTAATCTTCTCATTCCTGTAATTTGTTTTTTAATTTCCATGCTTTCATCTCCTAATGGAAACAAGGTCAAAGTTAGCACTGTAAATTAACAAAAGAAAAAAGAGCCCGCCACCAAAAATAAACCAACCAACCATAAAAAAAACAAACAAAAATCCTTCGCTGGAAATGGGAAAGACTACTGTTACCATAAACTTAAGTTACTCATAAAATTAAAGGTAGGAAAACCTATGGTTTGAAGAAACTGATCATATTCCTGGTGCATCTCATTTTCCTGAGTGGGTGTCATCAGGGAGGAACGTGGAAGCGTTTTCTGAGTGAAGAATGTCCTAAGAAAAGAGGCTGAGGCGAAGGACCAAGGCTGGACCTGGAGGACGGCAACCTGCTTTGATCTGCTACAGCCACCCACTTGTAATGGAAATCCAGGTCGGTCAGGCAGCTCACACGGTTCCACTCGGCTTGACCGTTAGCCACAGCCAGCAGGCACAAATACAGGGAAGAATGTGTGGTATCTACTAGGATGCAAGGCTTTTTCAGAATGGGCTGAAGGAGACATTAGCAGAACTCTTCTCTTTTTTTTTTTTTTTTTTTTTTGACAGGCAGAGTTAGACGGTGAGAGAGAGAGACAGAGAGAAAGGTCTTCCTTTTTCTGTTGGTTCACCCCCCAAGTGGCCACTACAGCAGGTGTGTTGCAGCAGGCGCGCTGCGCAGATCTGAAGCCAGGAGCCAGGTAGCAGCACTCTGAAAAGAGGACGGCCTCCAGGGTGACACACTGTTGGCAGACATCGGCATTGGAAAGGGCAACAAGAGACAGAGAGAAGTACCTAAAGTATCAGCATGGCAAGCGAGGAGGGCTTTGTCTGGTGCTCCAACTCGCATCGCCCCAGCCTCGTGATGTCCATGGGGACCCTGCCCACTGCAGGTAACTGGTTGTAGGAGTCCAGGTACACTTCACCTTGCTTTGCCTTTCTCCCAGACCCAATCCACCACCTTGACCACCCAGACCAATCCATGGCTGCTTCTCGTGTAGCACCAACTTGTCTCTCTGTACTCCACCTCACCTACACTGACTTCTTTTTAAAATTATGGTAAAAAAAAAAAAAAAAAAGACCAACATAAAATTTACCACTCTGACCATTTTCAAGCACACATCTCAGTAAAGTCACACAACCCATCTCCAGAGCTCTTACACTGACCTCTTTCTTAAGATTCTTTTCCCTTCAGATTTTTTTTTTAAAACTAAGATATCTCTATACTAGCCAGGGGTGAGGGACTTAATAAATAAATATTAACATTAGCTACACAATTGTATGGATATAAAATATTTTGTATTACTAACAAGAGAGGAATCCAGTATCTATTAGGAGCTATTTCACACATATTCTCTTCTTAAACTATACATCATCCAGTAGCTTCACAAAGATAAGTGGATTTTTTTTTTTACTAACCCAAATATTAAAATGAAAGTCTTATGCCAGGGTATGTACATACACTTATGCAATGACTACTAAATGCTTGAAATTTACACTGTAAGGAAAAGAAAAGGCCAAAAGAAAAAAAATCTATTAGGAAAAACATAGCTTCTGCAAAAATAGAACATTTAAAATAATGATGCTTTAATGCATGTAGCATCATGTTAGCCAGTTTTCTCCAAAGAACGGGCAATTGCACAATAACCAAGGTATTTTGGGTTGCCTAGTTAGATATTAGCATACTAACATATGGGTAACATTACTGAATACAAGAAAATTTTGAAATTTTGACATAAATATCTTTAGTTTTCAAAAACAGTTAAAACATTATTTCTGTCTTAATATTGAATACACACGAACACATAAGCAATACAGGTTTCCAAATTGACAATATTGCTATGTGTTGAAATAAGCTTATGTAATTTGTAATAGAACTATTTCTACCTCAAATCAGTGAAAACTGTAATACAGAAACAATAAATCATATTCCAGATTTCATGAGAACGAATGGCCAAGCATGATTTAAATAATGCAAAGTCAGGAAAATTTACAACTTCCTCAAGACGGCTGTGGAACAGGTATGCTTGGAGGAGTTCCCAGGGGAATTCAGAATCTTTATTCTGAAAGGTAAACCTACAGGCAAATACGGTGTTCATCTCAGCATCTGCCCAGATATTTTCCTGGCTCAGTTAGCAACACCATTTGGGAAAGAGGAATCACCCTTCCTGAGTGTTTTCTAGTCAGCCCTCACAGTCAGCCATGTGCACCAAAGGCTGTGCACAGACTGGTCTCTGTTGGCACAGGCTGCTGGCTCTTTCCTCTCTATCAGGATTCCAGAAAGAGCTGCCACTAGCCATGCCATGCAGGCGCAGGCACGCTCATTCTGGGTCGAGACAGTGCCAACTCACTTTTCCACGCTAACCCTGACACATCCCAAGAAAAGGGATGTGCTTCTCATCCAAGGTGCTACCTCTGCTCCATAGATAGAAGTTTATGATAAAATGCTATCATTAGGGAAAAAAAAGTCACAAGCATTCTGGAACCTATTAAGGGCAAATCTGCTCTGTCATAAACTCATTTCCAGTGTTATAGAACTTATGCCCAGGAAAATTACAAGACAAAATACAACTGGAGTTTTATATCACAACATTTTTATACTGATAACCAGAATCCTAAGCTACAGGTGGAGACAAGAAAAATAGGTATCAGGTACAAAGGGAGACTATGGTGACGGGCTGCTCCTATGATGTTCAGATGCAAAACAAACCAACCCAATGTAGACTGGAGACAGAGGAGGGAGTGGTGGTGGGGTGGGGAACCAAGGAAGAAGCAGTGGCTCTGGTAAGGGAGACAGCAGAAAGCCAGAAGCAAATTGGACTGACTTCAGGCACATTTTAAAGGACAGAAAATAAGTTTCTTCCGAGAGGAAAGTTGAGAAACTGTGGGAAAGGTTAAAAGGGGTTGGTTGGGGAAAGCCTGTCTCCCAGAGAGGACAGACTAGGCTTCCCCAGGGGGTGATGGAACATTCAGGAATGGGTCTCTGCGGTTAACTCAAATGTACGATTGTACTTCCTTTATCCAAAGAAGCAGGAAGCAGCTGAGGCCAGCAGCCCTGAAGGTTCGACCTGGGTGCAGGAGTCTCGGGCACAAAGTGGGAAAGAGGTTTCCTTGTACATCTGAGGCAGATAGGCCAGAGGGTAGAACAGACCTAGAAACTGAAAAGTAGGGACAAGAAAAAAGCTGACTCAACCTACATGAACTAGGGACAGTGAGTGCTGAAAGTAGATCATCAGGCTGGGCCCCAGAAGCTCAGACAACAGATATTAGTGTGGTCCAGGAGAAAGGCTGGGCTGTGTCACTAGGCCCGCACTTGCTTCCTACTATGCGAACTTGCTATTGGCCATTGGACAAGTCCCTTGATACTCTGACTTCAGTTTCCTGAATTACAAAGTGAAGGTTTGAATCAGACCACACTGTGCACACATAACTGAGGGGTACATAGAAGTAATCCAGGAGGGTTCAAGTTTTTCTCAGAAATCGAGACACTGACTGAGCACCTGATACTGCTAAAAGACAGCTGTCCTCAGACAAAGTGACTTATCCTGTCACCGTGTAGCCAAAGTTCTTTGATTTTAAAAAATGGTGGAAAGTATATGAGATTGAGATTGGAGGCACTGGTTGACTTCCATCAGCAATGTTCTAATTAGTCACTGTCTTCCACCTGCATAGATTATCAGGAAAAGGAAACTGTAGGAGCAAAGAGCCATTGAAAGAAACATGATTCTGTAAGGAAACCTATACACTTTTCCTGGTTTTTTTTTTTAAGATTTTATTTATTTATTTATTTATTTGAGAGGTATAGTTACAGACAGTGAGAGAGAGAGACAGAGAGAAAGGACTTCCCTCCACTGGTTCACTCCCCAAATGGCCGCAACGGCTGGAGCTGCGCTGATCCAAAGCCAGGAAGCTGGTGCCTGTTCCCGTTTTCCCATGCGGAGACCTGGAAGCACCTGGGTCATCTCCCACTTCTTTCCCAGGCCACAGCAGAGAACTGGATTGGAAGAGGAGCGTCAGATCTAGATCAGGCACCCATATAGGATTCTGGTGCTGCAGGCAGAGGATTAACCCACTGCGCCCCAGCACCACCCCACTTTTCCTGGTTTCTTTCCAAACTTATCTCTGTCTTTACTTACACTCAACTCCAAGAGGCTGATTTTTTTTCTTTTTTAGGAAAAACAAACAAAAATAAATATTACTACAATGGAACTATGCCATTTGCCTAACTTACTGGTAAACCATACTCTTTTTGAGAGTTAAGTGACAATACGCCTTGAACAACATATAGAAAGATTACAGGCTAAATGCTCCCCTTCACTAAAATTTAAGACTTTACTAACCATTTTCCTTTACATAAAGAACTTAAACGACACACAGTCTTGCATGATGATGATAAGTACGAGGGCAACACAGAAATCACCGTACAGGAGCTCCTTTAACTCAGCCATGGGAGAAAGACGTTCTACACAGATTATTCACATCCTGGAATGATGAAAGAAAGAAAAAGACAACAGCCAAACATTCTGAGTGGCTGTAAATAAAAATGGTGGAAAGTATATGAGAGAATACTATGTCCTGCATGTGTGTGCCATTTCATAAAGATGCATGAAGAACAGTCACATCTTTGACCTACAAATGAACTGATACTGATGTATACATAGCAGGCATACCAAAAGTCTCTATTTAAAAAAAAAAAGATTTATTTTATTTATTTAAAAGGCAGAGTTACAGAAAGAGGGAGAGACAGGGAGAGCGAGATCGTCCACCCCTGGATTCACTCCCCAAATGGTTCATTCCTGCAACAGAGCTGGGTGAGGCCAAACCCAGGAGCCTGGAATTCCATCTTCCACAGGGACAGCAGGGGCTCATCATCTGCTGCGGGGGCATCTTCTGCTGCTTTCCCAGGACAACAGCAAAAGTTGGATCAGAAGTGGAGTAGCCGGGACTTGAACCAGTACTCATACAGCATGCCAGTGTCACAGGCAGTGGCTTAATCCACTGCACCATAACACTGGCCCCACCATAAGCCATTCTTAAGTAACTGAAAAGAAATGGCTTAACAAAAACCAAATGAAGCCCAGTAGAAAAATACAACACTAAGTCAACAAAAATATAATAATATGAAAGCATAAAAAAGTAACCAGAAATAAATTATTCAATAAACATTTATTAAGTTCCTCCTAAGGCCCCAGAAATACAAAGATCATTCATTACAAGCAGAAAGAAACTCTCCCCCTCCTTACCATCCTTTATCCAAATCCCTTTATGTTGATCTGTTGCTCTGAAAAATGGTCCCACCCTATCATCTCCCCTCTCTGTCAACTATGTGCCTCAGAACTCCAGTGCTGTGCTCTGGGTGTAGTCTGAGTGTTTACAGAGCTTCCCGTGTTGAAATGTAATGTCCACCGTGAGGTATGGAGAGGGTGGAAACTTACTCCAACTACGGTGTTTCGAGGTGGGACCTCTGGAACGTGATTATAAGGCCATTCAGATAGAACCCACAGGACTGCCTGAACCCTGCTGGCTTTATAAGAGGGAGAGTACTGCCTGCTCTGGTACTGCAGTCTAAGCCACTGCTTGAAACCCAGCACCCCACATCAGAATGCCAGTTGGCCTCCTAGCTACTCTGCTCCCAATCCAGCTCATTCACCTATTTCCCAGCTAATACGCCTGGGAAAACATCAGAGGATGGCCTAAGTGTTTGGACCCCACCCATCCATAAGAGAGACCCAGATGGAGTTCCCGGCTCCTGACATTGGTTTGGCCCAGTCCTGGCTGTTGCAGCCATTCAGGGAATGAACCAGCTCTCTCTCCCTCCCTCCCTTCCTCAACCTGTTGTCCTATTCCCCCAGCCCTGTTACTCTGCCAGAGAGGGAGAGAGATCAGACCCCGACAGATACGCACATCCCCGGTCTCTTGCCGTGTGATGTTCTGCACTGCAGAGGGACTCAGTCAGTGAAAAGGCCATCACCAGATGATGTGCCTAGGCCTTGCACCTCCGAACTGTGAGCCAAAAAGAAATACCTTCTCTATGAAGTAACCTGCCTCAGGTACTGCATTCTAACAGACTAGTACATTAAGTTAGCAAAGCGGCCTATTATTTGCAGATGACACTTTCTGCTTCCTTTACTGGACTGAAACCAAACTCTTTTCTGAGGGTCCTGCTTCCCCTGCTGCCGATGGCATAAAAGTTACTCATTTTTTCATTTCCGTGAACTGGGACAATGGACCTGGCATCCTGGCTCCTCAGAAGGTCATTCTTTGAGCCTCAGAAGCAGCTCACAGACCTGTACCACCTTTTATCCTTTGTCCTGAGCAGCAGTGCTGTGTGCTGGTACTCTGAAGTTTCTATTAGACAGGCAGGCAAAGAGGCTGGAACGTGTAGTGAAACCATCACCCCATTAAGGGCCTTACATGCCAAGTTAAAGAAGAATAATTTGGGGGCCGGCGTTGTGGCATAGTGGGTAGGGCTGCCATCTGTGACACTGGCATCCCTTATGGGCTCCAGTTCCAGTTCTGGTTGCTCCACTCCCAATATAGCTCCCTGCTAATGCACCTGGGAAAGCAGCAGAGGATGAGGATGGCCTAAGTGCCACCCACATGGGAGACCTGGCTCCTGGCTTAGGACTGGCCCAGCTCTGGCGGTTGCAGCCATTTGGGGGAGTGAACCAGTACATGAAAGATGTCTCTCTCTGTTACCCTGCCTTTCAAATAAATAAATAAATATTTAAAAAAAGAAAGAAGAATTTTACAGTGGAGACATTGGATCATTTTAAATACGTTATTGCTTTTAATACGAGGATAGCAAATAAACAGACATGTGCTTTAGAAAAATGATTCTGGAAAAATTACAGTGAAAGTAGTGTGGCAAGAAACCCAATTCGAATGTTATTGCTGAAGGCTACATGGCAATGATAGCCTTCACTGGATTCTGGGGATGGAAATGGAGCGAGAACATAGTGAGAGAGTCATTGAAGGAGTTTACGCAAATAGTCTTGGTGATTAACTGGTTGTGGGGACGAGGCGAGGGTGGTGACAAGAAAAAAATCAAGGACAGGTTAACTCTGAAGTTTCTAGCTCAGGTGACTGAGTAGATCCTAACACCAGTAAAGAGAATTACAAAAAGAAGGTTGCAAGGGTAAGCATTGCGGCACAGAGGTTAACAGAGGGCTAAGCCGCTGCTTATGATGTTCACATCCTTATCAGAGGGCCAGTTCGAGTCCCGGTACCTCTGCTTCGGAGCCGGCACCCTGCTAATACAACTTGTGAGGCAGCAGACAATGGCTCAAGTGCTTGGGCCTCTGCCACCCATTAGGGAGACCCGGTTGGCGTCTGGACTCCTGGCTTTGTCTGTCCCAGCCCTAGTGGTATTTGGGGAGTGAACCAGCAGATGAAAGATCTTTCTCTCTGTTTTTGTCTCCTCCTTCTTCCCTCCTTTCCTCCCTCTCCCCTCCTTTCCTCCCTCTGTCACTCTGCCTTTCAAGTAATAAATAAACAAACACAAAAGAAAAAAAGAAAAAGAAGGTTGGAGAGTAGTGGAAACGTAATAAGGCTGTTTCGATGAAGAAAGTTTAGATAAGTGGGCATTCAGAAGTGCAGCTGTAGGGCACGTGATGTGGACATAAGCAGAACTCCAGTCCTTTCCTGAGTAGCCCGGCCCCTCTGAGGTTC
The DNA here is from genome assembly GCF_051225735.1 of Oryctolagus cuniculus. Lineage (NCBI taxonomy): Eukaryota > Metazoa > Chordata > Mammalia > Lagomorpha > Leporidae > Oryctolagus > Oryctolagus cuniculus. Next base: position 69,323,513 of record NC_142879.1, on the reverse strand, counting down.
ACTAAAAGTTCAGGGAAGGAGGACATCTTATAGGGAGATACTAGATTTCCTATTAAGCTCACACATGGAGAGTTCAAAGCATTCATATAAATAATAAAAGAGATATGACTTCATTTGTTTCCAATCTGGTGAAGTCAGTCAAACCTATCCCTCTTGAACTCCTGATCCTTGAGGCAAATAGCAATCACCGTGGTCAGAATCAACTCTACTCTTTTGACCCTGTATCAAATCCATCACCGGGGGTGCCATGCTTGGTGCCCTACCTTAGCACAATGGGCTGATGCAATCGTTCCACTATACTTAGTATTGGTCAGACTTTTACTAAACTACTATACTACCGTGCCCACATTTATCCTGTTTCAAAGAGGCAGTTGAAAAACTTGAGCAGATATTGGAAAAGTCAATAAAAGAAGAGATTTTTGAATGTTTTCACCATGAAGAAATGATACATGTTTTAGAAGATAAATATGCTTACCCTGATTTGGACATAACACAATGTATACACGGAAACACCAAATGGTACCCCATAAATATATACAATTTTTATGTGTCAGTTAAAAAAAAAAGATTAAAGGAAGAAGGAAAGGATAAAGGAGTTTGGGTTGCTTCATAAAGAAATAAATGGCCACTGAGTGACTTAACTACCTTCAAATATATTACAAGGTATTATGAGTAGGATATTGTTCTCTATCAACAAGGAAACACCAGATAGAAAATACAGCTTCCAGGCCAGAGGGCAGGCAACAGACGACCTTAAAGAGTTGGTCCTTCCAGTCGGTAAATGCTATAAATAGAGCGCATAAGCATCTACATCAGAGGTGCAGTCAGAACACGTCTCTGTTTGGATGATGAACGCGTCTGCTCTGGACCTGGGTAGTGGTGATGGGTGCACAACACTAAATGTACTTTTTAAAAAATGTTCGAGGCCGGTGCCGTGGCTCACTAGACTAATCCTCCGCCTTGGGGCGCCGGCACACCAGGTTCTAGTCCCGGTGGGGGCGCCGGATTCTGTTCCGGTTGCTCCTCTTCCAGGCCAGCTCTCTGCTGTGGCCAGGGAGTGCAGTGGAGGATGGCCCAAGTCCTTGGGCCCTGCACCCCATGGGAGACCAGGATAAGTACCTGGCTCCTGCCATCAGATCAGCGCGGTGCACCAGCTGCACCGGCCATTGGAGGGTGAACCAACGGCAAAGGAAGACCTTTCTGTCTCTCTGTCTCTCTCTCACTGTCCACTCTGCCTGTCAAAAAAATAAATAAATAAAATTTAAAAAAAATGTTCGAAAGCTCTTTGCAATTTTCAGGTAATGGCATGTTAAAATGAATAGGCAAAAAGTTGAATTTTGCAGTAGGAAGTAATAAGAGGACCAGGATTACACTATATGGCCCAGAGTATTTCCTCTCAAAACTCACAGAGGTTGACACGAATCCACGTTACAGGAAAGACTGAACTACATCCTGTCAAATGACAGCAGCCAAAGAAAAGGCAGGAGAAAGGAGACAGAGCCCTTCACACCTCTGCTCTCACTCTCTAAGCACACATCTCAGGGCATGAGTTAAAACAAAAGGAATCTGGAGTAGATCTGAGAGGACCTGAGGTTTGCACCCTCACACCAGACCCACACTAACAAGCAGATGTTATCAAGGTCCCAACGAGCAGCCCATGGGACAACCGCCATGTTTATAAGGGACACCTAAGACAAGGATTCTAACTCAGCCAAAAAATGGTCTGAAAAGGAGGCGTCTTTGTAACACAGCACTGGTTTTCCAAGTGAAGCCTATTTTCAAATGCAGGCTTAAGTGGAACCCCAATAAAGAAAGAGCAAAACTCTGTTGAAGAGGCTGTGCCAGAACCCAGATGCCTGATACAGCCCCTGGAGTACACTCAAGAACTCCGAGGCTCCTCCCACACAACACAGTCTGAATGCCACTGAAAAGGAAAGAGGCAAAATGGCAGCTATGCAATCACCTAACTGGCTGAATCAAACGCTCTGATAGGGAGTACCTAGCCATGAATGTGTTGAGGACTCTGTTAGATTGAAAATTATAGGTGAAGGGGCCTGTACCGTGGCGCACTAGGTTAATCCTCAGCCTGTGGTGCTGGCGTCCCACATGGGCGCTGGGTTCTAGTCTTGGTTGCTCCTCTTCTGGTCCAGCTCTCTCTGCTGTGGCCTGGGAGGGCAGTGGAGGGTGGCCCAAGTGCTTGGGCCCCTGCATCCATATGGGAAACTGGGAGGAGGCATCTGGCTCCTGGCTTCGGATCGGTGTAGCTCTGGCCGTAGTGGCCATTTGGGGAGTGAACCAACAGAAGGAAGACCTTTCTCTCTGTCTCTCTCTCTCACTGTCTGTAACTTTACCTGTCAAATAAATAAATAAAAATCTTAAAAAAAATAAAATTAAAGGTGAAAAAATAACAGCCATCTAATATACACAGGGCATTTACATTTAAGGGACAACTAAGTTCCTTTTGAATCTATTTAGATAGTTTGGATTCATTCATCCATTTGATAAATATTTATGGTACTACTACTAAATATGAGACACTGTGTGTACCAAAAATAAAATATATTTCTAAGAAATATACTCCCTTTAGGAGCATACAGTATAGCATGGGGGACAGAATGAATGCACAAAAAACTCTAAGGATGCCATGCCTCACTTCTAACGAACAGGCAGGCTTTGTTAGTGCGGGTCGACTACTAGCAGGGCAGGGGGCTGGAGCTCTTTTTAATCAGGACTGAGGGATATGAAGCCAGAACAAGTACTAAAGATGATGTCATTTCCCTACCTGGAAAACAGACCTACAAGGCAGAAAGGGCTGCAATAGGTTCTTAGGGCCAAAAGCAGAAGAGGAATACCAGGAGATGAAGCAAAGAAGAATTGTTCAAAATGGGCTATCACACCCAGCTCAAAATTTTCCCACAAAGAACACTGAAAGGCAAAAGGGAACACATATCTATGAGAAGTTTGTGTGCAAGATTGTTGCGGTGGATTCATTCTGAGAGGAGGAACATAGTGGAGGCAAGAGGGACAGAGTCACCACACAGACCCCGGGAGTCGGGTGAAAGCAGGCCAGAGGCGAACAGCCAGCCGACTCATTTATTTCAGTTGCTACAGCAGCTTATATAGCCAAGGCAGCCAATCTGGTCAAGGGGCGGTCTATGCCCTAACCAAGCACAGCTTGTTGCCAGGCAGGCTCCGTTGTCATGTGGTTTCCGAAGCCATCCAACCACAGCCTGTTGTCAGTCAGGCTCTGTTGCTATGTGGTTTCCAAAGCCATTCCTGAATGACTGATGCTCGCTTGCCAGTGGCCATCTTGGCATGGCCTTCTCATTCCACCACATTTCCCCCTTTTCGTTTATTTTTGAGCAACGGGAGGCATGATTCTTGGCCATACCATTGTTGACCCCATTTCCACATGGTCTCCCTAAGCAGCTGTGCCTGTCTTAGGTTGTCCCCCAGGGGATCTTACCCGTTATTGACTAACCAGTGCTCAAAACAAGAGACCACAAGAGTGTTTGCTCAGATGGGGGTAGGAATGAGGAACAATGGTTATCAGGAATGGTGTGACCACACACAGGCTGTGGGCCATTTGAGTGGCTGACCAGAGCTAGTGGGGTATAAAACAGTAATGGATGTGGCTATGTGCAGTTTCTCGGGGCAGGATGATAGGGCAGGTGCATCTGCTAACAAGGCAGACTCTCAGTCTTGTTTAGCTGGTTCTGGTTGGCTGTCAGTTGCAGGCTTGATGTTGCTGGTTGGTACCCAAATGGGCTGTTCCGCATTCTCTGGAAAGACACAAACATATCCTCGACCCTTGGTTAGCAGAGGGTGTGGTCCCTTCCATTCTCCTGTCAGGGGGTCTTTCCACCTAACCATAGGGGCTGGGGGCTGGGATGGAAAGGATCCCCAGTGTTTATAAGCTGGGTTGATCCCTTGGGAATCAAAAGTAATAAAATTGATAGTGAAAAGGACCTCAGTCAAAGCAAGCTGTAGGTCTGGGGATATATGATTGTTTTTCCGTCTTTGTAAGAGATCTTTAATTGTCCTATGAGTTCTTTCAATGATTGCCTGTCCAAGTGGGTTGTATGGGATACCTGTGGCAGACTATGTTCCAGGATTTCAGGAAGGAATTAAATTCCTGTGATGTATACGCTGGCCCTTTATCAGTCTTTATGGTCCAGGGGACACCAAGGACCAGCATGGCTGATTTAACCGCCTTTATCGCATTACTAGCCTTTTCTCCAGATTGGGCTATTGCAAATACAGCCTTTGAATAAGTATGTACCACCACATGGGCAAACTTAAGTTTACCAAAGGAGTTAATGTGGGTGACGTCCACTTGCCAGAGCTTATTAGGAGCAAGGCCTCGCGGGTTCACTCCTGCTTGTTGCAGTGGGCCTAATGGGGCGAGGGGTGCACAATTCTTGCAAGAGCACACTAGGTGTTTGTATTGGCTGTTAGCTCTGGGAGAAGCAATTTTATGTTGCTTGCTGACATATGAAATTTTTGGTGTAGAATACGGGCTTGTTCTAGGTGTCTGATGGAAGCCGTGTTGCAGGAGAAAAGACGATCAACCTTTTTGTTGCGTTGGAAAATAAAGCCAGGTAACCCAGTGTGAGATATACCATGAGTGTTTTCTATTCTTTAAGTGTTAGCTCTTTAAGTGTTGTGAACATCTGGTCAATTGGCTTATCAGTCAGGTTAAAGACTACAAAAGGGATCGTCTTTGCTACCTGTACTGAGTATTTGCTGTCCGAAATATATTTACTGGCCCATCCTGGCTAAGGAGTAGAACCTTGATTATTGCCCTTATTTCTCCCAACTGTGCTGATCCCTTATGGGGTTCTAAATGGATCTTATCTTTTTCTGTTGAGGATTTGATCACTATTCCAAACAGTGACTTGTTGGCATCTGTAAATGCACACGGTGTCATGGGTATAGGTTGATTAGCTGGGAAAGCATGTTTTGGATAGCCTGTTTCTAAGGTTTGTAACGTCTGGAGTAGCCTGTCCGCTGGCAGGTGATTGTCAACCTGTCCTGGGAAATCTATCATTAAAGTTTGAAAGAGTGTGCTATTCTGCATCAGTGTCGACAGTTCTAATTGTGATAGGGGTTTCTCTGATGTCCTTATGTTTATCTTTGAAAATAAATGCAGGGGCCGGCACTGTGGCATAGCAAGTAAGACCGCCACCTGCAGTGCCGGCATCCCATATGGGCATCAGTTTGAGACCCGGCTGCTCCACTTCAGATCCAGCTCTCTGCTGTGGCCTGGGAAAGCAGTGGAGGATGGCCCAAGTCCTTGAGCCCCTGCATTCATGTGGGAGACTGGGAAGAAGCTCCTGGCTTCAGACTGGTGCAGCTCCAGCCATTGCGGCCATTTGGGGAGTGAACCAGCGGATGGAAGACCCCTCTCTCTCTCCCTCTCCCTCTCTCTCTGTCTCTCCTTCTCTCTCTGTGTAACTCTGACTTTCAAGTAAAATAAATAAATCTTTAAAAAAAAAAGCATCCTTTATTAAAATAAGAAAACAAATGCAAATATACATTCTTTTTGTGTTTAATTTTAAACAATTACCTACTACCAAGATGTACAGCTTCCATCACTCCTGAACAACACTGGGTACCTAGCCATACATTTGCCAGCTGAAAGCACGGACTTGTGGAGGGGTGGGCAGGGCCACTCAGAGGCCAGAACTGGCGCTACTAACTCAGGGTTTCAGCTACACTTCCCAGGAATACATTTATAGTGTCCAGGACCGAACAACCAAGGTAATTTATCATGAATGCCTCAGAAGTTGTGTGGCAAGTATTTCAGGAATTAAGAAGAGGAAGAGGTCATTTTCAAATGGGAGGATTACGGCCAGCTTCACAAAGAGGGAAAGATTTGAAGTAGTCAAGAAAAGTGGCTAGTGTTTCCATGGAAGCTTTGGATAGGTGAAGAGGGAACAGCACTGACCAAAGCCTGCGGGCCGAGAAAAATGGACAGTGGTAAGCAAATACGCTACTTTAGCTGGAGTCAAGGTGATGAACGGGGAAAGTAAAAACCAAAAAGTCAAAAGGACTCTGTTGCTTTGACTTTCCCGAAAGTGACAGGAAATCAACAAAGATTTTTTTGTAAGGGAACGATAACAATACAATTAGAACGCCCCAACTAAATAAGAGTTTATCTACTAACTCTCCCCGAAATGTTCTCATACCATGGAAAACCAAGTCCTACGTTATGATACAGCACAGCTGCTCAGTCTCCCCTGAGTAATTCCATCCATCATACAGTAACTAGCTCTGAAACTGCCACTTTCAGTAATGCTCAGGAATGATCAAATAGAGAGCGAAAATCTCAAATAAATGGAAGAGATCTTATAAATCAATAAGGAAAGAGACAAATACTGATAATGGGAGAATGGGCAAAGAATACGAACAAGTAATTCATAAGGCAAATAAATGGTCAATAAATATATCCAGTATGCTATCTTCCTATTTATTAATGTAATGAAAACCAACATTAACTTTTTTGTCCTTTAACTTGGCAAAGACTAGATTCATAAAGCCCATTTTTGGTGAAGGTTTAGGGTCACAGACACACTCACATAATTTTTTTTCCTTTAAAGAATTTATTGAGGCCAGCGCTGTGGCATAGTGGGTAAAGCTGCTGCCTTCAGTGCCAGCATCCCATATGGGTGCTGGTTCAAGTCCCAGCTGTTCCACTTCCGATCCAGCTCTCTGCTATGGCCTGGGAAAGCAGTGAAAGACGGCCCAAGTCCTTGGGACTCTGCACCCTTGTAGGAAAACTGGAAGAAGCTCCTAGCCTTTTTTTTTTTTTTTTTTTAAGATTTATTTATTTATTTGAAAGTCGGAGTTACACAGAGAGAGGAGAGGCAGAGAGAAAGAGGTCTTCCATCTGCTGGTTCACTCCCCAGTTGGCCACAATGGCCAGACTTGTGCTGATCTGAAGCCAGGAGCAAGGAGCCTCTTCCAGGTCTCCCACACAGGTGCAGGGGTCCAAGGACTTGGGCCATCTTCCCCTGCTTTCCCAGGCCATAGGAGAGAGCTGGATCAGAAATGGAGCAGCCAGGACATGAACTAGCACCCATATGGGATGCTGGGACTGCAAGCAGTGGTTTTACCCACTACACCACAGCGCTGGCCCCACGTCTCCTGGCTTTGGATCAGTGTAGCTCTGGCCATTGTGGAACCAGAGGATGGAAGACTGCTCTCCCTCTCTCTCTCTCTCTCTCTCTCTCTCTCTACCTCTCATATAAATATTTTTTAAAAAAATAATTTATCTGCCAGCGCCGCGGCTCAATAGGCTAATCCTCTGCTGTGGCCCAGGAGTGCAGTGGAGGATGGCCCAAGTGCTTGGGTCCTGCACCCGCATGGGAGACCAGGATAGGCACCTGGCTCCTGCCTTCGGATCAGCGCGGTGCGCCGGCCGCAGCGCACCGGCCACGGCGGCCATTGGAGGGTGAACCAATGGCAAAGGAAGACCTTTCTCTCTGTCTCTCTCTCTCTCACTGTCCACTCTGCCTGTAAAAAATAAAAAAAAAAAAATTTATTTATTTATTTGAGAGGTAGAGTTACAGACAGAAGAAGAGACAGAGAGAATGGTCTTCCATACACTGGTTCACTACCCAAATGGCCACAGCGGCCAGAGCTGAGCTGATCCAAAGCCATGAGCCAGGAGATTCTTCCGGTCTCCCATATGGATGCAGGGACCCAAGTATTTGGGCCATCTTCTATTGCTTTCCCAGGCCACAGCAGAGAGCTAGATCGAAAGAGTAGCCGGGATACGAAGCAGCACCATATGGGATGCCTGCACAGCAGGCAGGGGCTTAGCCTGCTACATCACTGCACCGGCCCCCTCTCATATACTGTTGTAGGACATACTTTGGCAAAATCTTTTTGGAGCAGAATTTGGCAATTCAACCCACAGGAATTTATCCTACAGAAATAGCCCCAAAGGGAAAGTATTGTGATGCGGTGGGTTAAGTTGCTGCTCAGGATGCCCACATTCCATCTGAGTTCTGGCTACTCCACTTCTGATCTAGATTCTTGCTAATGTGTAGCCTGGAAAGCACCAGATGATGGCTCAGAACTTGAGTAACTGCCACCCACATGGGAGACCCCGAAGGAGTTCTGGTTGCTGTGGGCATCTGGGAAGTGAGCCAGTGAATGGAAGATGTCTCTCTGTGTCTCTGTCTCTGTCTCTATCTCTGTCTCTCTCCCTCATCAATCAACCTTTAAAAACAACAAAAAAGAGGCCCGCGCCACGGCTCAATAGGCTAATCCTCCGCCTGTGGCGCTGGCACACCGGGTTCTAGTCCCAGTCGGGGCACTGGATTCTGTCCCGGTTGCCCCCTTCCAGTCCGGCTCTCTGCTGTGGCCTGGGAGTGCAGTGGAGGATGGCCCAAGTCCTTGGGCCCTGCACCCCATGGGAGACCAGGAGAAGTACCTGGCTCCTGGCTTCGGATCAGCGCGATGCGCCGGCTGCAGCACGCTGGCCACGGCAGCCACTGGAGAGTGAACCAACGGCAAAAGGAAGACCTTTCTCTCTGTCTCTGTCTCTCTCTCTCTCACTGTCCACTCTGCCTGTCAAAAAAAAAAAATAAAGAAAGAAAGAAAAGAAATATTCTCCAAAATAGTCATGATATATTTACGTGAGGATATTTACTGCAGCCATCATTTTACTAGGGAAACATGGGGAACAACCAGTTATCAACAGAGCACCAAATAAATGAATTACAGTGTATCAGTGCAATAAAATTAGGATATATTGTTACATACATGTAAAAAATGAAATCATCCTTTTATCCTCATTTGGAAGTATGTGTGAAACAGACTGTAAGCTCCATGAAAGCTGACATCGTGATGATCTTATTCAGTACTGGATAACTGCGGCCTAAGTCTTCCTGGTGCCTGGGCACCCAGTATCAGTGAAATAATGGAGATTCGGTAAAGTGAAAAAAGGTACAACATATTATATAGTGTAATTCCATTTTCTTTTTATTTATTTATAGGCTTTTAAAATTTTTATTTATTTGTTTATTTGAAAGGCACAGCATCAGAGAGGGAGAAACAGAGAGATCTTCTACCCACTGGTTCACTCCCCACAACTCCCTGGCCCAGCCCTGACTGTTGTGCTTTCCCAGGTGCGTTAGTAGGAAGCTGGATTGGAAGAATATCAGCCGAGACGCTAACTGGCATTCAGATACGGGGATGTTGGTGTCACCAAGCAGTGGCCTGATCCCCTACACCACAGTGCCAAGCCCTTTTTACTGTAATTTTTAGAAAATTATTTGTTTGAGATGCGGAGAGACAAGAAAGAGGTAGAGACAGACAGAGAATACTTGCTCCACTCTGATAGCTTACGCTCTGAATGCACACAAAGGCTGGAGCAGAGTTGGGGTGGTGGGGTCAAAGTCAGGAGTTGGGAACTCTAAGTTTCCCACAGGGGTGGTCAGAACCCAATTATTTGAGCTACCACTATTGCCTCCTAAGGTTTGTGTCAGCAGGAAGCTAAAGCAGGAGGCAGGGCCGGGAATCAAACTCAGGCACCCTGGTAAGGGGACATGGGCGTTTTAACCACTAGGCAAAACACCCACTTCTTTTTTGGGTAATACACTTACCTGTACATACCTATTTTGTACACACTTCATTATTAACACTGCAGGGGGCAACTGGGATGGGATCTTTTATATTCTACTTTGCACTTTGTTATAAACTTTTAAAATGTTAACTTCAAGATGATTTCAAAACAAATAGTATTTTTCTAAAGAAAAAATACTCTAGAAGAATCCTTTACAATCTTTTTCCTGCGTTATTCTAAAGCTGGGTATAAAGCAACTGATAGTGGAAGATTTGGATATAAAAACATGCTGATAAAGTCAGGCAAGAATGAATATCAAGTGACTAGAGATACCAGCAACAGACAGCCAGGAAAGGAGGGTACTGTGTGGTACAGGAGTATTTCACCAACACCTAGAATATTTATCTAAGATAATTTTCTCTTAAAACTCATTGCAAGCCAGGTAGTTGTAGAAGAAATCTAGGTATATTTAGGCAAAAGAGTGGTAAAGCCATCATTTATGGAGCACTTACAAGGAACCAGGTCTTCTGGCAGGCACTCTGACTACATTTAACCCCGAGAATGAGTGAAGAGGTTGGAATATTTATGTGTACATTTTTATCAGAAAACAGAATTCTGTGAGGGTACAGACGTGAATGAGGAGCATGAGGCTCCTAGGCCATGCACTTCACTACCCTACTAAATGCTCAACTAGCTGAACAGAACAAAGGACTCCACTGACGACACAGTCAAGCAGGATGGTGTCCAGGGCATCCTCAGGACACGACACGGTGCTGTCTGAACTAGCGAGCACCTGAAACACCCAGCTGTGCAAGCAGATGTGGTGGAGGCAATGGAATCCCTGGCCCCAACTAGCTTTATGTATTCTGCTTCAGACTAAGAACAATGACGGTCAGATATTTCCTTTTAAACTGGAAACTTAGTTCATGTGAGTCCTGTCAGTTCCACAAAACCCCAAAGATTCAAACCTAGGAAAGCAGAATGTGAATTTGAGTTTGTGATTCTATGGAACGTACAGCAATGTCTTCAAAGGCTGACGACATACATAGGAAAACCATCACAAGACTGTCAACGAAGACACGGTAATATTGTATAACCAAAATCTTGCCCTGGCTCAATCAGAGACAAACTATTCATCATCTACTGCTTGGAAAGAGACACCCTCTTCAATGCAATCTGAAATGTTGGTCCTCAGCTCTACTGCACAGGAAACTCCTAACAAAGCCTAATATGTAAGTGCAAATCTCTCCTCCTTCTCAGATGCTAATTTACATATCTTCATCATGGATCAGTTAAGTGTGAACATGATTAAGTGCTGGCTGTGTTATATTTCTTTGGTGATTTAAATTTTTTAAGTACTGCAAGTTAAATAAATATATAGATGCTATTGCAGTGTCATCTTCAGTGTAAATAAGATTAATGATGATGAAAAATGAACATTTCCAATGCCTCTTCTGTCCAAGAATCTCAAGGAGCTTGGATAACTTTGGGCCCAAGAACATCTGTAAAAGGGAGGCCTTGAGTGAGACTAGAAGGAAATCTCTTGGGCTAAGGCAATGGTGGCTTAAATCACTGACTTTGAACTTCTGACCATGGTTCACAGCAAGAAATGCATGCTTCATGATGACCCAGAACACACATGCATGAACAACTTCTACTCTTCATTATTGTTGTTGTTGTAGAAAACATTGTTAACTTCGCAGTTAATATTTTAGTGACAGTCCACTAAACTGACATTGTGACCCACTTACAGGTCACATGCAGAACACTGCCTTCGATGTCCGGGTTTTTCAGGACGCTGCCTTGCATCTTCTTGCCCTCCACACTCTTTCTGGATCTACTGATCCTCTCCACTGGCTCCAGCGCCTATCTCTATATGAGGACTCCAGCTCAGATGCCGTATAGTCAATTGTCTGCCAGATACCTTTGCTTGGGTATCCCAAAAGCAACCTCAAAATTAAGTCTCAAAAGTGTATTTTATCACAACTATCTGTGAGCCTTTGTAAAAGGCATCACCAACTCTTCCCTCCAAACCAGATACCTGAGAGTTAACCCTCTTCCCCTCCCTCCTACAGCCAATTAATCACTAAGTCCTGCTTTTTATAACTTCTAAATTACTTTAGAATCCTTGCACTTCTCTATGCCACCACCCCATTTCCATTATCACTCGATGGGGCTACTGCCAAAGCCTTCAGTATCACTCCCCTCCAATCTATATTCTACCCTGAAGCTAGAATGATCTTTCAAAAATGCAAATCCAATTCTATCATGTACCTCTGTGGAATGCCAATGACCTCAGTTTAGGGCCCAGGCTCCCCAGCACTGCTCACAGGCCTTCCCCCACATCTGGCCTCCTTGCCTATTTCTCCAGTCTCTGCTCCTGCCACATTTCCCCCTTATTCTAAAAGGGTGGTTCTCAGATTTGGATGCACAATACACAATAGAATCACCTGGGAAATTAAAAAAAAAAAAAAAAACAATGCCAGGCCTTCCTTCAGAACAATTCAATCTGAATCTAATTAGCGACTGTCCTGTGCAGCCAGAGGGCCCTCTGCTTTAGACAGAATCGAAGGCCTGGTGGTTGTTCAGAAACACTCCGGGCCCTGTTCTCTACATGCCACCCCTTCTGCATCCTTAGCCCTACCCCCATACTTGGAACTTCTGCCGAAATGTCTTTTTCTCCAGGGTCATATTTCTCAATCTCCCAGGCCTGGTGAGGCCTTGCTATTCTATGTTCTCCAAAGAATCTTTGATTTGCCTTATCACAACCTAGTGGGTTTTAAAATCTCCTAGCCTGGCACTAGTGACTCCTCAAGAAATATCCACAAAATGAATAGAAAAATAAATTCTAGTACCAGACAAAATGCGAAGATAGTTAAACTGAAAAGCAAACCAATAATACTGACGTGTAAGAAGTACACCAAAATCTGTGGCATCTGTAAAAAGAAAATTCTTTTTCTATGGGGGGACGGAGTTTGGGGGAGTGGGGGTTGGCAAGCAAAGGCCATTTGGTGCCTATAGTCTCTCATGTCTTCTTAGGAAAGCTTCCTCCAAGGGAGAAAATCTCATCTTTATCTTCTCCCCAGTTCATCAAAGACAACAACAGGGAGCGTAGTTTCCCCTGCTTGACAAATGAGGAGATTAAGCTGCTTGCCCAGAGTGACCGAAGAGGGAAGCCAGTTTGGATCTGGGCCACACAGCACCACAGAGCTCCAGCAGCAGGCTCTCCTCCAGAGTAGCATTCACAAGAAGAACACCGAGCTTCTGGAGAAACGCTCAAGCTAACATTCCTGCAGCAACTCCTCAACCGTATTTCATGCAGCACATATTAAGGTATTCATTAAAGTCTTGCTAGCAATCGAAAAAATTATGTATGTGCAATGAGAATGAGTTAATATCAACTGAAGAACCTTAACTTCTGCATCTCCTGACTTTTTACTTTTAAGCTATACCTTAACCTTGCACTTTTGTGGGGTTCTTTACATTTTATATGTGGGTGTAAAGTCATATTTGAGATATAATTCCATTAACCATACAAGCAACTTCATAGTCTATTATGTTGCATCAACTTTTTCTGTAAAAATAAATTGTTAAGGATATTATTCCTGGAACAGAATAAATTCTTGGAATTACTGAGTAACTTATGTACCGCACCACTGTTCCAAGAACACATTACTTATTTTATCATGACAAAGTAAAGTTATTAATCTTCTGGCTTCCATTTCAACAATGAGAAATGCTGTGAGATGCACAGACACCTGCATTACATTTCAGTTCAACTTTATATCATCCATAAACATCTCTGTTTTGGACACCTCATCCAAACAAATGCTCACAGAATATTCTATGTAGCATTCAATTTTATGAAACTATAAAAGTTCCTTGCTGTTAATTACAGAGACAAATGTCTCATCACACATTTGGTTACCAGATAGCATAATTAGTTTTCTCCATTAACCTTTCAGATGTAAAATTTGATTTCCAAGTATAAAACATTGTAAAACCCTTGGAATTCAAATAACACAGTATATTTGTACATCTTTGAAAAAAATGCAATTCTAAGAAAACAATTTTATGCATTCTTATTTACAAGGATGCTGATTATCTGGAACACTGAAAGAAAATGTGTGTAAACTTTTATAATGATTTACAAATATATTACCAATGTGCATGTAATAAGCCACCTTTTGTATAGAAAGAAGGCACCGTAACCTGACCAGGAATGGAATGTGTCCTTTGACCTCTCCCTTGCAGTCACGATCACGTGGCTGGCTGAAGCGGTTCACCACAGCCTCTCTTTTGTTCCCCCCTCATATTGGCATCATTCAGACAATGGGCAACAGAAAGGTGCTGGTTGATGGCAGCAGAACAGGTTCATGCACTGTGTAAGGACATTTCAGTCAACGAGGGCCCTCACGTGCAATGGCGGTTCAGGAAGATTTTACCATCTATGACATGACAGCCATCTTAGTTAGCCTAAGAACTCTAAGACGTTCAGATGATGATAAAACAGCCTAACTACACATTTCCCAGAATATGTCCTCATCATTTGGCAATACAACTGTAGTGTTTCTGCTGAAAGCTAAATTGCCCACAAGATGAGCGATCCCATACCACACACAGTTATGGTTCACGTATGCAGGTGGTGTTTCTGATGGTCACCATGCCTCAATGGGGCACTACTGCCATTTAAGCTGCCAACATTTCCAGGGTGGGTGTGATGAAGCCCTCCTGGACTGCATGGGACAGGCCTGCACAAAAAACTGTCTCAGTTTAATGAACCATCCTGCTCATATTGGCTGGTAATTGGCAGCAAATTACATTTTAACACAGTACTCACTCATTTATTTAAAAATTGTTATTAAGAGTCTGTAACAAGTATTGTACACTAGAAATACAATAAACATTTAAAACCCAAAGTCTTGCCCTAAAGGAATTCAAACTGGGAATGGAAGGCTAAATAAAGGAGGACCAAACAGGCAAGGGTAGTAGGGGTCACTCCAGGCAGAGGAACAGCAGAGCATATGCCAGGGCCACAGCATTGCAGCACTCCAGGCCCATCTTCACACTGTGCAGTGTTGAGTCTGCGAGGCCTGAGGGCAGGGGCAGGGCAGGCTGGTGTACACAGAGGTGGCACAGTAGTACATCCCATTTCAGAGTTAGACTTTAAAAGGAGTGAGGTGGGGCCGCCACTGTGGCAAATCGGATAAAGCCGCTGCCTGCAGTGCTGGCATCCCATATGGGTGCCGGTTCGAGTCCTGGCCGCTCCACTTATGATCCAGCTCTCTGCTATTACCTGGGAAAGCAGTAGAAGATGGACCAAGTCCTTGGGCTCCCGCACCCACGTGGGAGACCTGGCTCCTGGCTTCGGACTGGCGCAGCTGTGGCCAATTGGAGAGGGAACCATTGGATGGAAAACCTATCTCTCTCTGCCTCTCCTCTCTCTGTGTAACTCTGACTTTCAAATAAATAAATAAATCCTTAAAAAAAAAAAAAAGAGCAAGGCTCCTTCTTGACTAACAAAACTGAAAACACCGCAAGTGTTGACACACTGTATTCCTGATGTATGAGGCCCAGTTAGCGACTACGAAGGACATACAGATTTTCACCAACCAAGCCAGGGTGGGAACTTAAGAGGTAAAACGGCTAAATAATAAAGTTTCAAACTGGTTGATTTTACCACTTTATATGAAGTTTAAAACTAGACTCCTCTGTCAGTCATGCATCAGGCCTTTACTGATGTTTGTTATGAGACTGGCACAGTGCTGAGCTGTGGAGACACAGAAATGACCTTTAGGGAGTTTACAATCCAGTGAGAGAGAGAACTAAGCATACTAGTGAGACTTTTGCTTTAACAGAGATACAGCATGCTGTGGAAGGCAAGGCGGGGCGGGAGTCCGTGACGATTACCTGAAAGCAGCTCATCAACTTGGAATCTTAAGGGGTGAGAGAGAACCCGGCCAAGAGGGAGAGTGGGGGTTGGGGTGGGGATGGGGGCAAGTGTGCAACTCCAAGCAGAAGAGTAGTAAGGACAGAGTCACTGAGCTCAGAGTCACTGGCCTAAAATGTGAGCAAGCAGGGCCATTCTAAGAATGAAAAGTGGTTTGCCATGGCTGAGCACAGGGGGTAAGAAGGGAAACGGCAAGAATATGCTGGAAGGAGAGACAGGTGGCAGTTCACGCTAAAGTTTGGTCATGGCTTAGATAACTGGGCATCCCCGAAGTGTGCATGTGTTGAGGTCTTGGTCCCCAAAGTCTTATATTAATTGTCTTGAATGTTGATGAACAACTTAATACAATTTAATACTTTATCCCTTTTAGTATTTTTTTGTTCTACTTAATACTATTGGTTGAACTCTGTAATTAATACACAATTATTCTTAGGTGTTTAAATTTAACTGAAAAGTGATCCCTGTTAAATATAAGAGTGGGAATAAGAGAGGGAAGAGATGTACAATTTGGGACATGCTCAATCTGACTTGCACCAAATGGTGGAGTTAGAAATGTACCAGGGGATTCCAACACATTCCCATCAAGGTGGTATGCCATCTCACTAGTCAAAGTGATCAATTTCAGTTCACACTTGATCATAATGATAGGTCCAAGAGTCAAAGAGATTACATAAACAAGACTTGTGTCTGCTAATTCTAACTGACAGAATTAAAAAGGGAGAGAACAGGCTGGTGCCACGGCTCAATAGGCTAATCCTGGGCCTGTGGTGCCAGCACACCGGGTTCTAGTCCCGGTCAGGGCACCGGATTCTGTCCCGGTCGCTCCTCTTCCTGTCCAGCTCTCTGCTGTGGCCCGGGAAGGCAGTGGAGGATGGCCCAAGTCCTTGGGTCCTGCACCCGCATGGGAGACCAGGAGAAGCACCTGGCTCCTGGCTTTGGATCAGCACAGTGCGCTGGCTGCAGCGTGCTGGCTGTAGTGGCCACTGGAGGGCGAACCAATGGAAAAAGGAATACCTTTCTCTCTGTCTCTCTCTCTCACTGTCCACTCTGCCTGTCCCAAAAAACAAACAAACAAACAAATAAACAAGGGAGAGAATGATCCAACATGGGAAGCGGGATACACAGCAGACTCATAGAATGGCAGATGTCCTAAACAGCACTCTGGCCTCAGAATCAGCCCTTAAGGCATTCAGATCTGGCTGAAGAGCCCATGAGAGTATTTTAGGCATGGAAAGCCAAGACACTCTGGCAAAAAAAAAAAAAAAAAAAAAAAAAAAAAAAAAAAACAAACCTAAACGAAAGATCTCTGCGAGTGAGATCCCAGTAGAAAGAACGGGGCCATCAAAGAAGGTATCTTTCTCTGAAGGGAGGAGAGAACTTCCACTTTGACTATGACCTTGTCTAAATAAGATCGGAGTTGGTGAACTCAAAAGGCTTCTATAGCCTTGGCAGCTCAAGACAAGAGCCTAGGGTGATTACTGACGCCATAAACAAGAGTGTCAATTTGTTAAGTCAACAACAGGAGTCACTGTGCGCTTGCTCCCCATGTAGGACCTCTGTCCTTAATGTGTTGTACAATGTGAATTAATGCTATAACTAGTACTCAACCAGTACTTTATATTTTGTGTTTCTGTGTGGATGCAAACTGTTGAAATCTTTACTTAATATATACTAAATAGATCTTCTGTATATAAAGATAATTGAAAATGAATCTTGATGTGAATGGAATGGGAGAGGGAGTGGGAAATGGGAGGGTTGCGGGTGGGAGGGAAGTTATGGGGAGGAAAAGCCATTGTAATCCATAAGCTGTACTTTGGAAATTTATATTTATTAAATAAAAGTTTAAAAAATGGTTAATGGATTAATGTTAACAGCCAATGAATAAAAGGTAGAGACCTGATACAATTACGGAGTCTAAGAAGTGGGCTCAGTAGGAGGTCTTTAGGTCACGGGAGTATCAGCTCAGTAGATGAATCTCCCGAGAGGGAAGGTTACACCAGCTTGGGTTGAGCCCAGCTTCTCCATCTGCTCCCTGGCTCTCCATGTGATCATTCCTTCACTATGCTCCAGCCTCATCAAATGCCTGCACCAATGGGGCCACCCAATCTTGGACTGAGGACTGTAAGAGCAGTAAGCTGAAATAAACCATCCTTCCTTCCCAAGTAGCTCTTCTCAGGTATTATAGTGACAAAATATGTTAAAATGGGGTCCTATTTGAAACATCAGACAATGAAGAATTTCAGGCAGAGGAGCAATCCAAGTTTGCACAGGCTTCAGGAATCTAAAGGCCCCCCATGGATAAACCACTGCGGGTTCAGGCTTCTTCTCCTATGTCTAGCTCCCCTGCACCTGCTGATGCATTCCTTTCCAGATCCTTTTCTCTCCAATAATCTGCTCTTTATAAGAATAACAGACTTCCTGTGTCAATGTCCTAGGTCTATTTTTAACCTTGAGATGCAAAACACTCAGTTCAAAAACCTTTCTCTTATAGACAGCTATATTATTTTCTTCCATAAGCAAAATCATATTCCCATGGGAACCAGAAAGGTTAAATTGTCAATATGTCTCCTTAGATTCTAATCTTCATGGAGATTTTAAAATTTTTATTCATTTATTTACTTTTATTTGAAAGGCAGAGAGACCAAGAGGAATTTTCCACCTGCTGGTTCATTCCCCACATGCTTGCAACAGCCAGGCCTGGGCCAGGACAAAGCCAGAAGCCCAGAACTCTATCTTGGTCTCCCTCAGGAGTGGCAGGGAACCAAGTGCTTAAGTCATCACCTGCTGTCACCCAGGGTGTACCTTAGCAGTAAGCTGGACAGATGTGAAACAGCCTGGAATCAGGTGCTCAGATGTGGGATGCAGGGGTCTCAAGAAGTGACTTAAGCCACTGAGCCAAATGCCACCCCAGATTTTTTTTTAATGATTAAGTTATGATCAGTATAGGAAAACAAAAATATCACAATACCAGGATATTTCAAAAAGTTCATGGAAAATTGAAATTAAAAGTTTATTTCAGTGTAAAACATTTTTGAAGCCCAAGCAATTTCTTCTTAATACACACTTTCCTTGAGCTATCTGACTATCCCTCATATACCACTTGTCACTTACAGAGCTGTTGCTGAACCATACACCAAGCCTTACTAAGGAACAGAGAGAGGCAACTTTTCCTCAAGGCTGTTGGTGAGCAGGCTGCAGGCTGGATCTCAGCCCTACTCACCCATCACTGGGCACCCAGGGCAGAACAGGGTCCCTGTTCCCTCAGAAACATGGTAGTCACTAAGGTTTGCTGTTGGTGTTGTTTAATTCATAGCTTTACTTTTTAAAATTCAGACAGAAAAATTTGTTTCCTTTGGAATCTCAGAATGGGATAATGTCAGCCTCTGTCCACAGACAGGTCAGTGCCACGTCAAGCACTTCTGCAAGGCTGTACCAGTACACCCAGGATACAGAGCACGCGAGGCACACCTGGATTTTCAAGTGTGGTCTGCAACATGCCACTGACCTTCATAAGCAGTCTCTCTCTCTCTCTCTCTCTCTCTCTCTCTCTCTCTTTTAATCCTTTTCTACATTTTTAAAACAAAACATTTCAGGGCCAGTGCTGTGGCACACTGGGTTAGGGTTAAGCCATGATCTACGGTGCTGGCATCCCAAATGGATGTCAATTCAAGTCCCAGCTGTTCCACTTTGGATCCAGCTCCTTGCTAATGGCCTGGGAAAGCAGAAAGATGGCCCAAATGCCTGTGCTCCTGCACCCACGTGGGAGACCCAGGAGAAGCTCCTGGCTCCTGGCTTCAGCCCCAGTTATTACAGCTATTTGAGGAGTAAACCAGCAGATAGAAGATATCTCTCTCTCTCTCTCTCTCTCAATCTATAATCTGCCTTTCAAATAAATTAATATTTAAAAAAAGGTTTCAAATTGTGTCTCATAAATCGACAACAGAAATCTCAAACTTCTAATTTAGTACACTACAAAAGCTTCTTCAAGTTCAATGAGGTATACTTCAGTGACTCACAGAACTTCTCTACAATCTCACCACAGTGTATTTTAAGATCAATCTTCAGGGGCCAGCGTTGTGATGCAGCAGATTAAGACTACACTTGCAATGCCAGTATCCTATATGAGCACCAGCTGGAGTTCACGTTACTCCACACTAATGCAGCAGGGAAAGCAGTGGAAGATGGCACGCATACTTGGGCCTCTGCAACTCACATTCCGGAAGGAGTTCCAGGCTCCTGTCTTTGGCCTGGCCCAACCTCAACAGTCACAACCATTTGAGGAGTGAACTATCAGATGGAATCTTTTTGCCTCTGTCTCTCTTTCTGTCATTCTGCCTTACAAATACCAGCCCCCCAAATGAATCTTTTTTAAAAAAGATCAATTTCCAGGGTCCTATACAACAATGTCCAATGAAGTCACAGGTTTAAACAACAAACAGTTGGGTATTCATAAGTTGAATGCCATTATGAACACAGCACTGTACTAGGTGCTCTCAAGAATCCAGAGAAAAATCCAGGCCACAATTGCCCTCTAGGATCTGACGTTTCCATTAGGAAAGATGCTGTAAATCAACAGCCACAATTCAGCATGGCCATTATTAAGAGAGGAAGAAGGATTTGCAGGCAACTTGGAGCACAAGGGAACTGGGTACAAAAATAAGCAAACATGGTGGCATAGCAGGCTAGGCCTCTGTCTGTGGTGCCAGCATCCCATGTGAGTGTAGGTTCGTGTCCCAGCTGCTCCTCTTCTGATCCATCTCTCTGCTCATGGCCTGCAAAAGCAGTAGGGGACGGCCTAACTGCTTGGGTCCCTACACCAGCAAGAAGACCCAGAAGAAGCTCCTGACTTTGGATTGGCGCTGTGTCAGCCATTACAGCCATTTGGAGAGTGAACCAGGGGATGAAAAATCTCTCTCTCTGTCTCTCTCTCTCTCAGTAACTCTGCTTCTCAAATAAATAAATAAAAATCTTTAAAAAACGTAAACATGGTAAGTGCCAGAAAAATGTGATATCATTATTTAGTACTAAAGTGCTCAAAAGAAAAGATAACTTCTAACTTGGAAGAAGAAGGGGCATGGGGCTAATAAAAATAAGGATAAAGTGTTTTCAAGTTTAAAAACGTGTTTTATCATACAGGATATCCTACGTGCTACAGGAGAACTGATGATCAACATAATTACTCTATTAGAGAAGATTAAAAAAAAATCTCAAGAGTTTGACCTAGGTGCTATTGCCTATGAATCTGAGATTCAAATCAAGGGTTTCTGACTTCTCTAGGCTGTGCTATAAACTGAAATGGCTTACTCACCTAGCTGATATTCGAACTTAGCTTTAAAAACTGATAGGACAGTTAGGATTTTAATAGAAGGAGTCTGAAAATGGAATAAGACATGGCAGGAGGCTAGAGACTGGTACACAGAAAAAGCTACAGTTTGACCAGGTCAAAGCTTGGGCCCAGCATTCCCATCCCAGCTGACCTGCCTCCTTTCCTCTCTGGAAGTACTACTTTGGTGGAAAGGAAGCTGGGAACAGGGAGACACAGACAGTGTCGGGCTATGGCTACCAATGCTCAGTTTAGAGATTTATACTTGATTCCAGAATCCTCAAGAAGGCAGTAAAGTCTCTGTGCAGGGCAGAGGATGAGGAGTTATCTACGAAGATGGGGGGTGGGGGAGGTGAGGCAAGCATCTGAAGCAGCCCTCACGAGTCAAGCTGTCAGAACCAGATGTCAAGAGGCTACTCCTTACTGTGTCAGTTTCCCATCTGAAAAGCACTAGCTGGCTGTGCAGCTGTAATAGCAACCAAAGGACAGATGAATTACTTAGGCCTAACCACAAATACCTTTTTTTAACAATTTTTATTTACTTGAAAGAATTAGAGAGAGAGGCAGAGACAGAGAGAAAGGTCTTCCTTCTGCTGGTTCACTCCCCAGATAGATAAGAAGTGGAGCAGCCAGGACTAGAACGGGCACCCATATGGGATGCCGGCACTCGAGGCTAGGGGCTTTAACTCCCTGTGCCACAGCGCCAGCCCCACAACAAGGACTATCTAACAACAACTAAGTTTGCCTCCACAGGCACTGAAACACAGTTATTTGTATGCATATGTTTAAAGAGGCCACGGTGTTGAAGTCTCCTTGGGAGGAAATTCGACTTTGATTCTGCCTGCTGCTTTTTCTGAAGCCATTTGTTGGACTTACAATCAGACACATTTTTGATGCTGTGTGAAACTTCAGAAGGCTTCTAGATGAGGGGTTTTTAAACAGTGACTGCAGGCACCCTAACATTCTGCAGAGGCCCACAGAAGAATGTAGAATGTGTAGAGGTCCTCTTAACCTTTCTTCAAGTAGCTCTACTCCCCTTCTGTCCGCTGTACATATCGGGAGTTCCCCATGGGAGTGCATTTGAACAAAGCATGTCATGTGGTTATGGGCATGGTTTTGGAGACAGACTCTGGCTTGCATCCTGGCTCTGCCACAGAATAACTCTGTAAACTCCCCAAATTCTTCAGACAAAGTGGGAATAGCAATACCTTTCTTGGGGTCATTAAAGGGACAACATGTACAAAGTTCTCAGCATACTCCCTGGAACACAGCAACCTCTTGCTAAATGACACCTATTACTGGCCACATTCCTAACCCTAGCAGCCACTCCTAGTTTTCTCTGCCCCCTACACCACACCACTAAAAAAGGGGAGAATGGACAGGAAAAAGGAGAAGTACGCAGAGAGCCATGAAGCTAAGGGTACAGCTTTCAGGAGGAGGAGAGGTGAAAACTCTCATCTCCAAATGATGAAACTGTAGCAGTTCTTCCTTTTGCCCTCTCT
This sequence comes from Oryctolagus cuniculus, assembly GCF_051225735.1. Lineage (NCBI taxonomy): Eukaryota > Metazoa > Chordata > Mammalia > Lagomorpha > Leporidae > Oryctolagus > Oryctolagus cuniculus. The sequence goes on along the minus strand of NC_142879.1, from coordinate 69,301,161 downwards.
TGGCCTCCTTGGCCCTTCGTTTTATTGGAGGCTGCTTCCCACTCTTGGAACTCCTGCCACTGGGGTGATAAAACAACAGGACTTCCTTCCTCTTGGGAGGAGAGATCCAGCTCCTTGGCCTTCAAGGACAAGCAAGCAGCAACCACGGGGGACCTAGAGCCACTTGAGCCTGGGCAAAGAGGCCCCCTTTGTATAACTGAGCTGTATATTAAAGAGAACAACCAGATCAGGGTTTGGCATGGATGTAACTGGAGCTCAATAAATATTTGTTGGAAGAATAAATGAATGAGACTTGAACTCCTTAAAAATAAACATGCTTCAAACTTGTATACTATAATAATAAAACCCAAATCCAATGTGTAAAAAGAGGCATTATTCAGTGTTTTGTATTATCACTATGAAAAAAGTCTCGGGGCTGGTGTTGTGGCATAGCAAGTAAAGCTGCTGCCTGTAGTGCCAGCATCCCATATGAGTGCCAGTTCGTGTTCCAGCTCCTGTACTTCCAATCCAGCTCTCTGGTATGGTCTGGGAAAGCAGTGGAAGATGGCCCAAGTCCTTGGGCCCCTGCACCTGTGTGGGAGACCTGGAAGAAGCACCAGGCTCCTGGCTTTGGATTGGCTAAGCTCCGGCAGTTGCAGGCATTTGGGGAGTGAACCAGTGGATGGAAGACTTTCTCTCTGTGTCTCTCTTTCTCTGCCTCTCTGTAACTCTTTCAAGAAATAAATAAAGTCTTTAAAAAGAAAAGAAAAAAGTCTCATAATACCTTTTAAATTGGTACTTTCTTATTTATTTCAGAGACAGAGAGAGACATGGATCTTTCACTTGCTATTTCACTCCCCAACTGCCCACAACAACCAGGGCTGGGCCAGGCCAAAACCAGGAGCCCAGAACTCCATCCGGGTCTCCCACATGAATGGAAAGGACCCAAGTACTTGAGCCATCACCTGCTGCCTTGCAGCCCACACCAGCAGAAAGCCAGAAAGGGAAGCCATGCCAGTCTCGAACCAGGTACCCCCCCCCCCCTTTTTTTGACAGGCAGAGTGGACAGTGAGAGAGAGAGAGACAGAGAGAAAGGTCTTCCTTTACCACTGGTTCACCCCACAGTGGCCACTACGGCCAGCGCGCTGTAGCCAGTGCACCGCACTGATCCGAAGCCCGGAGCCAGGTGCTTCTCCGGGTCTCCCATGCGAGTGCAGGGCCCAAGGACCTGGGCCATCCTCCACTGCCCTCCCGGGCCACAGCAGAGAGGAATCAAGTGCTCCTTTATGGGGTGCAGACATCTCAAGTGGTGACTTAACTGCTGAGCCAAATGCCCGTTCCTTTTTAAAAAAAATTATGTGTTTATTTGAGACACAGAGAAAAGCAAAACACTGAGAAAACATTTCTTAATAGTGTTCTGCTACCAGGTAAGATCTCCTTGAAATTTCCTAGCTTCACATGGTAGAGGGGAAAGGTCTTGGCACAGGGAACCTGTTTACTCCCGGTTCCGCTATTCATGAGCCAGTCGCTTAACTCTGAGTTTCAGTTCCCATTATTATGGGAATGATAATATCTGCCCTGTTCTCACAGGCATACTGTAAAAATTCTAGGAGATAACAGATGTAAAAGCTATACACTATATAGCACAACATTTACTTAAAATCTAATCTTAGCCGGCGCCGTGGCTCACTAGGCTAATCCTCCGCCTTGCGGCGCCGGCACACCGGGTTCTAGTCCCGGTCGGGGCACCGGATTCTGTCCCGGTTGCCCCTCTTCCAGGCCAGCTCTCTGCTGTGGTCAGGGAGTGCAGTGGAGGATGGCCCAAGTCCTTGGGCCCTGCACCCCATGGGAGACCAGGAGAAGTACCTGGCTCCTGCCATCGGATCAGCGCGGTGCGCTGGCCACGGCGGCCATTGGAGGGTGAACCAACAGCAAAGGAAGACCTTTTTCTCTGTCTCTCTCTCTCACTGTCCACTCTGCCTGTCAAAAAACAAAAAATCTAATCTTAGCTCACATCACCCTTCCCACCCAGAATCTTCTTCAACTTCCCTCTGCCTGTTCAAATCTTTTTCACAGTTCAAGTCTGGTCTTTTGAGGTTTCCATCCTACCCATCCAAATTCTCCTTCTGCTCCTTAGTGTAAGAGCTCACATTTGTCATTTAATTACTGTTCACACAGAGAGTTTTTAAAGCTCCTCAGACCTGCACAGGCAACCTGCCAATGCACTTCCTATTGAGGATGCCTTTGGCAGGTTACCTTAACATCGCTAAGCCTAATCTACAAAATGGGGATAATAATGACTGTTTCAGGTTTGTTTTGCAGAGCAAATGCGATACTTGCACAAGCCAAGTGCTCAATCAGTCGCAGATGTCATGGTTATTAAACACTGCTCCTCATTTCTGGAAGTTGTCCTATTCCTACCCCCCAACTGTGTTTTAATCCCTAGAGCAAGCACCCTGTCCTGTCTGCTCCTGTGGCTACCCCAAAACCAACTCCCATTCCAGAAAAGTGCTGCGTTCAAAGACTTTTTTCCCAAAATGCTTGAACTGATGAAAGTGAATTATTTTTCTCCAAATAAGTCAATTCTTCACTGCAGTCCCATCACGGCCAGCTTGAGAGTCAGTGTCAACAGGGAAAAGTAACTTTTTCTGATCTTATGGTCAAGTTTAAAGTAACACTCAAAGCACTCAGCAAGCCATTTGTACCACTGACCTACACTACCACGCTCACCTGCTATGTTAGTTAACAGCCTACAAACACCAGAAAAACAGATCCAATATGGGAACTTGTGCCAAATTATAGAGCACTCTCTTCCCCATGGGACATTAACTTTAATCTTATAGATGTGGATGGTATCAAAGATAACACATCTGAAGGCAAAAAAGCCTATGTAACATACTGGGGGGCATGTGTAGCACTACTTCATTAGAGAAGAGACAGTTAAGGTATTCAAAGAGCTTCTCAGAGGAGCCAGCACTGTGGCTCAGGAGGCTAAGCTGCTGCCTGCGGCACCAGCATCCCATATAGGCGCCAGTCCGTGTCCTGGACACTCCTGTTCTGATCCAGCTCTCTGCTATGGCCTGGAAAAGCAGTGGAAGACGGCCCAGGCACTTGGGCCATGCACCTGTATGGGACACCCAGAAGAAGCTCCTGGCTTCAGACTGGCTTAGCCCCGGCTGTTGTAGCCATTTGGGGAGTGAAACAGCAGATGGAAGACCTTTCTGCCTCTCCCTCTGTCTGTAACTCTACCTCAAATAAATATTAAAAAAAAAAAAAAAAAAAAAAGAGCTTCTCAGAGGATTCTACACCACAGTAAGTAAAATTATGAATAGGCTTTAGCAATTTACAAAATAAACATGATTTAAATCTATGTTTTGAGAAGAGTTAACTATAAACTGTAACATTGGTAACAACAAAATTCTTATTTTCAGATGCTGTCAAAAATTATTCTCACTATTTTTCTTAAATCGACCTGGTGGATCACAAAAGAAAAAGCGTTCTTTGGGGACCATATCAGACTTCATCCAGAATGAGCCAAAGATTGAGAAATAACCCACAGCACACCTTCCAGCGATTCAATTTTCTGTCTCTTGAAGCTGGAGGCTTACTTAACCAAGCACTTTGAAAGCCTATCCCACCTTTAGTTGGTATTCTTGTATCTCCCTCTACTTGGCTGAAGGAATAGGAAAGCAGCAGTGTTTGCTACCTTCAAGAGTTTACATCTTACTGACCGCTGAGTACTCCCACCCTCCTGGTCTTAAGTCTCCTTTCATCCTCACAACTCACTTGTTCTACAGCATCTGTACTACTTTCCACAAGGCAAAAAGGGAAAAGGGAGCCACTTGGCAGAACTAAATCAAGGACACGATGTTCCATGTGTGTGATAAATGTAAATTTTCTACTAGAAGGCAGATTCTTTATTTCGAATGGCTTAAATCAAGTGGTACTTAAATACAGAATTCCAACTGACCAAGTTCAGGGAACTAAAAAGAGTAGGATCCAAGACTGTTCTCTTTCTGGGTCACAGCTTTTCACTTGATTATTAACTTTTTGGATTTTGGTGCTCTTCACAGTAAACAGGTGCTGGGAAGCGGCGCTGGCCTCAGTAATGTTCTCCCCCAGCAGTGGGAAGACCCACGTGCTCTCACCGATGTTTTCGTGAGCAGTGCTGAAACTTCCCTGCTATTGTATCTCGTGGACTATCTACTGAACTTCTTCCTAGTCCTCTGCAACCCGCCCTGTTCCTCCTTCGAAGCACAACAGATGCTGCTGAGAGCATGGCATATCCTCCAGCACTCGCCATGTTTTTCTCTGGAGGACGATGCACAGGGTCTAAGCAGCAATCCTGCTACCTGGACGCCCAGTGATGGGGCAACCTTGGCCCTTTCTCTCATGTTGCACACTCCTGTTGTGCAGCACCTGGCTCTCAGCCTACTGCCTGGTGCTGTGGCGTGCAGCGTGGGCAAGGTTGAAGCCAAATGCCACCATTAACCCTCTACTCTGATTTTACGGGTGCTTTATTCTTAGAGGCAAAATCCTAAATGGTTTCCTTTTTGGTTCATGGTCTGCAAATAACAAACCGCACATCTGAAGTCCTCTGTGCTAAAATGTTTGTACTGAGACTCCACCTGGAAAGAATGGCAGCGTTTTGGCTACCTACACGTCCATGGCGCAGCTACACTTGTTGGGGGGTCTTGGAGATGCCACTTGTGCACTGCTCGTTCCTGAGGGGAGCTAGGAACGAGGATAGCAAGAGAAACGTGGGGCTATTCCCTTGATCAAAAATGCTGGTGTGAGGGGGACACAAAGGCAGGAAGACAAGGAGCTGCGCCACGCTAACTAGCACTATCAAGAGGTGGTTAGGCAATCACACTTTTATTTTCCTTACGCTTTTTGACTGTAGATTTAATTTAATTTTGTCATGGCAGGATTAGCAACCAGGCCACAGAGGTGAAGGGACATTATAATAAGACAGCACATTAATCCTCTATCCCACCCAAGGCAGAAGCAAAACCAAACAAATAGCAGCTTCCTGGAAATTGAATTTCTGTTATCCAGATGTCAAAGATGTAATACCCCAATTACACAAACTATTGCCAGTGAAGCATGCCAGCGAATATGCAATGTAAATGGGGTGAGCACAGAGCGACAAAACTGCACAGTCAGCATCTGGCTCTGTGAGTGAGTGATAATTAGCACTGTGTGTAGACACTAATAAACATTTATGTCTGAAATTACAACTTTTAGCAATGTTAATAAGGGATCTATTGGCAATCTGTAAAATAAAAGGTCTTGGAAAGAATGTCATACATTAAGCAATGGCAGACATTTCCCGTTCTTGCACAATCTTTTTTTTTTTCCTTCTTCTTTTCCTAATTGCAAATGGCCACACCGTTTTGCTGAGAAATTAATTGACATAGGAACCTACCTAAAAAAATGGGTTGCGTCTCTTTGGCCTCCCCGTTAACATCGCTGCTGAATTCTGAGACTTTATAAACCTCATGGTGATAATCTGGTATGAGAAAATGAGGAAAAATTAGAATTCTAATGACCTCAAGGTAAGATCAAGCACTAAAGACTAGAATTTCATTCTATACAGTATGTGTAACCTATACACATTTTTGAGAATTCAGTTATTCATAGAATTTGTAGTTAATAGTAACCCCTAAAACTTTGCCTATACTCTGATGCATACAGTCTTGAAGTATCAGTCTGACTTTAGAAAACAGCTTTGCTTCATCACTTTTTTTTTTTCATGGTGAATTTTGCCCACAGATATCAATTATTAGGTTTCATTTCTTTGAGATAGGAAGTACGTTTACAGGGAAAAGAAAAATCATGCCAAATGATGGGCTGGGGTGAGACTCCAAATTTATCTCCACGTAACCCGCTCTCGTGAACCTGACAGCGGTATGCCTCGGAGTGACCTAGCACTCACAGGTTACCCAGAAAGTCTCAGCCTTTAAGCAGCATACAGACAAGCACACGTGAAACACTGATTTGTTATTTTAAATTCAGTGTAATTTGGATGAGAAAGCAAGATTTTCATCTTTCACTCAAGTGAATTTTGTTATTCAGCCACTGCACTTTATTTAATAGGCAATGGTTTATTTTCTAAAAATGCACCTGCAGAGGACAGAGAAGAATCAAACTCATATAAAAAAAAAAAAAAAGAAAGGAAGAAAAAGAAAAGGAGAAGGAAAAACTTGCTGTGTTAGCCAAAGTTTACAAAACACTGTTTTAAAAGCTTCTCTACGGAGGCTTCTTCGCTTTGGCAACCTTCTCATTTCTCAAGGAGGACGCCTGGATATGAAAATAGAGGCTCCTGGTTAACAGCTCTTCCGTTTTTCTGGCCTTGGATCTCACAGGACAACGTGGACAAAACTACTCTCACTTGTAAGATAAAGTAGTAAGTTCCCTGAGGTCATCCATAAAAGCAGCCTGCATTCCTGAATGAATCAGATAGCACCAACAGCGCAGTTACACAGGGAGAGTTTTAAAGTACAAATAACTGAGTAATCAACACTGCTGTGGACCAAAAAAAAAATTACAAAGGAAAGAGGGGGAGGGCCAAATATTTTCAATTCGTAAACTATTTCAGGCCTCTTTCATTAAACAGTATCCAAACTAAATTAGGGGAAACAGCTATGGGTAGATCCTCAAAACGTCTATAATTAAACTGTTTTTCCAGACTAATCAAAAGTGGGCTTTACTGAATCCACATCACAGCAGCTTTGTCTGAAAAACTCAATTACTTGCAATTGCCTTCTAATTTTCAGCGGTTTACATGTGACTTCTGCAGGTTGCTGGAACAATCGTGTTGCTCTGGCCTCTGATGCCAATGCTAGATACAACAGAGGAAAAGTGGACTGGCTCTGTGGTTTGGCTTTGACCTCAAGTTGATTCAAAGATATTTAAACAGGGTGGGTCTAAACTTGGTAAATATCAGGACCCATGGCATTACAAGGAAAAAAAGGCACCTGCCTAGAATTTAAGGTGCCACAATAGCTTCTGACAGGCATATTGTCACGACTGCTCTTATCTTTGGTTCTGATCAATTTTTTAAAAGTCCAGCCAGGAAGATACAGACTCTAACAAGTAACTGAACGGTGCACAAGGCTGTATCCAAGCTCCCCCTCCCTCGATGGAAATAAACGCCCCAAGAGTGTACTGTACACCTGTTAAATGGTCGGGAACTAGCTGGTTTTGTTTTGCTGTTGTTTTCAATGATACTTGGCTGACTGCTGTGTGATCTTGTCTGAAACACCTTTCCACGCCAAACCAGCTAGCTAGGAAAGATACTGGGTGGCAATGATTCTGCTTCGGGCTTGGACCTCCACCGAGCTTACAAGAACAACGGTCATCTTTCCCCGTTCCCTTTGGGCGAAAATGCAAAAACAAAAACAACAAACCATGGGTCCGACCGTCCACTCTCGGCCTGATGGGCCAGGCAACCCTCCACTACCCCGGCCCAGCGCCGAGGACACCCCAAAAGAGGGCTCGGGCCCCCAGGAGTCATTGTTTGCTAATTTCCTGACGTGCCCTCCGACTTGTTTACGTTCAATAACATCCTGCCTCCCCCGGCACAACTTTCCCCGGCGCCCGGCGTGTGCGGGTGTGCGGCCGCGGGCCCGGGGCCGCCCGGCTCGGGAGGGAACCGGGGCTCCGGGAGGGGCGCGCCCCCCGGCGTGGACCCCCCGCGGGCGGCCGGGGGCGCGGGGCCGAGCGCGCGGCGCCCGGTCCTTCCTCCCGCCGCCCTGGCCGACCGCTTACCTCGGCTCACCAGTTTGAAGCTCTGGGATTTCCTGCTTCTTTTCCTCTCAGAGAACTCCATGGTGCGGGGAAGGCGGCGGCGGCGGCGGCGGCGGCGACTGCGGCCGGCGGAGGCTGAGGCGGCGGATCGGCGGCGGCGGCGGCGGCGGCGGCGCGGGCTCGTGTCACCGCCGCGGAGCCGCCGGGACCAAGGTCCGCGTCTCGAATCGGAGGGGGGGTGGGGTGGGAGGGGGAGGCCGAGGGACGGCAGGAACCACCGCGAGCCCGCTCAGGGGCTGCAGGCGCGGGGCCGGCGGCGTGGGCTCCGGGGAGAAGTTGCCCCCGCGCGGCGCCGCCTCCCGGTGCCCTAGGCGCCCCCCCGACCCTCTCTCATGCCGGCTCGCTGTTTCCAAGCCGCCGCTCGCCGCAGCGCAACTTTCCGTGGGGAGCGGGCCGGGCGGCGGCGGCGGCGGGGAGGGCGCGGCGGCGGCGGCGGCGGCGAGGGCTCGGAGCTGCCGGCGCCCTGGGCGCTCGTCGCGGCCCGCCTGGGCTCAGCTTGCGGACGCGGCGGCGGCGGCGGCGGCCCCGGGGACGCGGGCGGGCCGAGGGGAGGGAGGCGGCGGCGGCGGCGGCGGGTGCGGAGCCGGCCGGGGCGCTGACCGCCCCCGCGGGAGGAGGGGCACCGGCGGAGGGGGCGGTGCCGCCGGGACCCCGGGGCCACCTGCTGGCGGAGCCCGGCCGCCGCCATCCCTGGGGGCCGCCGCCGCTGCCGCCGCCGCCACCGGCCTGGCCGCGCGGCGCCCCGAGGAGGCGCGGAGGCCGCGGCGCAGCGCCCTGGCCCGGGCCCGGCCGGCCTGCCCCCGGGGACGCCGGGGCTGCTGCCGGGGCCTCAGCTCTCAGAACCCCCTTTCCGGTCACCCTTGGCTGCTCCCTGGGAGTGAGCCTCTTGTTATAAATAATCCTAGGGGTCGTGGACCCTCCTTGGCCAGCCCAGATCCGAAACATCAGTGCGTGGGCAAGATTCACTGATTTTACGCAAGTTTTTTTTTTTTTTTTTTGGGGGGGGGGGTCGGACTAACCCATCATTGCTCTACGAGAAAACTTAAAGAGGATTTAGAATTTATTGGTGAGAAGAGTATAAAAAAGAGTGAGCTTCAATTCTTTATCCCGATCTGAGAGACTGACGGAGGAGCCCGAGTTATACTCCAGGAAAGCACTTGGAATGTGGGTTTTGGAGAGTGTGGGAGAGGATGAGGGATGCTCCATGGCTCTGAAGGCTCAGGGAAACCAGGGTCAACGCAGGTGCAGGGGCCGCTGCCACTTGACGTGTTCATGCTAGAATAAAGGACAAAACCAGAAAGCTGTTATTCCTCCTTGGAGAGCCAAGAGCTAGCTACGGCACCATTTCCTTCTCACAATACCTTTAGGGCACGAATGGGAAGGGACTTGGTTCCACCTGGGAATGGCAGAACAGGAACGTGTTCTTGGATGGGTCATCCCCGCAGGAGGGTAGAGAGATGGGCTGCCCATCCAGCACTGTGGCAACTTCAGGTGGCCCCAAAAACGAAGATAGGAATGGGGGGGAAAGGTGGGTTGATAAATGCGGTGAGTTCCACAGTGAGCCCCCACCGAGTGAGGAGAGAGCCACCAGCTAACAGGGACATACAGATGGCTGTCAAGCAAGTGGGAAGCCAGAGACGACTCACAAAAACATAGGGCAGGAAACAAAACGGAAAACCAGGGGAACCAACAAACTCAGGAGTGGGGGCAGGGATGGGTGCACATTCTGGGAGGGTGTGGGGAGGCTGATCAGAGCTGGCCTGGCCCAGAGATGAGGCCAAGAACCTTGGATCAAGGATGAGAAACCTTCCACTGGAGGTTGTTAACTTTCATGGTAGCTGTCTCCTTTGGGAGTATGTGCAAAGCTCAGGGCCCTTGTCCCAGTAAAAATGTATGAGGCAAGCAAAATTTGGTGTCGTCTTCTTGGAGTTCTTGGACCCTCTGGAGCTCTAAGAGATGGTAGAAGGGATCAAAGTAACAACAGTGATGAAAGAAACTACCCAGATTGGTTCTCTTCCTCTCCCCCCCTCTCTTTAAAATCGGGCATAAAACCCCAAAAATGTTTTGGATGCTTTAAAAGAAAGCACACTATTTTGTTCCTCAGAGAGAGAGAGAGAGAGTTTTTCCTTTTTGTCATGCCTTTTAAACTGTTATTCCAAAAGTCATAAGGCTGAGTACTATACTGAGAAACGCTGAAGATTGTTCATATCTTGGAGCATAAAATGAGATGATATTATGCTTAAACTATGATGAAATCATTGAACTTGTCATCCCAAGAAGCAAATCCCTAGGGAAGATATTAACAACTTAACATTTTTCACTTCAAGTAGGAATATGAATTCCATTTCCTTACGAAAATATGTGATGGTTGAGAATAAGATATTTTGAAGTGAAAATGCTTTAAGAATAATATTTTTCCCTGGACCTTTTTTACCTGGCTCTCCAGAGATGATCTGTGATCTACAGAGGACATGGGCCAGGCCTATCCTATTAACATTTTTATTTTTATTTATTATTTTTACAAAGATTTATTTATTTATTTGAAAGAGTTATACAGAGGGAGAAGGAGAGGCAGCGAGAGAGGTCTTCCATCGCTGGTTCACTCCCCAGCTGGCCACAATGGCTGGAGCTGAACCGATCTGAAGCCTGGAGCCAGGAGCATCTTCTGCATCTCCCACGCTGGAGCAAGAGCCCAAGGACTTGGGCCACCTTCCACTGCTTTTCCAGGCTGTAGCAGAGAGCTGGATGGGAAGTGGAGCAGCCGGGATTTGAACCAGCACCTATATGGGATACCGGCACTGAGGCGGCAGCTTTACTCACTATGCCACAGTACCGGCCCCCCTATTAACTTTTATAAAAAATCAACAAATATTTACCTACTTTCCACTTTCTGCAAGTCACCATCCCTTCGTCTAACAAAATATATATATATAATGTATGTGTGTATCCATGATTAGTATTAAGTAATATTAATTATAACATTTAATGTAAAATGAGATTGTTTTAAGTGGTAGTGTTAGTCTGCCTTAACCAAAATACCATTGATGGGATGGTTTAAAGAGCAGAAACTTATTTCTCACTGACCCAGAGACTGGAAGTCCCAGATGAAGGTCCGGTAGAGTCAGTTTCTGGTGAGGGCTCATTACCTAACTTGTAGACTGCCACCTTCTCTCTGTGTCCTCACTTAGTGGGAAGACAGAGATTTCCCTCTGCCTCATAAAACCACCCATCGTGTTGGGTTAGGGACCCACCCTTGTGACCTCTTTTAACCCTAATGACCTCCTAAAATGGTCATCTCCAAATACAGTCATTCTGGAGATTAGGCCTTCAACATATGAATTTTGAGGGAATACAATTTAGTCTATAGCAGTATTTTATTCAAAAACTCTATATAATAGAGTTTTGCCTTGGGGTGTCTGGGAATGTTCTGTGGGAGTTCTGCTGAGGTCATTACTCTGCCTCAATACTTCACAGCCCCGCCTGTTACTACAACTCAGAGGAAACTGAGCAAGTATTTCATGAAATCGTAGAGGCCAAATATCTTGTATGACCATTATAGAACCAAATTGATTGGGGCTGGCGCCATGGCGCAGTAGGTTAATCCTCCACCTGTGGTGCCAGCATCCCATATGGGTGCCGGATCTAGTCCCGGCTGCTCCTCTTCCAATCCAGCTCTCTGCTGTGGCCTGGGAAAACAGTGGAGGATGGCCCAAGTGCTTGGGCCCCTGCACCCTCATGGGAGACTAGGAGGAGGCAACTGGCTCCTGGCTTCGGATCGGCGCAGCTCCAGTCATTAACAGCCATTTGGGGAGTGAACCAATGGAAGGAAGACCCCTCTCTCTGTTTCTCCCTCTCACTGTCTGTGACTCTACTTCTCAAATAAATAAATACTTTTTAAAAAAGAACCAAATTGATTATAAAGATTAAAGATAGGTTCTAACCTTTGACAAAGTCCGGTAATTTGTCCAAAACGTATTAAGTAAGCTTAACTCTAATCCCAATACCCTCTCTGTAATTGTATTGTAAAAATCTCCATCTTTTTATTCAGCACTCCGGTGTCCATTAGAAATATAACTTACAAACCAATATATTTAATATATTTATTTTACTTATTTGAAAGGCAGAGTGACAGAGAGAGAGAGAGGGAGAGAGAGAGAGAGAGAGGGAGAATATCATCTGTCTTCTGGTTCACTCCCCCAGTGGCCACAACAGCCAGGGCTGGGCCAGGCCGAAGCTAGGAGCCAGGAACTCCATCCTGGTCTCCCACATGGGTAGCAGGGGCCAAAGTACTTAGGCCATCCTCTGCTGCTTTCCCAGGCACATTAGCGGGAGGCTGGATCAGAAGTGTTGCAGCTGGGACCAAACAGGAGCTCATTCAGGATTTAGGCATCGAAGGCAGAGGCTTTACCCGCTATAGCACAACACTGGCCCCAACCATATATGTACTTTAAAACTATCAACAACTTTAAAAGAAGTAAAAATAAACAGACCAAATTAATTTTATTTAGCATTAGATAGGATATATATATATATAATTATAGCTTATACATTAAAATGTCATTACAACATGTAATAAATTGTGTACAAAATTTTAAAACTTTTTTTTTTTTTTTTCACAAAACAGTTCAGCCAAATTTCAAGTACTCAACAGCCACATGTAATTGGTGGCACCATGTTGGAAAGCTCAGATTTGGGGAGTTACATATATATGTATATAGAGATGACTACAACTTGATTATTGTTGAACTGTTTTATTGATAACCCTCAAAAACAAAGAGATAAAAATGGTACTGTTGTCCTGAGGCTTTTTATACATCTTTGATTGGATTCTCTGGAATTGAAAATCCTAACAATAGATTCTGAGTATTATTTAGGAATATTTAATAAGCATAAATATTAACATTGCAATTCTATGACAGTCAACTATCAGAAGAATTATGGGAAGTATAAGCAGTCCCCTACTCTGGCTCCTATTTCTCAATTTGTTGCTGATCTAATGTGAGTTTCCATACTCATTTACTCCACTGGTTTTAGTAATGATAACCTACAAAAAAAGAGGTCGTATTTACAAGAGATTACATAAGTGAAAATGAGAGTTGAGAATACTCTACAAATACTATTACCTCATATCTCTATGGTGCTTCTCTTGTAGGACCTTAGCAGTTATTATACATGATCTGATTTTCTGAATTGCTCTGTGAGGTTACTAAATGTTAGTATTCCAGTTTTACAGCTGAGAAACACCTATTTTTACCAGATCACTTTTTAGTGAAACTGAAATGGTACAGTGACTCTTTTTTTTTTTCTTCAAAAAATTATTTATTTATTTGAAAGGCATAGATACCGAGAGGCAGAGGCAAAGAGAGAGAGGTCTTCCATCTGCTGGTTCACTCCCCAGATGGCCACAACTGCCGGAGCTGTGCTGATCTAAAGCCAGGAGCCAGGAGCTTCTTCTGGGTCTCATGCGGGTGCAGGGGCCCAAGCACTGGAGCCATCTTCCACTGCTTTCCCAGGCCATAGCAGAGATCTGGATCGCAAGTAGAGTAGCCGAGAGTTGAAGCAGTGCCCATATGGGATATTGGCACTGCAGGTGGTGGCTTTACCTGCTAAGCCATAGCGCTGGCCCCTACAGTAACTCTTAAAATGCATTAACCTGCTGGCGCCGAGGCTCACTAGGCTAATCCTTTGCCTTGCGGCGCCTGCACCCCAGGTTCTAGTCCTGGTTGGGGCGCCGGATTCTGTCCTGGTCGCTCCTCTTCCCGTCCAGCTCTCTGCTGTGGCCTGGGAAGGCAGTGGAGGATGGCCCAAGTCCTTGGGCCCTGCACCCGCATGGGAGACCAGGAGAAGCACCTGGCTCCTGGCTTCGGATCAGCATGGTGCGCCAGCCACAGCATGCCAGCCACAGCGGCCTTTGGAGGGTGAACCAATGGCAAAGGAAGACCTTTCTCTCTGTCTTTCTCTCTCTCTCACTGTCCACTCTGCCTGTCCAAAAAAAAAAAAAAAAATGCATTAACCTTGCTTTCTCTCGTTACTGTAAAATAAATCCATTTCTGTTCTTTTTCTTTTTTGTTCAGATCTAATATAAAGAACAAACCTTAAGCAAGCACCTCAGTTAGTTCCACAGGTATCATATATCCATGTAATGCACATGTAAAGATACAGAACTTTGGGGCCGGCGCCGCGGCTCACTAGGCTAATCCTCTGCCTAGCGGCGCCGGCACACCGGGTTCTAGTCCCGGTCAGGGCGCCGGATTCTGTCCCTGTTGCCCCTCTTCCAGGCCAGCTCTCTGCTGTGGCCAGGGAGTGCAGTGGAGGATGGCCCAGGTGCTTGGGCCCTGCACCCCATGGGAGACCAGGAGACGCACCTGGCTCCTGCCATCGGATCAGCGTGGTGCGCCGGCCGCAGCGCGCCGGCTGCGGCGGCCATTGGAGGGTGAACCAACGGCAAAGGAAGACCTTTCTCTCTGTCTCTCTCTCTCACTGTCCACTCTGCCTGTCAAAAAAAAAAAAAAAAAAAAAAGATACAGAACTTTTCCAGAACACTAGTTGCTATCCAGAGGTCCCTTCTGGTGATAACTCCCTAACCTCTATAACCATAGCTTGAGTTAACCTACTCTTAAACTTCAGATTTATGGAATCAGACATTGTATTCTATTTTGTGACTGGCTTCTTTTGCGTAATATTAATTTGGCAAAATTCTTTCATGTTGGCTATAGAAGTGGTTCATTACTTTCCTTTGCTGTATATTATTTTCTTATATGAATATTTATACAACTGTTTATCCATGTTACTACTGATGGATATTCTTGAACATTTTTGTTCATGTCTTTATCTTATGTATGTACCCTTGTATCTTGTGAATTTACCCATGAACAAAACTGCTGAATTAGAGTATATATATATATATATACACACACACATTTTGATTTGGTAAATTACTGTCAAAATTTTCCTAAGTAGTTACACCAGTTTACACCCTCACTAGCAGTGGATTCTAGTTATTCTATATATTCAAAAATACTTAGTATTATGAATCCTTCCCACTTTAGCCATTTGAGGAAGGGGGGTCATGGTATTTACTTGTTTCACTGAGATTTAATTAACATTCTCCAATTACCAATGACAATAAACGGTTTTTTAAAAATATTTTCTTATTTATTTAAAAGAGTTAACAAGAGAGAGGGAGAGACAGAGAAATCTTCCATCCACTGGTTCATTCCCCAGATGGCCGCAACAGCCAGGGCTGGGCCAGGCTGAAGCCAGAAGACAGGAGTCCCGTTCGGGTTTCTCACATGGGTGATAGGGGCCCAAACACTAGGGCCATCTTCTGTTGCTTTTTCTAGGCCATTAGTAAGGAGCTAGATTGGAAGTGGAGCATTGGGACTTGAAGTGGCACCTACATGGGATGCCAGCATTGCGGATGGCAGCTTTACCTGTTAAGCCACACGCTGGTTTCAATAAGCACATTTTTATATCAACATGAGGAAATCTTTTGTGATGGGCCTATTCAAGTCTTGCCCTTTTTAAAAATTTTGATTTCTGGTCTTTTTTTTTTTTTTTAATTTGAAGGAATTCTTTCTATAATCTGGTTATAAGTCCTTTGGAGAGAATCTGTCCCTCAAATACCTTCTCCCAATTTGTAGCTTGTGTTTTCATTCTTGATAGTCTTAATTTTAATGAAACGAAGTTTATAAATATTTTTATTTCATGTTAAGAAATTATTTTTTGTCCACATAAATTGCATTTAAACTTGAATTCGAATTGGTATTTGTCTTCTGAGACTGCTGTAACAAACTACTACAATCCCAGTGACTTAAAACAACAAATGTGTTCTTTCTATTTTTTTATTTTTATTTATTTTTTTAAAGTCAGAGTTACACAGAGAAAGGAGAGGTGGTGGGGGAGGGGGAGAGAGAGGTCTTCCATCTGCTGGTTCATTCCCTGATTGGCCAATCCACAGCCAGGAGCCAGGAGCTTGTTCCAGGTCTCCCACGTTGGTGCAGGGGCCCAAGGACTTGGGCTATCCTCTGCTGCTTTCCCAGGCCATAGCAGAGAGCTGGATTGGAAGTGGAGCAGCCAGGTCTTGAACTAGCACCCATATGGTATGCCGGCACTGCAGACCAGGGCTTAACCAGCTGTGCCACAGCACCGGCCCCAAATGTGTTCTTTCAACATCCCAGGAATAAGATGTCAGAAATCATCATTGGGCCAAAATCAAGGCCAAGCTCCATCCACAGGCCCCGTAGGAAAACTCATTCCTTACCCCTTCAGGTGTCTAGAAGCTGCTGACATTCCCTGGATTGTGGCTGCATCACTCTGATCTCAGCTTTTGTCTCCATACCAGCCTCTTCTGTGAGTGCAAGTGTTTCTCTGCTCCCCTTTTAAAAGGATTCTTGGGGTGGAATTTAGGGCCAATCTGGTTAATCTCCCCATCAAAAGAACCTTCATTGAATCATAACTGCCAGGGCAAAAATGTAGCCTAGTGGTTAAGAGGCCTGCGTCCCATACGAGTGTGCCTGGGTTCAATGCTCAGCTCCACTTCCTACTGCAGCTTTCTGCTAAGGTGGGCCCTGGGAGGCAGGTGGCTCCAGTAACCCATGGGAGACAGGGATTGAGTTCCTGATGCCCAGCATCAGCCTGGTCAGTTGTTTGGGGAGTCAACCAGTAGATGGGAGTATTCTCTCTCTCTCTCTCTCTCTCTCTCTCTCTCTCTCTTTCTCTCTCTCTCTCTTTCTGCCTCTCAAGTCAATAAAATAAATTTTTTTAAAGTAACAACTACTAAGACCCTTTTTTTTTCAAATCAGGCAACACTCTTAAGGCTTAGAATGTGGAGATTCTTAGGGGTCCATTTTCATATTCCTGACCAGATTGACTCTGGAACAACAGAAGCTCAAGCCAAGACAGTGAGATTGTAGACACAGTTCTCTCTAGGATTTAGGAGACTTGAGCACAACTCCTTGTGCAAATTTAGTACCTGTCAGTCTGAGTTCCTTTATCCTTAAGAATAGAAACAAATACTTTATCAATTCTACAAAATTGTTTGCAAGTAAAATCTGACATGTGAAAGTACCTTGAAAGTTGAAACTTTAGGGTGGTAGAGTATTCTGCGCTATATTTGAGAAGATGACTCTCACTGTCCACTCTGCCTGTCAAAAAAAAAAAAAAAAAAAAAAAAGAGAGAGAGAGAGGGAGAGAAGATGAAATTGTGTATCACAATTCTCATTTTTGCTATTGAATGAAAATACTGGATAAGTAAATATTTCCTGAAGCCCTAGAAGTCTATAGATTGTAAGTATTTAGATTGTGAGGAATATTAACCTGAATTTTATCCTAACATTAGGGATAGAGCAGCAGAGTCGTTTGGAGTGTAAATTTGGTATCTGACTTCCTGGGTTTGAAAATGAGCTTTATTGCTTTAGAGATAATCTTGGGCAATTCGGTGTGAGATAAAATATAGTAACCTACCAGGACTGTGTCCAGGGAAAACTTAATGTAAAGAATTATTAACTCATAGAAGGTGGTTAGCTACTAAAGGGGGTTAAAGTGTCTAAGGGATTGAGAAGTCACAGGTGCACTAAAACAACTCCTGCTTCTTGGATGAGTAAGGATGGACAATAAGGGAACCCAGGAGCAGGAGCACAGCCCCTTCCACCATCCTAAGGCTGGAATTTCAGCTCTCTTGACAGGAAAGTATGACTATCCCAGGAAGAAGCTGACTGCTAGTGGCAAAAGACTTGAGGGAGGGCGAAGGCCCGACCTGGTCTGCAGAAGCAGCTCCCTGTAAGGACAGGAAGTGGAACCCCTATGCAGTGCCTTTGATGCTGATATTAGATACCGTCAGCTCTAAGCATCCCACAGTCTCCCAACCTCTCCCCTCTAGCTTAAAGTTTCCTTGCCCTGCTTTATTGATTGCAAATCAACCACTTACTAAAATTAACTCCCTTACTGAACTAAGGGAATAGTGTAGCTGGCCCTGTACGGTCCCAAATCACCTGCCCTGCAAGTTCTATTCACTAGATCCGTGAGGTCATTTATTTTCCCTATAGATACCTTGATGTTTAGTCTCATCTCAAGGAATATTTTTTAAGACTTATTTATTTATTTGAAAATTAGAGATACACAGAGAGAAGGAGAGGCAGAGAGAGAGAGAGAGGTTTTCCATCTGCTGGTTCACTCCTCAGTTCGCCGCAGTGGCTGGAGCTGTGCCAAATAGAAGTCAGGAGTTTCTTCCAGGTCTCCCATGTGGGTGCAGGAGTCTGAACACTTGGGCCATCTTCTACTGCTTTCCCAGGCCATAGCAGAGAGCTACATGGGAAGTGGAGTAGCCAGGACTTGAACTGGCGCCCATATGGGATGCCAGCACTGCAGGCAGCAGCCTTACCCACTATGCCACAGCGCTGGCCCTCAAGGAGTTTCTTTGCCAGGCACTCTAGACTCTTGCTCTGTGCTTTGCGGTAAGCACCTGCTTTCTTCCACCACCCCAATGTCAGTGATGGGCCTTCTGCACGTCAGGTTAGCAGGCCCAGTTTTGAGGATTCTGTAAAAACCCCTCTAGCTAGTTTTGGAGGTGTTCCATGACAGCTAGAGTGGCCTGAGCATGCAGCTAGAACTCTTCCAAGCTGGTCACTGGACCCCAGTGCCTGAATAGTCACAATCCAGGACCAGAACCTGTACAGCAAGGGTCTTCCTGAGGCTCTGCTGCGTCCCTCTGGTGCCCTCTGTTGACAAAGCGTAACATTCAGCCAGCTCCTGGATCACAAAGCAGGGCAAAGAAGGGTGGGTTTGGAGCTGAGAGACAAGGCGCTGGCAATTTTTCTTCCTCTCTCTCTCTCTCTCTCTTCCTCTCTTTTTCTCTTTCTCTTTCTTTTTCTCTTTCTCTTTCAGATTTATTTATTTGGGAGGCAGAGTTACAGAGAGATAGGTCTTCCATCTGCTGGTTCATCCCCAAATGACTGCAATGGCTGGAGCTGGGCCAATTGGGAGCCAGGAGCTTCCTCCAGGTCTGCCATGTAGCTACAGGGGTCCAAGGGCTTGGGCCATCTTCCACTGCTTTCCCAAGCACATTAGCAGGGAACTGGATTGGAAGTGGGGCAGCCAGGACACAAACCAGCATCTACTTGGGATGCCAGCACTGCAGGCGTAGGTTTAGCCTACTATGCCACAATGCTGGCCCCGGCAATTATTCTTATGCCTCACTTCCTTCATCTGGAAGTGGGATGATAGCTGTATCTCCCACATAGAGTATAGTGAAGAGTATATGATTCAATGCATAGAAGTGCTTAGCCCAGTGGCTAGCATATTCTGGCAGCTCTTCCTTAGGCCAAACCCACACTATGAGCTATAAAAAGACAAGGGAGACATTGCCTGAGCCCTCATGGACCCTCATCTTTCCTGTCTCTAAGAAAATCCTCAGGAGGCCAGCGTTGTCGCACTGTGGGTTAAACCGCTGCCTGCAATGTTGGCATCCCATATAGGTACCGTTTCAAGTCCTAGCTGCTCCACTTCCAATCCAGCTCCCTGCTCATGTGCTTGGGAAAGCAGAAGATGGCCCAAGTGCTTGGGTCCCTGTCGGCTAAGTGTAGGAGACCCAGATGGCATTCCAGGCTCCTGGCTTCAGTCTGGCACAGCCCCTGGCCATTGTGGCCAACTGGAGAGTGAACCAGAACATGGAAGGCATTTCCCTCTTTCACTTTGCCTTTCAAATAAAAAAAGAAAATCTTTGAAGATTGTCAGATTTGAGATGTTTCCTAGTTTGTACTTTAAGGATTAATAGAATCTCAAAGTCTACCAGTAGGAATTTAAAATAAAATATACCGATCTTTTTTGCCTAACCCTTTAATTGAGAAATTGCATGTTACATTTCTGTTTGATTCCTTAAATTGAGAAATCAGTGGCAAAGAAATGAATTTGTTTCTTTAAACAGTATTTATGGACTGCCTTCTGTGAGTTAGTGTTGCAAGCCCTAGGGACGCAGAAGTGAACAAGACACAGGGTGAGCATCTGGCACAGCAGTTAAACACAGCTTGAAATACCTGTATCCCGTATCAGAGTGCCTGGGTTCAAGTCCCAGCTCTGCTTCTAATCCCAGTTTTCTGCTGATGTGCATTCTGAGTACCAATAGATGAAGGCTGCAGTAGTCATGACCCTGCCACCCACGTGGGAGACCCAGGTGGAGTTCCAAATTCCTGGCTTGACCTGGCCCAGTCCTGGCTGTTGTGAGTGAGCATTTGAGAAGTAAACCAGTGGACGGAAGATCTCTCTCTCTCTCTCTCTCTCTCTCTCTCTCTCTGTGTGTGTGTGTGTATGTGTATGTCTGCCTTTCAAACAAATGAATAACTTAAAAAATTTTAAAGTGAACAAGACAGAATAAAACAAAATTTCTATCCTTGTAGAACTTAAATTCTGGGTGGAGGGGTCTGGGGTGATGAGCAATAAATAAATAAAAAATATAGGGTCAATGATAAATACTGTGGAGGAAATGAAATTGAAACAAAGATAGCCTTTTTTCTGCATGCCCTATTTGAAAATGTGTGTGTGTGCATGCGTGTGTGTGTGTGTTTGGGTGCCAGTTCCATGTACAATATGCAATCCAATTCTGTATCAGTTGTGGAGATCAGAAATCCTAGGATCCCAGTAAAGCCTATGCTGGGCAAGTTTTCCTTTTGCACATAAAGATTCTGGTATACTTTGAATGAAGTTCTCTTTTTAAAAAATCTTAAAGCATTGTGGCGCATTTGCTTACAATGCCAGCAACTCCTAGGAACACCTGTTCAAGTCCTGGCTGCTCCAGTTCCTAGCCAACTTCCTGCTAGTGCATCTGGGAAGGCAGTGGAAGACGGCTCAAGTGCTTGGACACCTGCCACCCAAGTGAGAAACCCGAATGGAGTCCCAGGCTCCTGGCTTCAGCCTGACCCAGCCCTGGCTGTTGTGGCCATTTAGGGAATGAACCAATGGATAATGGATAGGAAATACCTCTCTCTCTCTCTCTCTCTCTCTCTCTCTCTCTTTGTATGTCTCCCTCTTTTTGTCACTCTGCTTTCAAATAAATAATTTTTTAAACTTGTCCCTTCCAATTATAAATGTTTGGTGCTTCAGTTGATTCATTGTATCAATTAGCATACATACTCAGTGGGAGATAAGTCCTGTCCTAATTGTCAGTGGTCTTTGTTCTCTCTTAGTAGCCATTATATCTGAGTTACTAAAGTCAATCTTTCCCACCTCCATGTCTGAATGCCAACATCTCTTTGAATCTGAGATGGGCCTCCATGTATGACTCTGTTTTTAAAAATGTTTCCTGTTTTAAATATTCATGGGAATGGCTGCTCTCCAACCTATGAAATAAAGGTGAAAGTTTGAAATGAATCCTTTCCATTTAGTTCCCCCATTCCAAAGACTTTAGAAACAGGTCTGAAAATTATAGGAACCACAAATTTAAAAAGTGTTAGTTTGATATGTCTGAAATTAATGCTTTAATTTATTCACCACAGAATGTCTTCACACATCGCTGTTTTCTGTAATTTATACCATATACTGTCTACTCAAGTTAATGTGTGAAGCATGGTTAAATTATGCCTGAAAAGGAATACAAAAACCGTCTGCAGAATGGTGACAGGAAAAGGGTCTAAGTAGGAGTAATGGGGCAAAATTGAAATGAAAGTTTTAGAAAAACTGTCAGGTGTTTAAGATGTATCTCTCTGGAAGAAGCTCCTCAGAAAAAAGGCTTTAAAACATTTAGAGGGAGCCAATTGGAAGTGGATTAGACAGAGTTCTAGAAAACATTTCTGTAGGGGGATGCGTAATTGTCCAGGTGGCCCCGAAATTGGAGTAGATAATCAAATAGCCCTTTATGTGTCTCATATCTTCAGTTTTCAGTCTTTGGTTAATCATGTCAAGGAAGGTTTGGGATAAAGATCAAATGAACAGTTCTATAGAAAAGAGAAACACATTTTGTCAATATGATTTCATTTAGTCCTTCTCCCTGATGTGTGTAACATGCTGACAGAACTTTCATTCATTTCCTTATGGCTGATTTAATGTAGGTGACGGGTGCCAAACTGATAACTCAGGAGACTGAAGTCTATTATAGACGTCCCTGACTTTGTCTTTCAGTCTTGTTCTAAAGAAATCTGTGTGGAAACTGTCAAGGCAAGGTGTTCTGTACATGATTTGGTTTTATTTTTTAAACTAATGATAAAATACTAATTAGTGTTTTAATTTTTTAAAAGATGTATTTGAAAGGCAGTGTAACAGAAAGAGAGCGAGATCTGAGAGAAGGTGGGGGAGAGAGAGAGAGAGAATCTACCCACTGGTTCACTCCCCAAATGCTTGCAGCAGGCAAGCCTAGGCCAGGTCAAAGCCAGGAGCCAAGAACTCCATTGGGTCTCCCACATGAGTGACAAGGGTCCAAGTTCTTAGGCCATCACCCACCGTGTACCAGGTACATCAGAATGGAGCTAGCTCGGGGGCCCACATCTGCAGTGCCAGCATCCCACATGGGCGCCATTTCGATTCCCAGCTGCTCCACTTCCCATCCAGCTTTCTGCTATGGCCTGGGAAAGCAGTAGAAGATGGCTCGGGTCCTTGGGCCCCTGCACCTGTGTGGGAGACCAGGAAGAAGCTCCTGGCTCCTGGCTTCAGATGGCACACAGCTCCGGCTGTTACGGACATCTGAGGAGTTAACCAGCGGATGGGAGACATCTCTCTCTCTCTCCCTCTCTCTCTCTCTCTCTCTCTCTCTGCCTCTGCCCCTCTCTCTCTCTGTAACTCTGCCTTTCAAATAAATAAGTCTTTTTTTAAAAAAGAATGGATCTGGTTCAGAAGCAGAGTCAAATTAACACTCTGATACGGGGTGCGAGTATCCCAAGTAGCAGTTTAACCCATTGTATCACAACGTCCATTCCCAATTTGTATTTCTTAAATGCCTGCAATTTGGAAAGTGCATTCATTAATCACTGAAGTTGCTACCTATGTGCAGTGGTTTAAGGCTCTGTGGGAAATACAGATAGCTGGCAGACTGGTCCTGCCTTCAGCGAATGTACCGTTCAGCACTCTATGAAAACGAGAAAGAGCTGCTGTGTTTTACATGGGCCATTACTTCTAAAATACTAAAAGCCAGTGGGAATGGCACTTAGGTCAGTGGTTGGGGTGGGAGAGAGGCTAAGCAGGAGAGCTTGAAGGGTCTGGTGAGTTGGTTTCCCTCTGCAACGTTGAACAGACTTTTTACTCTGAAGTCACCTTTAGTCAAATAGCATTCCTTCCCAGCAGAGTTGAAGATGCAAAACCATCTGCGGAAGCTGTAAGCAGGGTGCCTTCTTACCTGCTCCTGCCTGAGCCTGACTCTGAAGGTTCAACCTGCTCCACCTCTCGTACGCATTCGTAACACCTGTCCCAGCTCCCTGGCTCTGTCTTCGGGAAGACCCCTTTCACTCATAGTGTATCTCATCACTGACCCAGACTCCCCCAGGCGGCCCCATACTACTCAGGCAACAACGAATGGTGTGGGCATGGGAAGCCCATAGCCACTCAGCACCCATCATGACTATGGAACTACCTCATTACCCAACAGGCCTTGGTCCAGCCTCACCTGGGTGACCAGAGTTTCTCATTTCATCTGCAGAGTTGTTTATAGTTGGATCTGTACTCGGATGGGATTGTGGGGTTGGTGTTGTGGTGTAGCAGGTTAAGTTGCCAACATTGGCATCCCATATGGGTGCCTGTTTGAGTCCTGGCTGCTCTGCTTCTGATCCAGCTCCCAGCTAATGTGCCTGGGAAAGCAGTGGAGGATGGGTCAATTACTTGGGCCCCTGCCACCCATGTGGGAGAACTGGCTTCAGCCTGGCCTAGCCTTGGCCTTTTGAGGAATGCACCAGTAAATGGAAGAGTTCCCTCTCTCTACCTCTGTCTCCGTCTTTATCTGTTGCTCTGCCCTTCAAATAAATAAATAAATCTTTTTTTAAAAAAAGAACTTCAAGGAGATTGATATCTTATGGAGTAATTTAGTTTTTAAAAACAGCAAAGAAAAACAAATAAATTGGATATCTGTCATTAAACTTAGGTAATTTTTTCTGGTTTCAGAATTTATTAGTAATCATGTATATGGATATATACCTCCAATAATTTTTACTAGCTTCATTTCTACCATTTATGATTACCTAACAAATAAAATACATATTGTGTATTAGCTTTTAAAATATAGCCAGATTAGACTATATTTCTGACTTCCCATGTTCCCTTTTCAATCTGTCTGATTATTTTTCAAGAAAAAAACAATCAAGCCCTCTGAGCATTGCTGTGAGGCCTCCTCCTATCCCTCCTTGTCCCAGTCAAGGGCTGGCGCCATGGCACAGTAGGTTAATGCTCTGCCTGCAGTGCTGGTACCCCATATGGGTGCCAGTTCTAGTCCCAGCTGCTCCACTTCCGATCCAGCTTTCTGCTATGGCCTGGGAAAGCAGTGAAGATGGCTCAGGTCCCTGGGCCCCTACAGCCACATGGGAGACCAGGAAGAAGCTCCAGGTTCCTGGCTTCAGATCAGTGCAGTTCCGGCCATTGCAGCCATCTGGAGAGTGAACCAATGGACGGAAGACTTTTCTCTCTGTCTCTCCCTCTCACTGTCTGTAACTCTACCTCTAAAATAAATAAATGAAGTAATAAATCTTTAAAAAGAATTGTCCCAGTCAGTGTAGTTGCATTTCAATGTAGTATGTGTGACCAGTGTTTTCTCAGTTTGGCAGTACAGATTTCCTTCTGATTTTAAGCATTCTTACAAGGGCTTTGCTTTGAAATTCCCAACTCCCTTTCTGGGAACAGAGAGGAGACTTTGAGCTCATCTGTACAAGTCATGCTGACAAGTAAATTTTCACATGGCTGCAACCTCATGTACTTCTAAAGACAAGCTGACTTGGTCTGTCCATAGCACACCAATAAAACATTTTCAGCTACTTAAGCATCTTCATGCTCCCTGCTGCCTTTGTCTGACCTGGCTGTTTCTACGCCTTTTTTTTTTGGGGGGGGGGTATCCTAATGTTTTAGGTACATGTTTTGATAGGCAACTCAAGGGGCATAAGTGAGCGTAAGAATTCCCTTCTTTTATGACCCGGTATTCATTCCTGGTTGATTTTCCTTTCACTGATTGTCATAAATCAAGGCTCCAGATTTAAGGGGTGAAGGAATCAGGAACACCCAGTTAAAACTGAATGTTACATAAAGGTTGAATTTTTTTAAATACGTCCCATGAAAAATTTTGGACATAGTTACACTGAGAGATTACTCATTTTTATGTGAAATTCAGATTTTACTAAATATCCTATATTTTATTTGGCAACCCAATAATAAATGAGTGTGTCTGCTCTGTGCTTCCTAGCCTCCAATTCCCGGAACTTTCCCCAGGGCTCAGAGTCCAGTGGTGGGGTGGGGGCTGAGGGTCCGAGGAAGGATACTCAACTCTGGTGGCCAGGTCCTTGGTGATTCCTGACGTCATAAACCTATTTGCAAGCCTAGAAAAGTAGTTCTGAGATATCAGGTATAAGGAAGGGAACACTAGGAATGAGGTTACCACAGGGATAAGATAGCTCCTCATCAGACTAACTGCCCAGCCATTTAAATCAATACCAGTTTGTCCAGACCTAGCCAGGGCTGCAGCAGTATGTATCAGTGAATGTGTGGTCCCTGAGCTGTTCACCTGGGGTCTATACCCAGGTCACAGTGTACTCTGTGATACCCTAACAGTATAGATGATAAATGAGGTTGCCCATCCAACTACCATTATTTAGCGAAATATAATTCTGCCTGTAAGATGTTGGGATAGATAGGTGGAGAGAGAGAGATAGGTAGGTAGATAGATTCACAGCTTCTCCCCCTCCTGGCCTTGAAAGAATTCCACTGTCACCTGCACTGTGTTCCTGGGCCCAGGATTGTACTGGACCAAGCTGATGGAAGAGGGAGGGAATTAATGAAGCCAAGGCCAGCATAGTTGATCACGGCAGCAAGATAGTCTCCCATGGGAAAAGAACCTCTTTAGAGGATATGACAAGTATGGCAGAAGGAGGGACATGGCGAGGTGTGTGTGTGTGGAAAGAGATAGATAGAGAGGGATTGTAGAGGAACAGAAAGAGAAAGAAGGGGATTTGGAGGCTGTATGCCTGTTGGGCTCTAAGACATTTAAGAAGAGGAAGGAAAAAGAAGCTTTTAAAAAAGTTTTGCTGGGTGTTGGAAGATTCACTCCCCTCTTGACATTTGTTGAGAGGCTGTGGCTAATACTTATATTTATTTCAATGACATATTGGCAACCACATTGATGTTTCTTCTGAATATGAATTATGCTGAGATAACTCCTACGTACAACCCAGCTTTATGTAGTTGACGTAGAAGGAGGCAAGAAGAAAAGTAGGGCAGTAAGGATCCATTAAATTCTGATCAAACAAATGCTGGGCAGTGAAACTGCAAAACTAGTGCCTCATTTATTCCATCATTATAACATTCCCTGGGAAAGGCTAAAATAGTTATTCTCAACAGGAACATTAAAAGATAAATTGGCATTATCTATTCATGCCTTTATGACATTATGGATTTTTCTCTTTACCTACTTTTCTCCCTTTCCTTTCATGTATTAAACAAATACATGACATGATGAATGGCTGTGAGATAAATAAACATATTTCTCAATGCAAAGTAGAACTTACACTCCAAATTAATGGGTTCTTTCTTCCAAAGATGTCACCATGAACACTTAAATCTTTGCATCTATGCATCATTGCATTGCAAAGTTCAAAAAACAATTGGAGCTCCTATTTTGGAATTACTTTTGGAGTTACATCAGATTTTTGAAATTATCCTCAATAATAGAAAATATTCATCCTTACAGATACATTTGATTTTTGGAAACAGCCAAGGATAATTTGGAATATAGTTCAATGGATAAAGTATATAATCATAGTAGACAATTTTTTATGAAAACAAGATAATGAAGCATTTTTATAGCTCATAAATGAAAAAATAAGTATAAAGGTAAGAAGTGTAAAATATTTTAGGGAAATAGATTGAGTTGAATAAAAGTAGAGTTTCCTGGCACGTGTATAGTTGCACAGCATCCCATAGTGGTGTGCTTGGTTCAAGTCCAGGCTACTCCTTGCCTGAGGCAGCTCCTGCTCACGTGCCTGGGAGGCAGCAGATGATGGTTCAAGCACTTGAGTCTGGCTGCTGGCGTAGAAGACCTAGATGAAACTCCTGGCTCCCAGCTTTGGCCTGGCCCCACCCTGGCTGTCACAGGCATCTGGGGAGGAACATAGCAGATAGAAGATCTCTCTTCCTCTCTCTCGCTTTCTTGCCGTCACTCTGCCTTTCAAATAAATTATCTTATTTAATAAAAAGGTTTTCCCTCTAAACAACTATTTCAAAATAGTTACTTGTTTGGAGCTGTGTTTATGTATTTGTTTATTCTCCCATTCACTCAACATTAATTCAACAAACATACCTTGAGGACCTCCCAAATCTTAGACATTAGTTCTGAGTGTAACAAGATAAAAAGGTTTTAGTTTTTGTCCTCAAAGAACTTCTAATCCCATTGAAACATAGATATATAAACACAATTATACAGGAATACAAACCTTCCTGAAAACCTTTGATAGGTTCAGAATTCAGAATTTTCAATATCTGAGGGAATGTCATATGGCATTCTAATAGCTTTGGCTTCACAACAATTACCTCCAAAAGAAAGTGGCTTAAAACAACAACAGCCTTGAATTTTTTCCCCCTCGTAAATCTGTATTTGTGGCAGAGCTTGGAATCAGCTTATACTTGTTCCACTCTGCCACCGGGTGTGGTGCTCACATGCCAAGGGCAAGGGGTACCTGAAGGCTCATGGTCTCACATGCCCAGCGGTTGAGTGAGACCTTAACTGGAGTAGCAGGCCTCCGGGAGGCCTCACCACAGGGCCCGGGCTTCCTCACCATGGTGGCTGGGTTCCGAGGACAAGTCGTTTGAGAGAGAAGGGAAAACAGGCAGATGCTACACAAATTCTTATGGTAATCTTGGAAGTCAAGTACTGTCATGTCTAGCTGTAATTCATCAAGGCAGTCATAAAATCACTCCAGTTTCAAAGGCAAGAGGAAAGAGACCTAGCCTCCTTCGTGAGAAGTAAAACTTTTAGAAGAATACGTAGGATGAGAAATACTGTGATAATTACTTCTGGTTCGGGGCCACAGATATATTATAATGTCATCAGTGGGGTCTGTAATGGAATCTATTAGTATTTCTGCAAAAAATGAATATTCATACAAAGTGAGATCAACTGAGATTATAAATACACACACAGGGAGCTCAATTCAGGTTTTGACAGCAAATGAATTACCCAAAATATTTTCGTTTTCTGAGATTTTCTGGGTTGCAGAATTTCCAGTGATCTTCTGACTTGCTTTATGATTTGTGTCAATGGAGGCAATGGGTATCCGCAACATTTCTGGAAAAAGAAATAGCTGAATAATGATTAGCTAAGAAGAATATCCCAAACCAAACCTAAGAGTGTTTGCAAAGGAATCAGTGTCAAGAGAGTACAGTTCAGACTTGTCGGTCCCCACAACTACATGAGCCAATTCCTTAACATCTTTCTCCCCCCCACTCTTTCTCTACACACACACACACACTCACACACACATGCATGAGCGATCTTCAGAAGGTTCATGGGAAATAATTTTTTAAAAAAGTTATTTATTTGTAGGTCAGAATTACACACACACACACACACACACAGAGAGAGAGAGAGAGAGAGAGAGAGAGAGAGAGAAATCTTCCATTTGCTGGTTCACTCCCCAAATGGCTGCAACAGCACAGGGCTATGCCAAGCTGAAGCCAGGAGCCCAGAGCTTCTTCCAGGGCTCCCACAAGGGTACAGGGGCCCAACCACTTGGGCCATCCTCTGTTGCTTTCCTAGGTGCATTAGCAGGGAGCTGGATTGAAAGTGGAGCAGCCAGGACTCAAAGTGGCACCCATATGGGATGAAGAAACTATGCTTGGATTTTCATTTTTTGGGGGGTAGGGGGCACAAAATAAATTTACTGTTAATTCCATTTTTCAAGAACTTTTTGAAGTGCCCTCATCTGTACACATACCCGACATACATATTTCTCTGGAGAACCCTGAATCTAACATGATGACTCATTGACTACGACCAGCTCTGAATCTGTCTCGCCACCTTCCTGTCAAGTCAGCTTTGATGCAATTCTCAATTTATAGAGAAGTTGAAAATTTACATTATGGTGTTGTTTATGTGACTTTGATAGGGCTTTATATATTTTAAAAGATTTATTTATTTGTTTATTTGAAAGGCAGAGCAACAGAGGAAGAGAAAGAGAATTCCCATTCACTTGTTCACTCCCTAAATACTGCAACAGCCAGGTCTGGACCAGGCCGAAGCCAGGAGCCAGGAACACTATCTGGGCTTCCCACATGGGTGGCAGGGGCCCAAGTACTTGGGCCATCTTCTGGTATTTTCCTAGGTGCATTAGCAGGAAGCTGGATCAGAAGTGAAGTGGCAAGGACTTGAACCAGCATTCTGATATGGGATTCTGGCATCTTGAGTGTTGACTTAACCTATTCTGCTATAACTGTAGCCCCTTTATATATCTTTTACCAGTGATAATGCCTCCAAGCTAAAAGAGAACAATGCTAAAAATGGAATTGTTCTCTAGGTTCAGGTACTCTGTATATGCATTTGACATACATGCATACATAGTTGTATGTCTTTTTTTCTTTTTTGAAATTTTATTTTAAAGTATATGATTTTTCCACTGTTTTCCCAGGCACATTAGCAGGGAGCTGAATCAGAAGTGGAGCAGCCAAGATTTGAACCAGCACTCACATGGGATGCTGGCATCACAGGCAGCAGCTTAACCTGCTGCACCACAGTGCCAGCCCCCTGTTTGTCTTTACTTGTTTTTAATTGGAGGATCTTTCTGGATGTCAGTGCCTGTCAGCTGCAGGTAATAGACACCCACGTCAGCAGGCTGTCTTCCCAGTCTCCCTGTTGTCAATTTTCTTAATCCTCGGTAGTAGCTTAAGAACCCAGGTTCCCCAGTACCAGATCTAACCTACTGCTCTAAACCAGACATTTAGTGGAGCGATTCCCTCAAAGCCTGACTTCCTAAAAGTCTGTCTGCCGCTTCTAACCTGCTGCCTTCCCTACTGCTCACCACAAAGGCCTCATTCATACAGCTGGGCTTCCCCCAGGTCCTTCTTTCGCTGTCTAGTGATCTCGGCGTTCCAGCACCATGGCACAGACTGAGGCCTATTTAGCGGGGCTGTGATTGCATTGGCTTCTGTGCCCTGTGGTATCTGATATTGCTTGCTCCCCTTCCAAGTCTGTTTCAACCTGGATAAACTACTCTTGGATTCTTATTCTGGCTCTGCTTCACTGAGTGTGTTACCACCACTCAGTGAGAATTGAAGCTGTGCCCTCACTTCCTGCATGGCATCTTCTGGGTGGATCCAACTTGACATGGACCCAAGTTTTTTCTTGTTGCAATGGGTACTGTGACATGCACCTTGGGACTCAACATTGTGTCTGGATCAGTGTAGCCTAAATCTAGTTCCACTGGATGCAGTTTATTCTTTTTTCCCGAAGATTAGTCCTATGGGCCCAGTGCACTTCACATTTTGGTCTGGAAAAGTTGTGATAGAGTCAAATAATACTCATGGGAGATGGACAGATAAGCAAAGCAGATTTCTTTAATAAGAAAGTGATGTGTTAGGGGCCAGCATTGTGGCAAAGCAGGTTAAGCCACTGCCTGCCATGCTGGCATCCCATATGACTCCAGGTTCAAGTCCCAGCTGCTCCACTTCTGATCCAGCTCCCTGCTAATGCATCTGGGGAATCAATGGAAGATGGTCCAAGTCCTTGGATCCCTGCCACCCACGTGGGAGACCTAAATGGAGTTCTCTATGTATGCGCGCGTGTGTGTGTGTCTGTGTGTGTTGCTTTCTCTCTGTAACTCTGCCTTTCAAATAAATAAGTAAATCTTTTTCAAATTTTTTAAATTTTTATTTTTTGACAGGCAGAGTGGACAGTGAGAGAGAGACAGAGAGAAAGGTCTTCCTTTGCCGTTGGTTCACCCGCCAATGGCCGCCGCGGCCAGAGCGCTGCAGCCGGCGCACCGACCTGATTGGATGGCAGGAGCCAGGTACTTCTCCTGGTCTCCCATGGGGTGCAGTGCCCAAGGACTTGGGCCATCCTCCACTGCACTCCCTGGCCACAGCAGAGAGCTGGCCTGAAGGAGGAGCAACTGGGACAGAATCCGGCGCCCCGACCGGTCTAGAACCCTGTGTGCCGGCGCCGCAAGGCAGAGGATTAGCCTAGAGAGCCGCGGGGCCGGCCAGTAAATCTTTTTTTAAAGAAAGTGACATGATGAAAATGGCATTTTAGGATGAATAATCTAGTGTTATGCATGGTAGATCAGAAACAGGCTAGCATGTTAACCATTGGTTGAAGTATGGGGTGCTTAAGACCTAGCCTAAGGTGGTAATGAACATAAGAAATAATGAACCTAAAGTACTTTATGCAAATGAAATGCTATTTAGTTGAAGATGTTCATTGCAGAATAATTTATAATAGCAAAAACTTTTAATGACCTAAATATCCAACAGTATAGTAAATTCAATAAATTCTGGTTATAGTCCACTTAATGAAATATTATATAGATAACTAAATAAACCACCATGAAGACTATGAATCAAAATGAGAAAGCATATATGATATAATATTTAAGTTAAAAAAACAAAATACTGGGGTGGGCATTGTGGCACAGTGGTTACAACAATAAAAAATTTTATTTAAAAGGCAGAAGGTCAGAGGGAGGGAGAGGGGGAGGGAGGGAGGAGGGAGGGAGGGAGAGAGAGAGAGAGAGAGAGAGAGAGATCTTCTATTTGAGTTTCACTCCCTGGATGGCCACAACAGCTGGGGCTGGGCCAGGCTGAAGTAAAGAGTCAGGAGCTTCATCCAGGTCTCCTGTATAGGTGGCAGGGGCCAAAGTACTTGGGCTATCTTCTCATGCTTTTTCCAGGCCATTGGCAGGGAGCTGGATAGGAAGTGAAGCTGCTGGGACATGAACTGGTGCCCTTAGAGGATGCTACAGCTTTACCCACTACATCACAACACAGGCCCCCGTACATAAGTAACGTTTTTAAAAGTTCATTGAAAATGGAATTAAAAGGTAAATTTATTTTTTAAAAATCGAGATACAGAGGCCAGCACTGTGGTGTAGCAGGTAAAGCTGCCACCTACAGTGCTGGCATCCCATATGGGCGCTGGTTCACGTTCTGCCTATTCTGCTTCTGATCCAGCTCCCTGCTGATGTGCCTGGGAAAGCAGTGGAAAATGGCCCAAGTTCTTGGGCCTTTGCACTCACATGGGAGACATGGATGAAGCTCCTGGCTCCTGGCTTCAGCTTGGCCCAGCCCTGGTTGTTGTGGCTATTTGGGGAGTGAACCAGCAGGTGAATGATCTATCTCTTGTTCTCTCTGCCTCAATCTCTCCTTCTCTGTAACTCTGACTTTCACATAAATCAATATTTTTTAAATAATCAGTTTTTTGGGGCCAGTGCTGTGGCACAGCGAGTTGGAGTCCTGGCCTGAGGCGCTGGCATCCCATATGGGCGCTGGTTCTAGTCCTGGCTGCTCCATTTTCAGTCTAGCTCTCTGCTATGGCCTGGGCTAGCAGTAGAATATGGCCCAAGTCCTTGAGCCCCTGCACCCATGTAGGAGACCCAGAGAAAGCTCCTGGCTCCTGGCTTCGGATCGGCGCAGCTTCTGGCCATTGCAGGCATCTGAGAAGTGAACCAGCGAATGGGAAGACCTCTCTCTCTGTCTCTACCTCTCTCTGTAACTCTGTCTTTCAAATAAATAAAATAAATCTTTACAAAAAAAAGAATCCATTTTTGCTTTCTATAAATACGTGCATAAAAATATGCATATAAGTTCTATCAAATGGTAACCATGATTTTGTGATATAGTTAGAATTCTATGTGATTTTATTTTCTCTATTTTTCAGATATCTTTAAGTTTATATTAGCTTTATATTTTATAGTTCCAAATTCCTATTTAGACATATTTTAACTCTGATGTAAATGATCCACTTTGATAAATTTTTTTAGTGCCCTGATACATCCTAGGTCCTGGAATGAGCCATTTTGAGAAAGTTGTCACCTAATCACCAAAAGCAAGTTTGGCCCTTGTCAAAAAATAAAAATAAAAATGGGTGGGTGCTGTGGTGTAGATTAAGCCTCTGCCTATAGTGCCGGCATCCCATATGGCACCAGTTTGAGTCCCAGCTGCTCTACTTCTGATCCAGCTCCCTGCTAATACACCTGGGAAAACAATTGAAGATGGCCCAAATACTTGGGCTGCTGTATCCACTTGGGAGACCCAGAAGAAGCTCCTGGCTTCAGCTTGACCCAACCACAGCCATTGTGGCCATTTGGAGAGTGAACCAGGAGATGGAAGATCTCTCTCTCTCTCTCTCTCTCTCTCTCTCCCCCCCCCCGCCTTTCTCTCTGTATTTCTGCCTTTCAAATCAATCAATAAATTAAAAAAAAAATAATGGAGTGAGGGAGGGATGAAGGGAGAAAGGGAGGAAGGGAGCCAGAGTAAGGGGGGAAAGAAAGAAAAGAAGGAAGAAAGAAAAGCTTTCACTTCTTAAAAAAAAAAAAAAAAAGGCAAACAACACAATAAACGCACAAAGCCTTTTCCCAGGGATTTCAGAGGAGACCTACTTACTGAAAAAGTATGTGTTGGATTTATGTTTCTGTCCAGCATAGCTGGGTTCTAGTCCCCTTCTAGATCACTGGTACCTGTAATTTGTATTCACTTTCTCCTTCCCTGTTGGCTGATTTGAACTAATGTTGGCAGTCAGTAGGCCCTAACCATTGACTGGCTGACATGGCTTTTGTGTCCCTTGGTGCTGTTCCTCACAGCTCCCTTTGAGGCGGTATTAACTCAGCTGATAAGATCCTGGACTTTAAGATAAGACAACCCGGGTTCAAATTCTGGGCCCTCTGCTCATAGCTGTGTGACTGTGGGCAATTTACTTAACTATGCCATGTCTCCATTGGCCCAGGGCTGGTGTCATTTACCTTGGAAATCTTTACTTAATGTATGCTAAACTGATCTTCTGCATATAAAGAGAATCGAAAATGAATCTTGTTGTGAATGGAAAAGGAGAGGGAGTGGGAAAGGGGAGGGTTGCGGGTGGGAGGGATGTTATGGGGGGGAAGCCATTGTAATCCATAAGCTGTACTTTGGAAATTTATATTCATTAAATAAAAGTTAAAAAAAAAAGGATCCTACGGTGGTTATAACAAGACCAGGGAGAAACTATTGATAGAGCTGTTTTGCTATCTCTTGACCTCACCAAACTGCTGTTGAGGGAGAAGGGCAGTGGCCTCTGAGTGGATCCTGTATGCCCCATGCAGGGAAGGCAAGACCCTATGTCTTACCACTCAACCTGCTCTGAAATGCTGTTTGAATTACTGGCTCTCATGGGATGGGCTGGAAGTCATTGTCACCCAGCACCCACATATTCTTACAGAGCTATGGAATTCATTGAGGTAAAGGCACAACAGTTTTCAAATGAGGCTGAAAGAGTGACAATTGTTGTGTGGCTTAAAGATGGCAAAGATGAAGAGCTAAGTGGGTGGTCCAGAAATAACCACGGAATTTATATGCGGCAGCTCTCTGAACTCATTTCCCCCTGACTACTCTCTTTTGTGGTGATTATGGCTTTATCACTGTCTCTCCCTGGTGGCATCCAGAAGCTTCACCAGCCCAGTTGCTGATCAGATTCCTGTAGGAGCTCAGGCCGCTCAGGAACTCCTGGACTCCCTGGAGCACCATGGGACAGGGCACAATATAATACAAGAGCGTTGTGAATAAGTACCAACTGGCAAGACTTCAGATGGGAGGTCTCTCAGTTCTCCTCCCGCCACAGTTTTGCACCTGTCCTTGCTAGATAGTCTAAGATCCTTCATAACTCAAAGTTCCTTGCTCTCATTGCCTCCTGTATTCAGTTCCTGTATGTTATTCCACCCCAAATTTCTGCACCTGGCGTCTATCACTGTGTGAAGACTCGCCCAGAAAACTACTATGTGGCTCCAAATAAACAATGAGCAGTCACTGCTGCCCTAAACCTCCAGCACCAGTTCCGACTCTCATCCGACTGGAGGTGCACAGGCTGGAGAATGCTCAGGGAATGCTCGGACGCACCTTGGAGCTCTCTTTCATCTTCCATAAAGAAAACCCAGATGGAAAACTGGACCTGTCCTACCTGAAAGGAGACACCTACTGGGAGAAACTGCCTGATGCTGCATCTTTAAAATAGTGAGGCTCCACTAGCACACAAGTCGAAGGCTCAGTGTGAATGAACTCCAGCTCTGATACTTTGCACGCAGCCTGAAATGCCAAATACGTATTTTATGACTACATTCTGCTTCAAAACATTTCTGGTCCTACTGACTCGTGGTCCCTACTGACTCAACATCCTAAGGCTGTGTACTGCTCCCTCGGATCTCATGCCTGATGCTTTGAGTCCTTTGGCCATGGAATTCTGGTTTCTCTTGCAGCAGCTTTCCCCTTAGCTTACCTCTGCTTGCACCCTCTCTCTGAGTCAGTACTTCTGTCTAGTCTAGACCAGCACCAACAATACCTGGTATTACTTCCTGCTGACAGAGATCCTTACCCTGCCTTTGTTAATAGGAACCACAGAGAAGAAACTAAAATATCAGCCCACCATCTATCATAAGAACTATGGCGTCATAACAATTTTCATCTCATACCCTAGAAAGTCCCCAGCTGGTGACACTCGGGAGAAAGGTCTATAGAAAGCAGAATCAGGAAGCACTTCAGTATGGGTGCTTGAGGACAGAGAGGGTACAGATAAAAGAGGTGGGGAGCGCTGATAAAACTAGGAAGCTGTAAATGAAACAGTCATTTAACTATCTCGTTCATAGACTCTGCTGTCTGCATTTTGTTACCTGTGTTTTCTCCCGATCTGTCCCTCCCTCTAACCTGTCTCTTCCTGGCTGCATCCATGAACTTGCTGGCTGTTCTTCTTGTCTTCCCTCTTCAACTTGGTCTTTTGACAGTGGCCCATCTGTCTCTCTGGGACAGTCAGGTCTTCTTCCCCAAACCGGCCTGGTTCTCACTTGATTACTCCAGCAACACTTGCCAGAAATCATGCTTCCCAGCACTCTGGCTCCCCACTCCGGGCGATAGAGACCTTTGAGGAGGGCTAATTCCCTCTATGGGGATTTTTAGAATGAAAGCAGGTTAAGTAAAGGGATGGAAGCAGCAAAGAAGTAGGAGAAAGTGGACAGGTGTGAAAAGTCAGGGAAGAACCATGGAGGGAGAGGAAGAATCGTAAAGTCACTCAGGGAGTATGTGAGGAATGAAACGCCTGAAAGGAAAAAAAAATGAGTGGCACATGGAGTTCTTTGAAGAACAAAATAAAGTATGTAGAGGTAAAAGCTGAAAAAGAGGACAAGAAAATGGGTGTAATATTCAGAGGAGAGGGGCCGGCACGGTGGTACAGCAGGTTAAACTGGCTGGCATCCCATATGGGTGCCAGTTTGAGTCCTGGCTGCTCCACTTCTAATACAACACCCTGCTAATGTGCCTGGGGAAGCAGCAGAAGATGGCCCAAGTGCTTGGGTTCCTGTACCCACATGAGAGACCCAGATGAAGCTCCTGGCTCCTGGCTTTGGCCTGACCCAGGCCCAGCAGTTGTGGTCATTTGGGGAGTGAACCAGTGGATGGAAGACCTCTCTCTGTGTGTGTCTCTCTCTCTCTGTCTCTCTGTCTCTGTCTCTGTCTCTGTATCTCTCTCTATTTCTCTGTGTCTGCAACTCTGCCTTTCAAATAAATAAATACCTCTTTTAAAAAAATTCAGAGGAGACATGT
This sequence comes from Oryctolagus cuniculus, assembly GCF_051225735.1. Lineage (NCBI taxonomy): Eukaryota > Metazoa > Chordata > Mammalia > Lagomorpha > Leporidae > Oryctolagus > Oryctolagus cuniculus. The sequence goes on along the minus strand of NC_142879.1, from coordinate 69,264,435 downwards.
GCTGCAAGAACAAAGGGAAAGACAGAATACAGGGCTAGTCCAGAGGAAAATTATAAGGTAGGCAACTAAAACAGTTAGCAAACCACTGCCAATAGATGGTGCTGTGACAGTTCTTGCCTTGAGAAAGGCATATTCTTTTTTTTTTTTTAACTTTTATTTAATGAATATAATTTTCCAAAGTACGATTTATGGATTACAATGGCTTCCCCCCCATAACGTCCCTCCCACCCACAACCCTCCCCTTTCCCACTCCCTCTCCTCTTCCATTCACGTCAAGATTCATTTTCGATTCTCTTTATATACAGAAGATCAGTTTAGCATACATTAAGTAAAGATTTCAACAGTTTGCTCCCACACAGAAACATAAAGTGAAAAATAATAGATGATTTTTTAAATGATGATAAAATCAGATCAGACCTATTGTCATGTTTAATCCCAGTGAGAGTCAAGTTGGGAATTGATAATTTCTTTTTTTTTTTTTTTACAGAAGATCAGTTTAGTATACATTAAGTAAAGCTTTCAACAGTTTGCACCCCCATAGAAACACAAAGTGAAATATACTGTTTGAGTACTCGTTATAGCATTAAGTCTCAATGTACAGCACGCTAAGGACAGAGATCCTACATGAGGAGTAAGTGCACAGTGACTCCTGTTGTTGACTTTACAAATTGACACTCTTGTTTATGGCATCAGTAATCTCCCCATGCTCCAGTCATGAGTTTCCAAGGCTATGGAAGCCCCTTGAGTTCTCCGACTCTTATCTTGTTTAGACAAGGTCATAGTCAAAGTGGAGGTTCTCTCCTCCCTTCAGAGAAAGGTACCTCCTTCTTTGAAGACCTGTTCTTTCCACTGGGATCTCACTCACAGAGATCTGAGAAAGGCATATTCTAAAAGATGACTCGAATATGTACAAAAATAACTCTAAAATAAGGCATATTATCAACCACAAGATGCAACGTACAGATAAAGGGAGTGGGGATGCACAAAAGGGACACCATGACATCCAACACCTAGAGCTATGCCTTGTATGCAGTGCTCAACCGAACCACTTCATGAGAGAAGCTGGCATTAAAAAGTGTGTTGTAATGGGGCTGGCACTGCGGCATAGTGGGTTAGGCCTCCACCTGCGGTGCTGGCATCCCATATGAGCACCGGTTTGAGTCCTGGCTGCTCCACTTCCGATCCAGCTCTCTGCTCTAGCCTGGGAAAGGAATGGAAGATGGCCCAAGTGCTTGGACCCCTGCACCCACATGGGAGACTGGGAAGAAGTTCCTGGTTCCTGGCTTCGGATTGGCACAGCTCTGGCCATTGCGGCCAACTGGGGAGTGAACCATTGGATGGAAGACTCTCTCTGTCTCTCTCTGCCTCTCCTTCTCTGTATAACTGTATAACTTCTCTGTATAATTCTGACTTTAAAGTAAGTAAAATATGTCTTTAAAAAAAGTGTGTTGTTGTGCATTTGTGATTTTTAAATTGCATGGATGACTTTCAATTCTATGCTAGTGATTCTCAACATGGGATGCACCTAGAACCACTGGGCTCCTTTTAGAACTATTGATGTCCAGTTTTCACGTTCAGAGATTCTGATGTAATTGTTTGGGCGTGAGGCCTGGCATTAGTATTTTGTAAATGCTTCCAGATGGAGATAGTGAGCAGCCAGGATGGAGAACCTCTGGTCTATACATATGTTTTCCACCTGGCAAGTTTAAGGGGCTTAGAATCCAAGGGGAGAAATGCAAGTGTGGGAAGTAGGAGCTGCAGATTCTATATCTAACACTAGAGCCCATTAGTAAATTTTGGATAATTTACTCTCAGCAATGCAAATAAAATTGACATATAAACTCAGGGTAATATATGATTTTTGTCCCTTAACTCAAGAATTCTGAGGCTGAAATTTGAGGGTTCTTCACTAGGAAGTCACTTCATAAATATATTTAATTACTAAAAATCTTTAGCAATCAAATCATTTATTTTTTCTATGAATAGGCTACATTTCAGTATTTTTTAATTTATTTATTCATTTGGGAGGTAGAGTTATAGATTGGGAGACAGAGAGAAAGGTCTTCCATCTGCTGGTTCACTTCCCAGATGGCCACAATGACCAGTGCTGGGCTGACCCAAAGCCAGGAGCCAGGAGCTTCTTCTGGGTCTCCCACGTGGGTGAATGGGGCATTTTCTACTGCTTTCTCAGGCCATAAGTAGAGAGATGATCAGAAGAAAGGCAGCTGGGACATGAACCAGCACCCATATGGCATGCCGGTGCCATAGGCAGAAGCTTAATCTACTACACCACAACATCGGCCCCTTATTTTTGATATTTTGATAAACCTTACTATGATTTAGAGTCTATTTACAATAACACTTTAGGTATTTCTGCACACTTTATTTCATTTGTTTCTCTCATAATGTCTGCCAATTAAGTATTGTATTTTGCAAATCCCTGGCCTAATATCTTAATGCCTCCTTAGGCAACAAAGCCTCTTTCTACATCTCTTTTTTCTGACTTGTGTGTTTTTCTAAATCACTGATGGCATGCTAGAACTGAAAACTATGACTCTGTTTTCAACTAATTGCTTGACTGGCAGGGTGATAGAACAGAAATAAAATACATAGAGGGAGGTAAGTACAAACTAAGGGAACTGGAACTTGGCATTGGTCATTGCTAAAGAGATAAAAGAAGACATGCAAACAGTAACAAAAATGCAGCTAGGGGCTGGCGCTGTGGCGTCGCGGGTAAAGCCACCGCCTGCAGTGCCAGCATCCCATATGATACCTGTTCGAGTCCCAGCTGCTCCACTTCCGATCCAGCTCTCTGCTGTGGCCTGAGAAAGCAGTGGAAGATGGCCTGAGTCCTTGGGCCCCTGCACAGACATGGAAGACCTGGAAGAAGCTCCTGGCTCCTGGCTTTGGATCAGCGCAACTCCAGCTGCTGCGGCCTTCTGGAGAGTGAACCAGCGGATGGAAGACTCTCTTTGCCTCTGTCTCTCTGTAACTCTGACTTTGAAATAATAAATAAATATTTAAAAATGCAGCGAACTTCTGTGCTCCTACACAATGTATGTTGAAAGAATGAAGGAGTGGAGGGATGAATCATAAAACATTTATGGAGATGGCCATAGTGATGTATAAAATGGTTGAGTACTTACATTTGCCCTTTAGTCCTTTATAAGTAGTATCTTTTTAAAATCAACACACTAATTCTGTTTCGTGGGTATTATTGCTATTATTCTCCATTTTACAGATGAAGAAATGGAAGCACGGAAAGATAAAATAACAATTGTGCTGAGGTCCAGTCCCACTGAAAGCACAGTAGCAAGTTCCTAACTTCCTAATAGTGCTGTGGCAAGTTACCTAATTAGCCAGCCACGCTCTTCCAGAGCCAGCCAAGCCCAAGCCCATCAATGTCTTCTCTGCTGGTGATGGGAACTGCTCTTGTTATCTTACCCTTCCACTATCTCTTCTAGGTGTTTCTATTTGTGACTTCCTATTCTAAAGGTTACTGGCACCACATTCCAGTGGACTTCCTCAGCTTTAACTACAGATAAGGACAGGTGGATACAGGGCTGTGAATTAATCTTTCTTTCTTTCTTTCCTTTTCTTTCTCCCTGCTTCCCTCTCTTCCTTCCGTCTTTTCTTTCTTTCCTAGAGTTACAGAGGTAGAGGAGGGGAGGGGGGTCTTCCATCCACTGGTTCACTCCCCAAATGGCTACAATGGCCAGAGCTGCGCCGATCCAAAGCCAGGAGCCAGGAGCCAGGAACTTCTTCTGGGTCTCCCACATGGGTGCAGGGGCCATCTTCCACTGCTTTCCCAGGCCATAGTAGAGAGCTGGAACAGAAGTGCAGCAGCTGGGACTAGAACAGGTGCACATATGTGATGCCAGCACTGCAGGTGCTGGCTTTACCCGCTATGCCACAGCACCGGCCCCCAGGGTTGTTAGTTTCAAATAGGACATGGAGATTCTGGGCCAGGGCTTGGGCTCCAGGTATCTAGAGCCTGCCTAGACTCTTATCTCTGCTGCTCTGCTCTTACAAAGCAATGCAGAATCCTGAGCAGTCTCTGTTCAGCCACTGTACAGATTACAGACTCCAGGGAAGACATCAGTTAGGAGATTCTGAATTCATTGGTCTCCTATATAAAAAGTACACCACTAAAAAGCTCACCAAGGGTAGACATTTGCTGTGATGGTTAAGACGCTGCTTGGGACACTGATGTCCCTCGCAAACGTCTGGATTCAAGTCCCAGATCTGTTTCCCATTCCAGCTTCCTGCCAATGTGCACCCTGGGAGGCACTGTCAGCCATTTGGGAGTCTTTGATTGTGTTCTGGACCCCTGGCTTCAGCCTGGCTCAGATCCAGCTCTCTCTGTCCATCTCTCTGCCTTTCAAATAAATTAAATTCAATTAAAGAAAACCAAAGCCTTTTCATTTGACAGGTGAGAATTTTGGTTCCCTTGATCACCAAAAATAATTAATTTAAAAAATTAATTTTAAAGTTCACCACTGAAAAAAGAAAAATAAGCATACTCAATTACAATCACATAATGTCATCAACTGAAAGATGCAGCCATGTTTCAGAGGAGTTAAAATGTGGGGGGAAAAAAGATGAAAAAACCAATCAAAATACCAAAAACATTGTTCTCAGACCTGGAAAAAAATGATGCTGAAATTCATATGGAGACACAGGAAACCTTGAATAGCTAAAGCAATCTTGTACAACAAAAACAGAGCCGGAGGCATCACAATACCAGATTTCAGGACATACTACAGGGCAGTTATTATCAAAACAGCATGGTACTGGTACAGAAACAGATGGATAGACCAATGGTACAGAACAGAAACACCAGAAATCAGCCGGCGCCGCAGCTCACTAGGCTAATCCTCCGCCTTGCGGTGCCAGCACACCGGGTTCTAGTCCTGGTCAGGGTGCCGGATTCTGTCCCGGTTGCCCCTCTTCCAGGCCAGCTCTCTGCTGTGGCCAGGGAGTGCAGTGGAAGATGGCCCAAGTGCTTGGGCCCTGCACCCCATGGGAGACCTGGCTCCTGCCATCGGATCAACGCGGTGCGCCAGCCACGACGGCCATTGGAGGGTGAACCAACGGCAAAATGAAGACCTTTCTCTCTGTCTCTCTCCAAAAAACAAACAAACAAACAAACAAACAAAAAAAAACCACCACCACCAACAACAACAAAAAGAAACACCAGAAATCAATCCAAACATCTACAGCCAACTTATATTTGATCAAGGATCCAAAACCAATCCCTGGAGTAAGGACAGTCTATTCAATAAGTGGTGCTGGGAAAACTGGATTTCCACATGCAGAACCATGAAGCAAGACCCCTACCTTACACTTTACACAAAAATCCACTCAACATGGATTAAAGATCTAAATCTACGACCCAACACCATCAAATTACTAGAGAACATCAGAGAAACCCTGCAAGATATAGGCACAGGCAAAGACTTCTTGGAAAAGACCCCAGAAGCACAGGTAGTCAAAGCCAAATTAACTATTGGGATTGCATCAAATTGAGAAGTTTCTGTACTTCAAAAGAAACAGTCAGGAAAGTGAAGAGGCAACCAACAGAATGGAAAAAAATATTCGCAAACTATGCAACAGATAAAGGGTTGATAACCAGAATCTACGAAGAGATCAAGAAACTCCACAACATCAAAACAAACAACCCACTTAAAAGATGGGCCAAGGACCTCAACAGACATTTTTCAAAAGAGGAAGTCCAAATGGCCAACAGGCACATGAAAAAATGTTCAAGATCACTAGCAATCAGGGAAACGCAAATCAAAACCACAGTGAGGTTTCACCTCACCCCGGTTAGAATGGCTCACATTCAGAAATCTACCAACAATAGATGCTGGAGAGGATGTGGGGAAAAAGGGACACTAACCCACTGTTGGTGGGAATGCAAATTGGTTAAGCCACTATGGAAGTCAGTCTGGAGATTCCTCAGAAACCTGAATATAACCCTACCATTCAACCCAGCCGTCCCACTCCTTGGAATTTACCCAAAGGAAATGAAATTGGCAAACAAAAAAGCTGTCTGCACCCTAATGTTTATTGCAGCTCAATTCACAATAGCTAAGACCCGGAACCAACCCAAATGCCCATCAACAGTAGACTGGATAAAGAAATTATGGGACACGTACTCTATAGAATACTATACAGCAGTCAAAAACAGTGAAATCCGGTCATTTGCAACAAGATGGAGGAATCTGGAAAACATTATGCTGAGTGAATTAAGCCAGTCCCAAAGGGACAAATATCATATGTTCTCCCTGATCAGCGACAACTAACTGAACACCAAAGGGGAAGCCTGTTGAAGTGAAATGGACACTATGAGAAACAGTGACTTGATCAGCTCTTGTCCTGACTGTTGATGTACAATGTAATACTTTATCCATTTTAGTATTTTCTCTTTATTTTGTTCTAGTACTATTGGTTGAACTCTGATTAACACACAGTTATGCTTAGGTGTTTAAATTTTAACTGAAAAGTGATCCCTGTTAAATATAAGAGTGGGAATAAGAGAGGGAGGAGATGTACAGTTTGGGACATGCTCAATCTGACTTGCCCCAAATGGTGGAGTTAGAATCATGCCAGGGGATCCCAATGCAATCCCATCAAGGTGGCATGTACCAATGCCATCTCACTAGTCCAAGTGATCAAACTCAGTTCACAACTGATCACACTGATAGGTCTAAGAGTCAAAGGGATCACACAAACAAGTCTAGTGTCTGCTAATACTAGCTGATAGAATCAAAAAGGGAGAGAACAATCCATCATGGGAAGCGGGATACACAGTAGACTCATAGAATGGCAGATGTCCTAAATAACACTCTGGCCTCAGAATCAGCCCTTAAGGCATTAGGATATGGCTGAAGAGCCCATGAGAGTATTTTAGGCATGGAAAGCCAAGACACCCTGAAAAAAAAAAGAAGACCTAAATGGAAGATCTCTGCGAGTGAGATCCCAGTGGAAAGAACGGGGCCATCAAAGAAGGAGGTACCTTTCTCTGAAGGGAGGAGAGAACTTCCACTTTGACTATGACCCTGTCAGTATAAGATCGAAGTCGGCGAACTCAAAAGGCTTCCATAGCCTTGGCAACTCATGACTAGAGCCTAGGGAGATTACTGACGCCATAAACAAGAGTGTCAAATTGTTAAGTCAACAACAGGAGTCACTGTGTACTTACTTCTCATGTGGGATCTGTCCTTAGTGTGTTTTCCAATGTGAAGCAATGCTGTAACTAGTACTGAAAAAGTATTTTACACTTTGTGTTTCTGTGTGGGTGCAAACTGATGAAATCTTTACTTAATATATACTGAATTGATCTTCTGTATATAAAGATAATTGAAAATGAATCTTGATGTGAATGGAATGGGAGAGGGAGTGGGAGATGGGAGGGATGTGAGTGGGAGGGAAATTATGGGGGGGAAGCCATTGTAATCCATTAATGATACTTTGAAAATTTATATTTACTAAATAAAAAATAAATAAAAAAGATAAAAAAGGTGAAAAATGGCATAAAAGTTCGTCTTGAGATTCCTAATGTATGGAGGCTATGCCTTCCCCTGGCCATGACTATTGCTAACTTGCAATGTTTTAAAATCTGCTTTGGGTGCCATAAATTGTAGCAGCCGTCATCACAAACAGCACTGTCCTCCCCTGGGGAAGTATTTGCATTCTGGGTCTGGTGGTTAACATAGGAGGATGGAATGGAAGAGGGTGCTAAGGAGTAGATACAAAAGGAGGAGTATTGACTATCAGAGGGCATGCAGTTTAGAGGGTCTTGAAGTGTCTTTTTTGCCACTTCATGAGATAGCAATATTTTCATCTCCCTGTGCTTCCCCTAAAAGTTCTTTCATGCCTGTTTGTAGGCAGTTCCCAGCCCAAGCCCAAGCTCCCTGCAATCTCAATCTCTAATCTGGTTTCTATCCCTATAGTTATAATGTGTCTAGAACTTCATCTCAGTGAAATCATGCAGCATATACTGTTTTGTGTCTGAAATAGTTTCACCTACCATAATGTTTTGAGACATGTTGCATGTCTTGGCCATTATTCCTTTATGAATTTTATCACAACTTGTTTATCCATTCATTGGTTGATCTATGTAAGTTTCCACAAACTAATGTGGGACCTTCTGTCTTTCCCCCATTACATATTACATTAGCTGTAGGGTTTTTTTTTTTAAGATTTATTTATTTTATTTGAAAGGCAGAGTTACAAGAGGCAGGGGGAGGGAGGGAGGGAGGGAGGGAGAGAGAGAGAGAGAAAAGGAAAGAGAGACAGTGAGAGAGAGAGAGGTCTTCCATCGGCTGGTTTACTCCTCAAATGGCCACAATGGCCGGAGCTGAGCCGATCCAAAGCCAGGAGCCAGGAGCTTCTTCCAGATCTCCCATATAGGTTTAGGGGCCCAAGGACTTGAGCTATCTTCTACTGCTTTCCCAGGCCATAGCAGAGAGCTGGGTTGGAAGTGGAGCAGCTGGGCCTCCAACCGGCATCTTTATGGGTTGCTGGCACTGCAGGTAGTAGCTTTACTTGCTACTCTACAGTGCCAGCCTGTAGGTTTTTTGTTTGTTTGTTTTTAAATAAGTATTCTTTTCTAGTTTACTGTCAGTTTGTATCATGAATGGGGTGTTGAATTTTTGTCAAAAATGTTTTTCATATCAAGTAATATGGTCACATTTTTCTTCTTGAGCCTGTTGATAATAGTGGATTACATTGATTGATTTTTAAGGATGAACCACTCTTGCATATCTGGAATAATCACACCTTATCATAGTGTGTAATTCTTTTTATATATTGTTTAATTCAATTTGCTAATATTTTGTAGAGTAATTTTGTGTCTAAGTTATTAAGGGATAACTGGTCCTTATCTGTCTTTTTCTGTACTCTGTTCAGTTTTAGTGGCAGGGGTATATTGGCTTCATAAAGTGAGTTAGGAAATGTCCTTCTGTTTTCTAGAAGAAAATGCAAAAAATTCTTTCTTTTAAAAATGATTTTTATTTATTTATATCAGAGGCAGAGCTACAGAGAGAGAGAGAGACAGACAGACAGACAGACAGATAGAAATATCTTCCATCCATTGGTTCACTCCCCAAATGGCTGCAAAAGCCAGAGCTGGTCCAATCCAAAGCCAGGAGCCAGGAGCTTCTTCCGGATCTCCAGCATGGGTGTAGGAGCCCAAGCACTTGGGCCATCTTCCACTGCCTTCCCAGGCCATTAGCAGAGAGCTGGATTGGAAGAGGAGCAGCCGGGACACAAACCAGCACCCATATGTGATGCTGGTGCCGTAGGCGAAGGCTTAACCTACTAGGCCACAGCACCAACCCCAAAAATTGGTTTTTAATACTTCTCTAAATATTCGGTAAATTCTGCAGTGAAACTCTCAGGACCTGGAGATTTTAGTTTTCATCACACAAATTAGTATATGTTGTGCTTTCATTCCATTTTCGTTCAATTCAAAATGCTTTTTAATTTCCCTTGCTATTTCTTTTTTTGATCCTATGGATTTTTTAGAATTCTATGGTTTAATTTCCAACATTTGAGGATTTTCTAGGTATTTTTCTACTGTTGATCTCTAGTTTAATTCCATGGTTGTCAGAAAATATACATTGCATGGTTTTAAATCCTTTAAACTTACCGAGACTTGTTTAATGTCACAGCATAGGCTCTGTCTTGGTGTATATTCCAAATAGACTTTATTTTTATTTATTTATTTTTTTGACAGGCAGAGTGGACAGTGAGAGAGAGAGACAGAGAGAAAGGTCTTCCTTTGCTGTTTGTTCACCCTCCAATGGCCGCCGCGGCCGGCACGCTGCGGCCGGCGCACCGCGCTGATCCGATGGCAGGAGCCAGGTGCTTCTCCTGATCTCCCATGGAGTGCAGGGCCCAAGTACTTGGGCCATCCTCCACTGCACTCCCTGGCCACAGCAGAGAGCTGGCCTGGAAGAGGAGCAATCGGGACTAGAACCCAGTGTGCCGGCGCCGCAAGGCGGAGGATTAGCCTAGTGAGCCGCAGCACCGGCCCCAAATAGACTTTAAAACTGTATATATTCTGAGGCTGGTGCTGTGGCATAGTAGGTAAAGCCGCTGCCTGCAGTGCTGGTAGCCATATGGGTGCTGGTTATTTGTCCTGGCTGCTCCACTTCTGATCCAGCTCTCTGCTATGGCCTGGGAAAGCAGTGGAAGATGGCCCAAGTTCTTGGGCCCCTGCACCAGCATGGGAGACCCAGAAGAAACTCCAGGTTCTGGCTCTGGCTTCGGATTGGCCCAGCTCCTGCTGTTGTGGCTATTTGGGCTGTGAACCAGCGCATGGAAGACCTTGCTCTTTCTCTGCCTCTGCCTCTCAAATAAATAAATAAGCATTTTAAAAAAAACCCAGTATGTATTCTGATGTTTTAGGTACAGTGTTCCATAAATTTCACTGGGGTCATGTTAGTACACAGCATAACCTTATATAACTTATTTACACTTACTTACATAACATGACTGGTTTTCTCTCTACTTAATGTTTCAGTCCCTGAAAGTGATGTGTAGAAATCATCTATAATGGCAGACTTGTTTACTTCTTTGAGTTGTAACAATATTTGCAGTAGGTATTTTGATTATTTGTTTTTAGGTATATACACATTTAGGATCGTTACTTCTTGGGGTATTGACATCCTTATCATTATGAAATGTCTCTCCTTCTCCCTAATAATGCTCTAATGTTTACTTCTTCTGAAAGTCATATGGCCACTCCCAATTTCCTTTTATCAATTTCCACAAGGATGTGTCCTTTCCCATCTCTTAACTTTTAACTTATCTGTTTATGTTTAAGGTAGCATTTTTTTTAAGGATTTATTTATTTGGAAGAGTTTCAGAGACAGAGAGGCAGAGGTGCAGGGTCGGGGGCAGGGCTCTTTCATAAATTGGTTCAGTCTCGAAATGGTCGCAATGGTCAGTACTGGGCCAGGCTGAAGCCGGGAGCCAGGAGCTTCACCCAGCTCTCCGACATGGGTTCAGGGGCCCAAGGACTTGGGCCATCTTCCAGTGCTTTTTCAGGCCCATTAGCAAGGAGTTGGATTGGAAGTGGAGCAGCCAGGACTTGAGGTGGCACCCATATGGGATACCAGTGCTGCTTTACCCCTAGGCCACAGCACTGGCCCCTAAAATAGAATTCTTGTAGACAGCTCACGGTTGGGTTTGGTTTAAAAATGAAGTCTTTTTTTTTTATTTTATTTTTATTTGACAGGTAGAGTTATAGACAGTGAGAGAGAGAGAGACAGAGAGAAAGGTCTTCCTTCCATTGGTTCACCCTCCAAATGGCTGCTATGGCCGGCGCTGTGCCAATCGGAAGCCAGGAGCCAGGTGCTTCCTCCTTGTCTCCCATGTGGGTGCAGGGGCCCAAGCACTTGGGCCATCCTCCACTGCCCTCCAGGGCCACAGCAGAGAGCTGGACTGGAAGAGGAGCAACCAGAACTAGAACCTGGTGCTCATATGGGATGCCAGCGCCACAGGCAGAGGATTAACCAAGTGAGCCATGGCGCCGGCCCCTAAAATGCAGTCTTATATCTCTACCTTGCAGTTTTACTGTTTAGCCAACTTATATTTAAGGCAGTTATTACTTCAGTCTATTACCTGACTTTTAAACAGATTAAAGGGCTGGCGCCGCGGCTCACTAGGCTAATCCTCCGCCTAGCGGCGCCGGCATACCATGTTCTAGTCACGGTCGGGGCGCCGGATTCTGTCCCGGTTGCCCCTCTTCCAGGCCAGCTCTCTGCTGTGGCCAGAGAGTGCAGTGGAGGATGGCCCAGGTGCTTGGGCCCTGCACCCCATGGGAGACCAGGAAAAGCACCTGGATCCTGGCTCCTGGCTCCTGCCGCGGCCATTGGAGGGTGAACCAACGGCAAAAGGAAGACCTTTCTCTCTGTCTCTCTCTCTCACTGTCCACTCTGCCTGTCAAAAAAAAAAAAAAAAAAAAAAGATTAAACTATTTGAAAGAATCATTTATATTTATATACTTATATTTATCCATGTGTTTATGAGTTTGACACTCTTCATTCTTTTTCATTTTACATAATTCTTCTGTCTGAAGAACTAAATTACTTTTAAAAGATTTACTTATTTATTTGAAAGGCAAAATTACAGAGACAGATCTTCCATTCACTGGTTCTCTCTCCAAATGACAGCAATAGCCACAGCTGAGCCAGGCCAAAGCCAGGGGCCTGGAACTCCAGCCAGGTCTCACATGTGGGTGGCAGGGGCCCAAGTACTTGAGCCATCATCTCCTGCCTCCCAGGGTATGCGTTTGGAGGAAGCTGGAATCTGAAGCAGACCTGAGACTTGAATCTGAACATTCTGATATGGAAGGCAGGTGTCTTGACTGCAGTGCCAAATACCTGCCTCCAGATTTTGTAGTTAAATGAAATATTCTGCTATTTCCAACTTCACATTATGGTCATAGATGCAGAAAAAACATTCATTTTACACATGAGTGCATTGAGGGTACCTCAAAAAATTCATGGGAAATGGATTTCAAAGTTTATTTTGGTGAAAAAAATTTTGAAATCCATGCCTAATTTTTTCATAAGAAACATTTTTCCCCATGAACTCTTGGAATATTCCTTATACTCATGGATTTTAAAACTTTTTTTGCACCAAAATAAACTTATCCTTTCATTGCATTTTCAAAAAACTTTTGAAGTCCCCTCAAAGTTATGTCATCACATTTACTTAATTCTAAATGTAAAAAATCAATGGTGGGGAGCCAGCATGGTGGTGCAGTGGGTTAAGCCATGGCCTGCAGCGCTGGCATCCCATATGGGCGCCCATTCCAGTTCTTGCGGCTCCACTTCTGATCCAGCTCCCTCTAATGTACCTGGGAAAGAAGTGGAGGACGGCATAAGTCCTTGGGTCCTGCACCCATATGGGAGACCTGGAAGAAGCTCCAGTCTCTGGCTTCAGATGAGCCAAGTCCTGGTTATTACCACCATTTGGAGAGTGAACCAATGGATGGGAAATTCTCTGTCTCTCTCCTGTCTCTCTCTCTCTCTCTCTCTCTCTCTCTCTCTCTAACTCTGCCTTTCAAATAAATAAATAAATCTGTAACAACAATAGAAACAACAGTCAAAATCAATGGCAGGGCCATTGTTGTGGCATAACTGATAAACCCACCTCCTGTAATGCTGGCATCCCATATTGGCCTTGGTTTGTATCCCTGCTGCTCCACTTCTGATCCAGATCCCTGCTAATGTGCCAGGGAAAGCAAAGTGGAAGATGGCCCAAGCGCTTGGGCCCTTGCACTTGTGTGGGAGACCCAGAGGAAGCTCCTGGCTCCTGGCTTTGGATTGGCCCAGCTCCAGCTGTTGCAGCCATTTGGAGAGTAAACCAGCAGATGAAAAATCTCTCTTTGTCTCTCTCCTACTCTATAACTCTTCCAGATTTATTTATAGCTCTTTAAAGATCTATTTTATTTATTTGAAAGACAGAGTTACAGGGAGAGGTAGAGATAGAGAGAGGTCTTCCATCCTCTGGCTCCCTCCCCATATGGCCACAATGGCCAGAGCTGAGCCGATCCCGAAGCCAGGAGCCAGGAGCCTCCTCCAGGTCTCTCACGCAGGTGCAGGGACCCAAGGACTTGGGCCATCTTCTACTGCTTTCCCAGACCATAGCAGAAAGCTGGATCGGAAGTGGAACAGCTGGGATTTGAACCGGCACTCATATAAGATGCTGGCACTGCAGGCTGTGGCTTTACCTGCTACGCCACAGCCCTGGCTCCCATAAATAAATCTTAAAAAACAATCAGTGGTGTAGGATTTTATAGAAAATGATCTAACCATCAACTTAATGTAATAATTTTATCTCTGCTTTTCCAATATTGATATTTACATTTTTCTTATTTATTTCATATACTACCCAAAAGAAAGTTGAATTATTATGGACACAGTTACAATCTCTACCTAACTTTTAGTATTTCACTGTTTGGAATGAGATCCATGGTTGAATATTGATAATTTATCTTTCTCATATTAAAATAATTTCCCTCTTTATTTAGCTGACAGTTTCCATTAATGACCACCAAATTGTATTAAATGATTTCTAGAACTTAAAAATATATAATTAATTTTTCTTTTTTATTTATTTTTAAAGATTTATTTTAGGCCAGCACCATGGCTCACTGGGCTAATCCACCTCCTGCGGTGCCAGCACCCCAGTTGGTCCTCTCCCATTCAAGCTTTCTGCTGTGGCCCGGGAGGGCAGCAGAGGATGGCCCAAGTGCTTGGGCCCTGCACCCACATGGTAAACTGGGAGGAAGTACCCGCTCCTGGCTTCAAATCGGTGCAGTGCTGGCCGTAGGGGCCATTAGGGGAGTGAACCAACGGAAGGAAGACCTTTCTCTCTGTCTCGGTCTGTAACTCTCTCTCTGTCTCTCTCTCTCACTGTCTAACTCTGCCTGGCAAAATAAATAAATAAATAAGATTTATTTTATTTATTTGAAAGACAGAGGGACAGAGAGAATGAGATCTGTCTGGTGGCTCACTCCCCCAATGACCACAACAGCTGGGGCTGGACTAGGCCTACGCCAGGAGCCAGGAATTCCATTCGGGTCTACTTGGGCCATCCGCTGCATTCCCAGACACATTTAGCAGAGAGCTGGATCAGAAATAGAGCAGCCAGGACTAGAACTGGCGCTCATATGGGATGCTGGTGTCACAGGCAGCAACTTAACCTGTTACATGACAATACCAGCCCCTATTTTTTCTCTTTTAATTTTTTGATATAATCCATTGTTTGGATAGATTTCCTTGGAATAGACCCTGCTCAGTCTTAGTGTTTTGTTTTTTTACACACTGCTAAATCCTGTTTGCTAAGATTTTAGGTATAGCTTTTAAATTTAAATCTATATTCATAAATGCCATCAGAATATATAATTTTTTCTTGGCCCTGTATCAGGTTTCAGTGTCAAGTTCACATTGGTTTGACAAAAATGCATCAGAAAGGTTTTCACAATTTTTTGTAGTCTAGAATAGTTTTTAGATCAGTAGCTGTAAAAGTGTGATCCCTTTAGAGATTAGTTAAGTCAAAGTTATTTTTATAGTAGCACTTGGCCATTCCTTGCCCTGGGCACTGTATCGACATTTGCGTGGATGGCACAAAGGTAGTAGTAAGTTTGCTGATGCATTAGCACGAACCCAACCATTGGCACCAAGCTGCACCATTCTTCACTGCTGTGTGTTCACTAGGAAAAACACGCCAGTTTCATTTTAAAGTATTTTAAATAAAGCAGTAAAAATTATTAATTATATTAAATCTTGTGGGTTTTTTTTAAAAAAAAAGATTTATTTCTTTATTTGAAAGAGTTAGAGTGAGAGAGAGGGAGAGACAGAGAGAGATCTTTCATCTGTTCATTCACTCCCCAAAAGGCTGCGATGGCTAGGGCTGAGCCAGGCAGACGCCAGGAATCAGAAGCTTCATCCGGGTCTCCCACATGGGTGGCAGGGGCCCAAACACTTGGGCCATCCTCCACTGCCTTTCCCAGGCCATCAACAGGGAGCTGGTTGGGAAGTGGAGCAGCTGGAACGCTAACCGGCACCCGTATGGGATGTCGGCATCATAGGCAGCAGTCTAACCTGCTATGCTATGATGCCGGCCCCAAGTTGTGTTGAATCTTAGCACTCAAATAGGCATCTTGTGAATATTCTCTGATGAAGCTCTGCTGCTGCAACGAAAGTACAATGGTTGGCCCCAGGATCTGGGTTGAGGCTGTTTGCAGTAAGCTGAGCTCTGGCACCATTTTATGGACTGCTACTCTCACTTGAAAGAAGAGCCCACGGACAGCCGTGGTTATTCAGACTTGTGCATTTCGCAGACGTTTTCCTACAAATAAACAAAGTGAGCTTGTCACTTCAGGCGATTTTTGTTGCTAGATAAAACGTGAGCTTTCAGTAAAAAATAACACTCTGGAAAGCTATCTTTCACTGTGAGGGTGGTGTTTTCTCAATTGCCAAAAGGCTTTTCTGATGAGATGGAGGATGTACTATTAATACATGTGATCTTTAAAATACTGTGTCATGCCGGCGCCGCGGCTCACTAGGCTAATCCTCTGCCTGCGGCAACGGCACCCCGGGTTCTAGTCCCGGTCGGGGCGCCAGATTCTGTCCTGGTTGCCCCTCTTCCAGGCCAGCTCTCTGCTGTGGCCAGGGAGTGCAGTGGAGGATGGCCCAGGTGCTTGGGCCCTGCACCCCATGGGAGACCAGGAGGAAGCACCTGGCTCCTGGCTTCGGATCGGTGCAGCGCACCGGCCATGGCAGCCATTTTGGGGGTGAACCAACGGAAGAAAGACCTTTCTCTCTGTCTCTCTCTCTCACTGTCTAACTCTGCCTGTCCAAAAAAAATACTGTGTCATAAAAGGTCCATATTTGGAAAATCTGCACAGATCAGTGAACTAAGATTTTCCCAATGATTAATGTGTGATAAAAAGTTCACTCAACATTCAGGACAGACCAATGGATTTCTTTAAAATTACTTATGTATATATTTGACTTTATTTGAAAGACAGAGTGCACACACTCTCTCAGCCACTGGTTCAGTCCCAGTGGCTGGGGCTGGGCTGGACCGAAGCCAGGGGCTGGGAACTCAAGAATGGCTTGCATGTGAGGGCAGGGACCCCACTTGAGCCTTCACCTGCAGGTTCACTCCATGAGGGGAGTGAACCGGCAGATGGAAGATCTCTCTCTCCGTAACTCCGCCTTTCAAATAAATAAATCTAAGACACAATATGAGGCATATAAACAAAATGGAATATTATTCAGTGAAATCTTGTCATTTGTAGCAACATAGTTGGAATAGAGGACATCGTATTGAGTTAAATTCAATAGTATGTCAAGGAGGTTGAGGGGAAAATATCATCCACATTTTCTATGAACTTTTTGTAAGCCAAGCACAAACAACAAACATCTTTTACAAGATGACAGATTTTTAATTTCTGTGAATACTTTATTATAGCCCCATATACACTTTCAAATCATAGATACATAACAAAATCTAACTTTTTTAGGATTTTTTAAAATTAAATTTATTTATTTTTAAAGACAAAGTTACAGAGAGAGGTAGAGACAGAGAGAGAGGTCTTCTCTCCACTGGTTTACTCCCCCAGATGGCTTCAATGGCCAGAGCTGTGCTGATCCGAAGCCAGGAGCCAGGAGCTTCTTCCTGGTCTCCCACGCGGGTGCAGGGGCCCAAGGACTTTGGCCATCTTCTACTGCTTTCCCAGGCCATAGCAGAGAGCTGGATTGGAAGAGGAGCAGCCAGGACTAGAACTGGCACCCATATGGGATGCCGGCACTGCAGGGGGAGGATTAACCTACTGTGCCACAGTGCCAGCCCCTATCTGAACTCTTACCACTGCCTTCCAGGATCTGCACTAGCAGGAAGTTGGAGTCTGGAGACTAAGCCCCGTGTGGAACCCAGGGACTTCTATATGGAACACAGGCTAAATGCCCGTCCTGATACATGGGTTTCAGTGGTCCCACATTATTCCAAATTCTGGTGGTCGTCCTCTTTCTCACATTGCAAGGGCTCCTCAAGTATTTGCTTGTTCAGTTATTCATCTCTGTGACTCTTTGATCTTGGGCCTTCATCAGCATTTAACAGACATAGCTACCTAAACCTCAGAATCCGCGGATGTCTTCCATTTAAGAGGAGCTGGCACAGTCTCCCATCATCTCACCTGTGTCCTCCGTAAACTTCTATTACTGTTCCTGTCATCTGGCTTCTGTGTTATGATTTCTAATCTCTATATCAGGAGAATGCTAATAAAGTTATTAGCTTATTGAATTATAAACGATCTAGGAAACAGATATCCATACAAGAATATTACCATGTTTAGGTCAAGGCACCCCATCACCCTCTGCCCGCTGGTTTTTGAAGTATCTTATACTCTCAAAAGCTATAAAGTCAGCAAAGCATACCAGGTAAGACAGTGAACTCACTTGGCTTTAGTCAGATATCTTTTAGATGAAATTTAACCCACACACACGCTGCAAAACTTCCTGAAGCCACATGAACAATGCTCGCTCGCTTTCTCTTTCTTTCTTCCTTCCTTCCTTCCTTCCTTCCTTCCTTCCTTCCTTCCTTCCTTCCTTCTTTCTTTTCTTTTTCTTTTTTGATAAATCAGTTTACTCCATTACCATCTGACTAAAGGAATGAAATTTCTTTCCTCATTGAGTGAAAGAAAAAAAAAACAACCCTAACATTTCACATACAGCTCAAGAATGACTTAATAAAATTTTTTTTAAAAAAAGTGATTTCATGGCACGGAGCCAAAAATAAGCAATCTTTAGGGATTAAAAAAAAATCTGACATAATTCTTCTCCCCAGTAAAATTTTACTTCTTGGGTTAGACAAGGAAATAAATACATATATAAATTTCTGGTTCAGTCTCCAATCATGTCATTGACAATCTTGACTGCTGAACACATGATCAAAAAGTTGATCTCAGCCTGAGGTAGATGTTTAATTATCTCCAGTCTAGTATAAGCAATGTGTAAGTAAGGGAGGAGAGAATGACTCTGGAAATGCCTTTATGAATGCAGTTGCGTAAGTCTAGGGGAAGTTTAACAGGCTGGAAATGAGCAGCGCCTTTTTCCTCTACACCTGGGAGCCAACGTTATTCAGGTTTTTCTTACTGTTCAAGACCTTAACAACTCCGGGAACTCGGAGTTCCTTCGTCTAGTACAGGAGTACGATCCTACCCTACTGAATATAATATAGACGTTCTACGAGGAGACTTTTGGACCTAAATCAGCAGGGACAATAAGGATTAAAAATGCCGCACAAGGACCTCAACATGATTCGTGGGTTTTCGTTCCCATTCATTTCTACTTCTTTTGCAGGTGATACTACAGGCGCGCTTCTGGAGGGCGCAGCCAGGGGGCGCGCATCAGCAGCCGCTTTGCTAATGGGCGCCCCGAGCGCCCTCTTTCCCCTCCTCTTGTTGACCTCAGCTTCCGCCGGAAGTGACCTACGTCAGTTGTTGTCTTCCCGTGCTTGGGCTCGGTGTTGGTGTCTGCGTTGGATTCTCCGCGGCTGGCCGAGTGAAGTGAGGTCCGGAACGGGAGAGGGTAGCTCGGACTTCAGCCGAGGCATCGAGATGGACGTTCTGAAATCAGAGATTCTTCGGAAGCGGCAGCTGGTGGAGGACAGGAACCTGTTGGTGGTGAGGATCCGTGGGGTCGCGGGGGTTGGGGAGCGAAGAGGGGTGTGGGTGTGCGCCCGTGTATGAGAGCGAGAGAAGAGGGGAGGGGAGGAGGGGCGAGGAGGATGATACTGAAGGGATTCGGGGTAAGGGTGGGGTTTAGCGAGAGCCCTGCCACTATCGGGGGGCGGGGAGCTCTGTGGGCGCTCCGCTGGTACGTCCCTCGGGAGTCTCGGGCGTGAGAGCGTGGGGATTACAGGAGAACCCGTGTTTCTGGCATTTCCCTCTCCTCCGACTACCCTGTTCCCCTCGCCGTTCACCTCACCGCCCCCTGTACTTGCTGCCAGCTGTCCGTTCCTCGGACGCGTCCCAGTTTTTTCTGTAGTTCACTGAGACGTCTGACTCAGAACTTGAGTCCAGCCAGAACACAGATGAAGGTTAGATAGGATTTCCAAGTTTCTTTCCTTTTAGTCAAACCCCATCATTTCATTCTAGTCTGCTTCCTCCCCTCTTGCCCAACACACACAGCTTCTACAGGTCAGCTCCTAAGGAATGAAAAGGCTAAGGCTCTTGGAAGGAGGTACTGAAAAAGAGGAAAAAGAATTGCATAAACTAGGAACTTTGAAAAGTTGGTTTCCTTTATATTAGACCATTGATTGTCATAGCTCTTCGTCTCAAGACTCCTTTACAATCTTAAGAAGTTATTAAGGTTACCAAAGAGGTTGTTGCTTATTATATGTGATGATATTTACCGTATTGAAAGTTAAAGCTGAGAAACTTTAAAAATATGTGTACAAAAATATGTGTACATTCACTGACGGCTTGGTTCTCTGAGATGTGCAGAGACATATGCAGTTGTCATTTTTCCTTCGATATTCTCAAAAAGGTCACATTTTTATATTCATCGATCTCGTGAGAAATGTCTTTAAGCACCGGGACACCATCAAAATGAGGATGGTTGGCCCAAGTTCTCTGCATTTTAAAAATGAGTTTTTATTTGTTTGAGAGGCACGCATATCCCATCCTCAAATGCCTGGGCCATTGTGAAGCCAAGAGCCAGGAGCTCCCATCAGGGCCTCCCCAGGTGGGGCCGGAGCCCAGCTGAGGTTCAGCACTGCTGGGGGTCTGGCTGCAGCTGGAGCTGAACCCCAGCCGTTGCAGTCTGGGACATGGGCATCTTAGCTGCTAGGTTAAATGCTGCTCCCTATGTTCTCCCACATTTTTAAGGTTGACTTGAAGCTGGAATTTTATCACAGACAACTAATGCTGTCAGTTTTTCTGAAGTAATAGGCTCACTTGGCTCAGTTTGGTGAAGTTTTTCTTGATTACCCAAGTTAGTTTGCAGGGTATTTTTTCACGTAAAAGTGATGCGTCCTGAAAAAAGCAGCCAATTTGTGTTACAACTCAATTGCACAACTGCTGCTTCTCCAGAAAACCGTGGTACTTGGTAAAAATGAGGAGTGCTTTATGCGCAATTCCTGTTTCTTTACCCAGGGTGTTAAAACGATGTGGTCAAAATACTTTTACTACTTCAAGAAAATTGTTAAGTGAAACTGGCAGTGACAGTGTCTTGTCATTGTCTTTGTTGCTAAGACTCAGCAGATGTACTGTTGCTTTCTCCCATAGTGCAGGTGTCAGCAGAGTGAACAGGTCAATTATGTCTTCATATTTGAAATAGTTCTGAGGGCAAGGGTCTGGCACAGTGGTTAAGGTGCTGCTTGAGCCCTCCCCCCCATGTTGGAGTGTCTGGATTTGAGTCCTGGCTCTGCTCCTGATTCCGGCTTCTCACTGATGGCACACCCTGCAAAGAAGGGGTGATGGTTCAGTTAGTTCGGAGTTCAGTCCTTGCCACCCACAACATAAATCAACAATTTTTTTGGAAAAAGTTTTGACTTCACGGGTCCTCTCTGCAGGTCTTCAGGATTCATACAGATCTGCAAACCGCAGTTTGAGAATGTGACTTAGAAGTTTGGGAGCAGTGTATGGTTGATATATATGGTATAGTGTAAGTAAGCTATTACAGTTACCAGTAGCTTGGTAGGATGGCAGATTCCTAATCATTGAAACTTTAAAAACAATTAGAAAGGAGGAGCTAATGAAATAGAGTGATATTTAGCAGATGAGGAGGGAGAAGCTTGTCTATATCTATAGATTCATGATTTCCTAGCCACTACAGGGACCTTTTCTTTTGATGAGTGGTTTGGGAGTATTTTAAAAACTAATTTAGGTGTTGGAATGCTTACTTGATGTTGGGAAGGGCCAGGATGTTGAAATCTAAGTGCTTGAAAAAAGAAAAAGTTGAATCACCACTTACACACTTCTGGAGTTTACAAGTACGTATTTGTGTAATCAGCTTCTTTGTCATGGAAATGGAACAGTCTGTAAAAATTATCACTTTTTAAAAGCTTTGATATTTTGTGATTATTTTAATTTTCTTATTTGAAAGGCAGAGAGAAAGAGATTTTTCATCCACTGTTTCACCTCCCAATGTCCACAACAGGCAAGGTTGGGCCAGGTTGAAACCAGAACTCAGTCTGGGTCTCACTTGGGTGCCAGGGGCTCAAGTTCATGAGCCATCACCTCTGCCTCGCAGGGAACACGTTACCCGGAAGCTGAATAGCTGGGGCTTGAACCAGACACTTCGACACGGGATGCAGGCATTCCAAATAGCAACTTAACCACTGTGCCAGATGCCCGTTCCACATAGTTATTTTCAGTTTGTTACCATATATAAACGCTTCCTGGAATGCCTTTTATTTTTAAATTTTGGTAATTGATTTAGTTACTTAGATAATCTTGGCCAGAAGAGTGATTTGCCTATTACAGAGCAGATCAGAACAACAAACGGCATACTTGAAATAGAAATTAAAATACTGAAATTCATAGTTCCTGTTAGTAAGCAAGGCATTATGCAGTGTGCTTTCTATGTGATACCTCTTAATTTGTCTGGCAATCCCTTCATGGTACTTTATTTCCATCTATAGATGAGGAGATTAAAGTGAAGAGATTTTACGTGGTTTGTAAGATCACACAGCTAACAAGTGGTAGAGACCAGATTTTTTTTTTTTTTTACATATTTATTTGAAAGGCAGAATTGTGGGGAGGAAGGGGGCGACACTGTAGTACAGCGGGTTAAAGCCTGGCCTGCAGCGCTGGCATCCCATACTCTAGTCCTGGCTGCTCTTCTTCTGATCCAGCTCTCTGCTCTGGCCTGGGAAAGCAGTAGAAGAGGGCCCAAGTCCTTGGCAAGCCCCTGTACCCACGTGGGAGACCTGGAAGAAGCTCCTGGCTCCTGGCTTTGGATTGGCTCAGCTCCGGCTGTTGTGGCCATCTGGGGAGTGAACCAGCAGATGGAAGACCTCTCTCTCTGCAGCTTTGCCTTTCAAATAAATAAATAAATCTTTAAAAAAAAAAAATGAGATGGAGAGGTAGAGAATGATCTACTATTCACTGATTTTCTCCCCAAACGACCGCAGTGGCCAGGGCTGGGCCAGACTGAAGCCAGGTGATGAAAGTCCATCTGGGTCTCCCGTGTGGATGGCTGGGGCCCAAGTCCTGGACCATCTTCTGTTTCTTTCCCAGGTGCATTAGCAGGGAGCTGGACAAAAGCAAAGTAGCAAGATATCAAAACAATGGTCCTATAGCATGCCGGCATTACAGGCAGCGGCTTGACCTGCTGTGCCATGGTGCTGGCTCCTAGATCCAGATTTGGATGTTGGTCTGTTCTGCTTCGAAGCCTACTCTGTTAAACACTAAGATAGAATGTTTATTTATATTCACCTTAGGAACACAGAACTAATATTCATAGGGCTGATGTAAGAAAGCACTTTGAACATTATATTGATATATGTGGTTTGTATTTCTCAAAGCACTATATTCGATCTCATTTGAGCCTCACTTCTCTAATTAGTAGAGAAAGCAAAAAGTATTATGCTATTTTCATGAATAATGAAATTGAGGCTTACAGGATTGCATGATTTTTCTAGTACTCCTGTGGCCAGACAAGACAGATCTCAAGTCTCAGATCCAATTATGGGTGAGTGGTCTTACATAATACAAGAGAACGGATTATAATTAGACATCTCTTCATATTGTATGCATGGGAAGACAGTCTTTGATTTGCAGCTGTGTAATTTTATACACCATCAGCTGCTTTATAGTTTATTTTGCTTCAGCTATGATGCAGTAACTTGTAAACTTTTTTCGTTGCCTCATTCATAATAAGAAATAAATTTTTATATTTTGATCATATATATATACATATGAATGAAGTTTCATGAACTAATTTTTTTAAGGAATTGAGTTTACGATTTATTTTATTTATTTGAAAGAATTATAAAGAAAGGTAGAGACAGAGAGAGATGGGTCTTCCATCTGTTGATTTACTGCCTGAATGACCAAAACAGCCAGAGCTGAGTCAATCCAAAGCCAGGAGCTTCTTCCAGGTCTCCTACATGAATATAGAGGACCAAGAACTTGGGCCATCTTCTGCTGTTTTCCCAAGCCATTAGCAGGGAGCTGAACTGCAAGTGGAGCAGTTGGGACTTGAACCAGCGCCCACATGGGATGCTGGTGCCACAGACTGGGCTTTACCCTACTGCCCCACAGCGCTGGTCCCTCATTACCATAACTGTGATTTTATCATGTTTTATTGTTTAGGTCTATTTTGTTTCATTTTTGGGCTCAAATTGTTTTCATCACCTTGTCTGTAGCTAGGATCTTCCAGAAGATCACTTCATCCTTGGTCATTTCGGCTGATGTCCTAGCTGTTTAATGCTAATTAGTGGTAGCTAAATAGTAACTGCATGGCTTGTGAGTACCCCTTTATCACACTGGAGAAGTTGTGAAAATAACCTCCTGTTACCTGTCTTACTCTGAAGTTAATGTAACATCTGCATGCTGGAATACCAGTGCTTTGGAGATCCAGAGTTGGGGGTCTTTGTTAATGTAAAGCCTCACTTATGTGGAAAACTGGGCTGCTCCAGGCACTCACTGGGAGAACTAAGTTTTCCTAGTTACAGCTATGAAGATGATCTTTGTATTTTTGTATGAAATTTGAACTCTGCTCCCACCCAGTTATATATTGAATATTTCTCATATGCAAGATACTACACTGTGTCACAGTGGATTAAAATAAAGAGTAATACTTGATCCTTTTTTAAAGAAACATGTTAAGGAATTTTACAGAGAAAATAGGAGCCAATAGACAAGAAATTCTTCAACTTTTCCTGGCAAAATGGTTGCAAGTAGTGATTTTATTTTGGGTCAAACCTTCCACCTACATGTCGGATGCCAAATTTATCTTTAATTTTTATTTTTTAACATCATTAAGAACCCTAATATCAGTTATTCATTTCTTCCTGTGATTTTTGTCTGTCTGCTGGCTTATCCCTATCAGCACTTAACATACAAATATCTCCCCCATGTATGTATGTATGTATGTATGTATATATATTTTCCTTATAGACAGCTTCTTAAGATAAATTCTAATCCCCATTCACTTCTTTACCTGTTACCTTCTGACTTTTGCCTCTGTCATTCTATTGACTGTGCTCTGACCAGGTACACACTAGAGACTTCTTTGATTACTCATCTCACAGTATTTGGCACTGAGAGAGTCTCCTTTTTTACTATGCTCTTGGCATTTTTTTTAAATATGCTTTTTTTTTTAAAAAGATTTATTTATTTACTTGAAAGGTGGTTGTGGGGTGGAGGGAGATATATTGAGAGAGAGAGAGAGAGAGAGAAATATTACATCTGCTGGTTCACTCCCCAAATGGCCACAACAGCTGGGACTGGGCCAGGCTGAAGCCAGGAGCTTCTTCCAGGTTTCTCACATGGGTGCAGGGGCCCAAAGACTTCAGTCAGGATTCAGTCCAGTGCACATATGGGATTCCAGTGCTGCACAAGGCTTTATTTGCTATGCCACAGCACTGGCCTCCTCCCTGGGCATCTTTTACGTCACCGCTTCCTAGTTTTCCTTTTTTTTCTAAGGCTGCTTATTCTTGATCTTCTTTTCATGATGCTGCTTCCTTTTCTTTTTTTGATCTTTAAGATGGTGGCTTTTTAGGGCCGGCACTATGGGGTAGTAGGCTAAGCCTTTGCCTGCAGTGCCAGCATCCCATATGGGCGCCAGTTGAGTCCTGGCTGCTCCTCTTCTGATCCAGCTCTCTGCTATGGTCTGGAAAACAGTGGAAGATGGTCCAAGTGCTTGGGTACCTGTACCTATATGGGAGACCTGAAAGAATCTCCTGGCTTCAGGTTGGCCCAGCTCTTGCTGTTTTTGACCTTTTGGGGAGTGAAGTAGTGGGTGGAAGACCTCTTTCTTTGTCTCTCCCTTTCTCTGTCTGTAACTCTGCCTCTCAAATACATAAATAAAAATCTTAATAATAATAAAAAAAGATGTTGGCTTTTCTTAAAAGTTCAGGATTAGCTCTTTTCCCTTCACACTGAATATTCTCTTCTTTAACCTTATATTCACCTTTGTCATTTCTATTACTGTTTGTATTGGCTATTTAAATGAAGCGTTTGAGTAGACTTCAGGGAATCTATCAGCTCCTTGAAATTATATATAAAATTTAGCACATGAGTGTGTATGATCCCCCCCCCATTATGTTATTACAGTGATCTTTGACTCAAAGCAGGTTAAGAACTAGTCAGTTCTGTGTGGGGGAATGCCAGATCTCTGTGCCATTACCCCTTTGTGCTGTGTTCCAGCTCTAGAGAACCTCTTTACACAGAACATCCGTATGCCACCTAGCCTCTGCAGTGATCATTTTGCTGTATTTGTTTTATTACATAACTTTCCATTATTCACCATTCCCTCCAATCCTCAATCCAGCAAGCAATGCAGACAGTACATTTCCATCAGAATAGTTGTCCCAGGCAGAATATTTTAGGGTAGGTTATCACTACTTTTCCACAAGTTATTAGGAGGCATTTAAAAGCTAAGTGTTAACTACAATACTTCAGCTATCAGACTTTCCACAGAGAGCTGGTATACCACTCGAAATGAGGCAGCAGAATCACCTAAACCGGTGTTTATCAGATGCAGATAGGTTAATGAAGACGATTTACTGATCTGTGTGTATTTCAGATCAAGCTGCAGATTCCAGTATGCTTTACCCCTAAACAGTTTGACATGCATATTGTTAACCAGAGCTTACTGTTTGTAGTACTTTTTGTCTATTCGCAGACATTTACATAAAAAGAATGCACACATATTTTTACAAATAGATTTATTTATTTGTATGGAAGGCAGAGTGATGGAGAGAGAGTGAGCAAGATAGGGAGAGATCTTTCATCTGCTAGTTTACTCTGCAAATGGCTGCAATGTCCAGGGAC
Organism: Oryctolagus cuniculus; assembly: GCF_051225735.1. Lineage (NCBI taxonomy): Eukaryota > Metazoa > Chordata > Mammalia > Lagomorpha > Leporidae > Oryctolagus > Oryctolagus cuniculus. The sequence goes on along the minus strand of NC_142879.1, from coordinate 69,237,896 downwards.
AAAACCAGGAGCCAGGAACTCCATCCTGGTTTCCCACAAGAGTGGCGGGGGCCCAGGCAGTTGGGTCATCTGCTGCTGCTTTCCCAGGTGCATTGGCAGGGAGTTGGATTGGAAGCAGAGCAGCAGTATTGTAACCGGTGCTCCAATATAGGATGCCAGTGGCTCAAGTGGTGGCCATAATATAGACCCAGAATGTACAATCTTAAGCGTACCATGCAGTGAATTTTGACAAATGCATCCTCTGTGTGTGACCTAGTCTGTGTGAAGAGTACATTGACCTGACTTTGAAGTCAGTCCCTGCTCCTTCCACCACCAGGAGCAGCCAGTGTTGATTTCTTTCCACCCTCATTTTGCCTGCTCTAGAACTTCACATAAATAGGATCATGTGTGTACTCTTTATGTCTAGCTTCGTTTGATCAAATTAACATTTGAGGTTTACTCATTTTGCACGTGTCATGTGTTTGGTCCTTTAATTGCTCAGTTGTGTGAGTATACTTGCTTAATTAGTTCTCTTAGTGCTGAGTACCTGGGCTGTTTCCAGGATTTGGCTATTATGAATGATGCTGCTGTGAGCCTTCCATGACGAGTGTTTTCATTTTTCTCAGGAAAAGGCCTATGAGTAGAATTGCTAGGTCACAGAATACGTGTATATTTAGTTTTGTAAAATGCCACCAAACCTGTTTCTGAAGTGGCTTTATCCTGTTACAGACCCACCAGCAATGTAAGAGAAGTAGATTGCTCTATGTCCTTGCCAGTGATTTGTGTTGTCAGTCTTTGAGTTTCAGCAGTTCTGGTGGATTTGTAGTGGTATCTCATTGTGATTTTTTTTTTTTTGACAGGCAGAGTGGACAGTGAGAGAGAGAGAGACAGAGAGAAAGGTCTTCCTTTGCCGTTGGTTCACCCTCCAATGGCCGCCGCGGCCAGCGCGATGCGACCGGCGCACCGCGCTGATCCGATGGCAGGAGCCAGGAGCCAGGTGCTTTTCCTGGTCTCCCATGGGGTGCAGGGCCCAAGCACCTGGGCCATCCTCCACTGCACACTCGGGCCACAGCAGAGGGCTGGCCTGGAAGAGGGGCAACCGGGACAGAATCCGGCGCCCCGACCGGGACTAGAACCCGGTGTGCCGGCGCCGCTAGGCGGAGGATTAGCCTAGTGAGCCGCGGCACCGGCCTCATTGTGATTTTAATTTCCATCTTCCTGATAATTAATCATTTAAAGTAATTTTCATATTTTTGCCATTTGTATAGCTTTTTTGAAGTATTAAAATTGCTTGCATGTTTTTAAATTGGGTTTGTGGCTTTTTTTCCTATTAAGCTGAAGTAGTTCTTTATATAGTCTTATCAATCTCTTGTTAGATGTTTTGTGATTATTTTCTCCCAGACTTGCGGTTTTCTGATTATTTTCTTGATAGTGTTTTCTCATTAACAAAGCTTTTAATTTTGATAAAGCTCAATTTGAGTTTTTAAATGGTTATTATAGTATTTAAAACATTTTAGAATATTTTGATTTTATTTAAAAGGTAGAAAGAGACAACAGAGACCTTCAGTCTGCTGGTTCTTTTCCCAAAAGCCTACAGTTATTAGGTCTTAGCCAAGCCAAAGCCTAGAGCCCAGAACTCTCTCTGGGTCTCCACTGTGGGTAACGAGGATCCAAGTACTTGAGACATCATCTGCTGCTTCCCAGAGTTCACATTAGCAGGAGGCTGGATCAGAGGTGGAGGAAATAGGGCCTGGTGGCCCTCCGAGATGGGCTGTGGACATCTCAATCAGCGTCTTAACCACTGCACCAAACACCTGCCCTGCTTATTATTTTTCTGTATCTTGTGTGGGAATATGAAATTGTAAAATGATTAGGAAAATGCTTTGGTAGTCTCTTAAAACTTAAACATATAACTACCATATGATCCATCTGCTTTCTAAAGAATAAATTGCAAAGATAGTCTCTTATGTAGTCTTCAAAAAGCTTTATGGTTTTATCTTTTGTAAAAAACTGAATTTTAAAAAATTATTGGGTCAGGTTTTTTTATGATGTGAGGTAAGGGTTGTATAGTTCTATAAGGATATCCAGTTATTCAAGACCATGTGTTGAAAATATTTGTCCTATACCTGTGGATAGTTTTGGCAACCTTGTTTAAAAAAAAAAATTAATGGTTTTAGCGTGAATCCATTCTGGGAATTCTGTTCAGTTTCAGTGATGTATTTGTTGATACTTATGCCAGTGTCACATTGTTTTGGTTATTGTAGCATTATTGATTCTAAGGTAATGTACATGATATTAGCCTCACTAGTACTTCTGTTATAGAATACCCCCAAAACTGAGTCTGTTTAGCTGACATGCAGGAGGCCAATTTCTGACACCAGGGTGATGGAAGAAAGAGTTGATTTGAATTGCCCCAAGTGAAAAGCCAGGCAGCCGTTACTTAATTCCTGGACTCCTTCAGGGGTTCGGGGGAGAGGATGATGACTCGGGGAAAAGGAGGTTGAATCTTAGGGAGTAAAGTGTGGGTTGAGCAGGGCATGATGAGCTTGTGCCTGGATCCCTGATGTGTCCACCGTGCTCATGGCCTTACTGAGCCTGATGAGCAAGGAGGCCAGTATGTTCTGGGAATGTTGTGATGCCAGAGTGGCCTCTGTTGAGTTCTGTGGGTAGATTGGTTATTACATTGTTTTATCAGGGCTTGAAGTTCCTGTAAAATGTCTTAAAATAGAGTCTGGTGGTAGGATGTTCACCACGGAGGTGATAATTGAATTTGGGGTCTTGTAATCCTGAGTCCTGCAGGGTCAGCCTGACCCATACACCCCTGCCTTCACTTAGTCAGTCTTGAGTGTGCAGTTGACTTGTGATCGCTATGGGGAAGCTGACGGAGAGGTACAGCTTGTATCAGAGGCTCCATTTCACTGCTGCTTTTTATGATTTCTTCTCCGCCTCTTTCTCTTCCTCTCCTCCTCTGTCATCTTGTCCCAGCATTTTTCAAATTATTCTTTCCGAAGGAATTTTATTTCTTTGAAAAAAGTTTACATACAGAAAACTGCACATATTTAAAGTGTACAGTTTGGTTACCTATGTATGCAGTTGTCCAACTTACAGTGCAGTTAGAGTAAAAAGACCCATCTTGTCCAGAGGTTTCCTTCTGCCTTTCTGTTTTTAAAGTTTTTTTTTTTTTTTTTTTTTTTTTTTTTGCAAAACAGAGTTACAGAAAGAGAAGGGGTAAACAGAGATCTTTCATCTGCTGCTTCATTCCCCAAATGGTGGCAACAGCTGGGACTGAAGCTAGGAGCTTGGCACTCCATCTGGGTGACCCACATGGGTGGCAAAGGCTCACAAAGCACTTAGGCCTTCTTCCGCTGCTTTCCCAGGTGCATTAGCAGGGAGCTGGATCTAAAGTGGAGCTGGAACTCGAATCTGCTGATACCAGATGTTGATGTCATAGGAGGGGCCTTAACCTGCTAGGCCACCACACCAGCACCCCCTTCTGGTTCTTTGTAATCCCTCCTTTTTACCATGCCCTGCCTCCCACTCCCACCCTGTCCGCAGCCACTGCTTTTGCTTTTGGTTACCTTAGGTTAGGTTTCATTTTTTAGGATTTTATATAAATGAAATGGTTCAGACTATTTCCTGTCTGGTCTGCTTTGTATTTACCTAATTTTTTAAAGGTTCACTGACATAACAAAAATATGAGGCTAACAGGATTCATTGACATTTTATGATTATTATGTTGGTGTTCTGTCTGTTTAAATTTGTATGTTTGTGTGCCTTTCATCTGGTCTATGATGTCAGACTGTTGAAGACTGATTTTCATTTTTTTTTGTAAAGATTTTTAAAATTTATTTCTTTGAAAGTCAGAGTTACACAGAGGAGAGGCAGAGAGAGAGGTCTTCCATCCAATGGTTCACTCCCCAGTTGGCTGCAATGGCCGGAGCTGTGCCGATCCGAAGCCAGGAGCCAGGAGCTGCTTCCAGGTCTCCCACACAGGTGCAAGGGCCCAAGGGCTTGGGCCATCTTGTTCTGCTTTCCCAGGCCATAGCAGAGAGCTGGATCAGAAGTGGAGCAGCCGGGTCTTGAACCGGTGCCCATATGGGATGCCAGCACTTCAGGCCAGGGTGTTAACCTGCTGCGCCACAGCGCCTGCCCCTTGATTTTCATTCTTGATCAAGATATTGACCCTCCCCACAGCTTGCAGTTTCACACATGCTGTTTGGCTTGGCCTATCCAGTCTCTGTACTTGTTAGCTCTCAGTGTCTTTTTTTTTTTTTTTTTTTTTTTGCAGAACTCTTGATGTGTGTATTCTATTTGCATAAACACTAAAAACCTTAACATGATTGAAAGAATAGTGATTCTAATTAAATGTTAGTGCTGGCATTGTGGCACAGTGAGCTGAACTGCCACTTGCAATACCAACATCCCCTATCAGAGTGCTGGTTCAAGTCCCTGATGCTCCAGTTCCGATCCAACTCCCTGTAATGTGCCTGGAAAGGCAGCAGAGGGATGGCTCAAGTGCTTGGGTCCCTGCCACCCACGTGGGAGATGCTAATGAAGCTGTGGACTCTTGGCTTTGGTCTGGACTAGCCTGCGCTGTTGTGGTCATTTGGGGACTGAGCCAGCAGATAGATTTTGCGATAGCCTCCGCCACTCCCCAGCACTCTGTCTTTCAAATAAATCTTAAAAAAGAGCAATGTGAGGGGCCGGCGCTGTGGTGCAGCGGGTTAAAGCCCTGGCCTGAGGTGCTGGCATCCCATATGGGCGCCGGTTCGAGACACGGCTACTCCACTTCCTGTCTAGCTCTCTGCTGTCGCCTGGGAAAGCAGTAGAGGATGGCCCAAGTCCTGCGGCCCCTGCACCCACGTGGGAGACCCGGAGGAAGTTCCTGGTTCCTGGCTTCGGATCAGCACAGCTCCAGCCGTTGCGGCCAATTAGGGAATGAACCATCTGATGGAAGACCTCTCTCTCTCTCTCTCTCTCTCTCTCTGCCTCTCCTTTTTCTATGTAACTCTGACTTTCAAGTAAAAATAAATAAATCTTTAAAAAAAAAAAGAACAATGTGACAATCGTAAGTAGTTATATGTTGGTAATATGTTGTTTCTGATAGTTGAGTTTCCTTTATTAGCATAGCATAGGCAGACATTTCAGGTGATGTGCTAGGCACACTTTATATCTATGAATTTTAGTTTTATTATTCAGAAACCACAACTTGGTCAGAGTCCAAGAATAACATTTGTAAAACAGCATGTGGGAATTAGGTATATCTTTGAAAAAACAAAAAGAAAAGCTTTTTTTTTTTTTTAAGATTTTATTTATTGGGGCCGGTGCTGTGGCACAGCGGGTTAACGCCCTGGCCTGAAACGCTGGCATCCCATATGGGTGCCGGTTCAAGACCTGGCTGCTCCACTTCTGATCCAGCTCTCTGCTGTGGCCTGGGAAAGCAGTGGAAGATTACCCAAGTCCGTGGGCCCCTGCAACTCTGTGGAAGACCTGGAAGAAGCTCCTGGCTTTGGATCGGCGCAGCTCAGGCTGTTGCAGCCAATTGGGGAGTGAACCAGCAGATGGAACCTCCCTCCCTCTCTCTGCCTCTCCTCTCTCTGTGTAACTTTGCCTCTCAAATAAATAAATAAATAGTAAAAATAAAAAAAAAGATTTTATTTATTTGAGAGGCAGAGTTACAGACAGGGAGAGACAGAGAGGTCTTCCATCCACTGGTTCACTCCCCAAATGGCCGCAACGGCCAGAGCTGAGCTGATCCAGAGCCAGGAGCCAGGAGCATCCTCCGGGTCTCTAACATGGGTGCAGGACTTGGGCCATCTTCTGCTTCCTCAGGCCACAGCAGACAGCTGGGTCAGAAGAGGAACAGTCAGGACACAAACCCACAAACCGGTGCCCATATGGAATGCCGGCACCACAGGTGGAGATTTAGCCCACTGTGCCACAGTGCCGGCCCCTGCCCAGAAATGCTTTTTATGGATACTTTTTTTCAGTTTGTTTTCCGGGCTGTCCAAATGAAAGATGCACTGTTAGTGGGGGTGCTGTAGAGAAGAATCCAAAGTAATTTAGCCATCAGTTCCTATGGTGCCTTAGACTATGTACCTGCCACTTCTAGACTTCTGTTTCTGTTTTTATAGGACTGTATTGTGTGCATTGTGTAGTTAATTTAACAACTTAGAGTTGGAAAGTTTTGAATGTAATTAGGAAGGAAACTAATTTTTTTTTTTAAGATTTTATTTATCTGTTTTAGAGGTAGAGTTAGAGTCAGTGAGAGGGAGAGACAGAGAGAAAGGTCTTCCCTCGTTGGTTCACTCCCCAAATGGCCGCAACGGCTGGAATTGCACCTATCTGAAGCCAGGAGCCAGGTGCTTCTTCCTGGTCTCCCACGTGGGTGCAGGGGCCTAAGGACTTGGGCCATCTTCTACTGCTTTCCCAGGCCACGGCAGAGAGCTGGATTAAAAGAGGAGCAGTCGGGACTAGAACTGGCACCCATATAGTGCCAGAGGATTAACCGACTGCGCCACGGCACCGGGCCCAGGATACTAAATTTGTAAAATGAGTAGATGAGCCCTAATGTCTAAATGTGGCTCCATTGCTACATAACTCTTTAATTTAGGGCAAGTTTTCTACTCTGGCTGAGTTACCTTTGAAAGGTATACAGTGTATATCGCCAAAGCTTAAGTTTGAAAATTTTACAGTTTTAACTCTGCCATAAAGGTATCCATAGTACTTCATGTTTCATAGTATATTTTCAATGTACTTTATAAAATAATATTTTATAATTGGAAATCACTACTTTAGTTGCTTTTTTTATGAATTGCTCTTTTGTTTCCAGGTATGAAGGATACAATCATGATATTTGAAATGAAACAGGGAACTTTTAAAAAAAATTTTAATGAAGAATTACTTTTGAAAAAACAAGTTAATTAAAAAAAATTGGGGAATAGCATTGTGGCATAATGGGTTAAGCTGCTGCCTGCAGTGCTGGCATCCCATAAGGGTACTGGTTTAAGTCCCGGCTGCTCCACTTTTGATTCAGCTCTGCTATTGCCTGGGAAAGCACCCGTGTGGGAGACCTGGAGGAAGTTCCTTGGTCCTGGCTTCGGATTGGTGCAGCTCCAGCCATTGTGGCCATCTGGGGAGTGAACCAGTGGATGGAAGATCTCTCTCTCTGCCTCTGCCTCTCTGTAACTCTGCCTTTCAAATTAATAAATAAATCTTAAAAAATGGAAATAGTAGCATCACAGATGTAGTTTTAAAAATTATCCTTTGATAGAAATGCATAAAATTTTGAAATGGAAACACTAAAGAAAGTAATGATTGTAACTGATATGGAATACATTGGAAGAAATGATTAGGGAAGATAATGCATTATTTTCTAATTTGAGAAATTTATGTGAAATAAATGGTTAAAAAGTACAAGAGCTAGAAAATCTAACAAACCAGAGTCAAAAGACAAAATTAGAACAGATTTAGTTTTAGATCTAATTGTTTTTTGTTTGCATGGTGCAGCCTCCATTCTTTTAAAAAAAAAAATAGAATGAGATTTCTTACTGGGCAGTAGCAGGACACAGTGGTTTTTGTAAGGTGGGAACAAGGAAACAACAGTTTATAAAAAGCTACTGTTTAACTTCAGGTTGCTTTTTTGTAAAGATTGAAGCAGGAGAAACTTCCCTACCATGCCAGCTGGAACTGATCTGTTTAGGGATTTGGCTTTCTTCTCTCTCTCTTGGTTTCTTGGAAGGTCAGATAAACAACTTAGTCTCGCCTTTTTGAATTGGAACTTAAGCCTGAGTGACTTTGTATTTATTTGGTCTGTTAGGCCTAAGGCAGGAGCTTAGTCTAGACCGGTGACCTCCTGTAAGTTTTGCTTAAGGGTAAGTAAGAAACAGAACTTGTTTGACAATCAGAAGAAAGTGTTTGGAGAAGGAGCAAATTAGCGGTTAAATTGAAAAGTGAGATCAGGCTGAGACGTTCCTTTGGATTTGCACCTTGAGCATTATTTCTGACTAAAGAGAATTCCTCAGTGAACAGTGAGAATGGATACCCAGATGTCAAGGGCTACAAACAGAGGTCAGGAATTGGAGATGAGGTAGGGAAACCATTTTAGTGTAATTCTGCTGTAAATGATACCCAGAGTAGGACACAGAAGTTTTCTTCAAGGTTGGTGAGTCTTCAGCAGATGTAAGCAGTGTTCTTGAAGACCAGGGAACAGGTAAAGATGCAGAAGAAAAAACAGAATTGATGAGAAGTCTGTCAGAAAGTCAGGAGGAAGTGAGGTCTGGAATACAGTTGGAGGAACCGGCCTTACACAGGTGTTAACGTTCCTGTTCCCTTGCCAGGTGGAGAAAGGATTGGGTGCATATCCAGGTCAGGATCCATGTTGGGGGAATTTGGAAGAGGTTGCATCTGATTTCTCTCTCTTTAAAGTAGGGGGAGTGTAGTCATTTGTTGAAAATGAGTGATATGAAGGGGTAAAAGATTTGAGAAAGTGGGGAATGTGAGAGGCTAGCATTGTGGCACCATGGGTTAAGTCATTAGTTAGGATGCCAACATCCCTCATGAGTGCCCATTTGACTTCTACCTGCTCCACTTCCAGTCCAACTCCCTGCTAATGTGCTTGGGAAAGTAGTGGAAGGTGGCCCAAGTGCTTGGGCCCCTGCACCTGTGTGGGAGAGTGGGAAGAAGCTCCTGACTCTTGGCTTCAGCTCGGCCAAGTCCTGGCTGTTGCGGTCATTTACAAAGTAAACCATCAGGTGGAAGATCCCTCTGTGTCTCTCCCTTTCTCTCTGCTTTTTAAATAAGTAAGTAAATCTTTGAAAAAAGAAAATGGAGAATGTGTAATAGTCAGTGTAAACAATTGGAGAGAAAATGGAATGAATAACTATGCCAGAAATAATGGGCTGCATTGAGGCCCAGCTGGTTTTCTCTAGTATTTCTCAGGTATTAGCATATGCTGTAAGTGTGGAGAAAAAGCCAGTGAGCTGATTCTTAAGCATCAGTGATTCTCAAACTTGGAGTTCTCAAGACCCTTTTACATTCTTAAATTTTTGTTTGTTTATTTGTTTTCATGTTGAAGACAGAGAGTAGAGACCAATCTTCCATCCATTGGTTCACTCCCCAAATATTTGCAACAGCCAGGGTTTGTCAGGCCAAAGCCAGGAACCTGGAACTCCTTGTGGGTCTCCTATGTGGGTGACAGGGAGCCAAGTACTTGGATTGTCATCTGCTGCATTGCTGGGTGCATTAGCAGGGAGCTGGGTCTGAAGCAGAGGAACTCCAACCAGCACTCTCATGTGGGATGTGGTTGTCTGAAGTGGTGACTTAACCTACTCCTACATTCTTAAATATTGATAGCCCCAAAGAACTTTATTTTTGTGTACTATGTATTTATTATTACCATATTAGAAATTAAAAATGGGAAAATGTTGATGTTCCATGTGGTAATATAATAATAAACCTATTAGATGTTAACAGATATTTTCATAAAAATATTTGTTTTTCACAACAAAATAAATTTAGTGAGAAAAACATTGCTTTACATTTTTATAAATCTCTTTAGTCTCTAGCAAATTAGAAAATAATTGAATTCTTCTCTTTCTCCATTTAATCTGTTGATATGTGTTCTTTAAGTATATGAAGAAAATATATTGTCACACACATAAGTAGTTGGAAAAGGAAATATTTTTAATAAACTTTTTGGATAATTGTGAATATTATTCTTTGCCACTGCACCAAAACTGGACATGTGGTAAGTTAGAGTTTGGTTTTGGTCCATCTCAAAGCATTACTTATACCCTATAACCAATTGATCTGTTTTGCTCTTTGAGTAGATCTTTTTACCTATGTATGATTTGTGACATCTTGACTTTGTAATATAATGGTGTGCTGACTCATACAGATCTTCTAAATGTTAACATCTTTTCATTAGATAATATCAGAAGTTCACAAGTGTTAATTAATATCATCACTGATTTCATCTGAATAGACATGAACTATTGGGAGGAGGTTTAAGCTCAGAGTATTAAAGTTTTCTTACCATTTCAGCTTTTACTTGAAAGCTGGAATTCTATCATACTGTTTTCCTGTAAGAAACGGGATCACTTTATTCAGTTTGGAAAAAATGTCTACCAGCTGCGAAGTCTAATCAAGCAACTGCGCAGTGCTTCTCTTTGAGAAAACAGTCGTACTTTAGTATGTAGCAGAAGTGCTTTACACATTTTCATTTTAGCTTGATCCTACTGAATATTAAAAGGCCTGTACTCACGGGGTTGAGATGTAGAACTGTTTCCTTTGTCAGGGACATTATGGAGCCTTTTTACTTTCCTGCAAGTGCATGGTGGTGAAGAATGTGGTGACTGCTGGTGCAGTTTGATGTCATTGTCTTTTTTTTTTTTTTTTTTTTTTTTGACAGAGTTAGAGACAGAGAGAAAGGTCTTCCTTTTTCCGTTGGTTCACCCCCAAGTGGCCGCTACGGCTGGCCGGTGTGTTGCGGCCGGCGGGCTGCGCTGATCCGAAGCCAGGAGCCAGGTGCTTCCTCCTGGTCTCCCATGCGGGTGCAGGGCCCAAGGACCTGAGCCATCCTCCAGTGCACTCCCGGGCCATGGCAGAGAGCTGGCCTGGAAGAAGAGCAACCGGGACAGTACTGGCGCCCCAACCGGGACTAGGACCCAGGGTGCTGGCGCCGCAGGTGGAGGATTAGCCTACTGAGCCGCGGCGCTGGCCAATGCCATTGTCTTTATGTGCAGATTTTAGTTTTTCTCACCATTGCTTTTGTGCTATCAGTGCAAATATGGGCACAATGAAAAAAGATTGTGTAACATTATTATTACTAACTAAATTTGACCTTGTAGAACCTCTAAAAGCACCTTAGGACATTCATCAGTGTGTGCAAGTGTTGACAGCCTTATCTTTGCATTTCCACCATCAAACCCTTCTCTTAAAGGTTTTAGCATTTATTGACAATCATTGTCTGAGGAATGAGCTTTGAAACCCTGATGTGCTAAATACATACGTGGAGATATTGAAGTTCTGTTATAATTACTATTAGTAAAGTAGAGTAGTATTTGAGCAGTCATCCATGGAATAATATACAGGAGATGGAGATGCAGATAGTAACAACTTCTAAATTAGGCTGCAGATTTCACAGTGAGGATAATTGTTTATGTCTTGTAGAAAGAACTAACATCTTTTTAACCACAGTAGGTTTAACTTTAAGCTATCTTTTAAATAAAACAATCTATTTTGTGTCTACCTTATTTTAAGAATTGTTTGATATATTAAGATTCCAAATGACAAAAAATAATTTGATACACTCTTGGAAGTATCTTGATGGGATTTCAGGTGTTGGGTCTGTGTGCTATAGTTTCTGTTTGATTAATTCTGTTAGGAGAAAATAAAGGATTGTTTTCTGTGGTTGATAATGAATCCACTTGTAGGAATTATCTTTGAATTCAAATATCAGGAAATTAAAACACCACCAATATTTGAAAGATACTCTAGGTTTCTTTGCCTTTGGACAAGTCTATTAAGATGATACCATAGGAAAAATATTTTAGTATTTCTCCCACATTAGCACCAGATGCACAGTGCAGGGGAGTGGTGTGTTTGGAGAATCAATGTAATCATCTCTGGAACAACAACAAAAATTATCAAATTCTTAAAATCATTTAAGTTTTCAAAAGGTTTCTTAAGGTACTTGTTGACTGTTGGGCATGAACTTTTGATAAAGACGTATTATTAACTTAAATTTTTTCTTTAATAGGAAAATAAAAAATATTTCAAGCGTAGTGAACTTGCCAAAAAAGAGGAGGAAGCATATTTTGAAAGATGTGGCTACAAGGTATGAAGCCTTACTTTTGTGTTATGTTGTGTATTTCTGAGTTTAAATTTATATAGCTATTGTGAATTGACAAAATTATTGATCTCTGTTCAATTTATCAATGTTATACATTAGCCTGTAAATGAGAAGCCATCTGGAGAGGTATGAGTTTTGTTTTTGCTTTTTATTTTTTAACCTTGAATTCAGGAAAAATATATGCATGACTTTTGGCTTGGAATGGTTTGGCTTTTTGTGGACAGCATGAAATGGCTTGAGATGAAAGCTTGAATTTTTTTAAAATTAAGTCCTAGACCTGATATATTGTCTTATTTTCATTACCACTCCCACTTCCTCCCCTCCCAATAAAAGTCTATTTTGGAAGAGTTCAAAGCATCTTATTTATTCAATGACAGTTATTAGTAGTAGTATTTCCTCTGCTTTTTCCTGAATATTTAAGCCATTAAGTTTTATGTTTGCATTGTTGATAATTCTTTATGGGGCCTAAGTACCTCTGCCTGAAACATAGGGCCATATATAGTTTAGGTACTTTTGTTGTAAAAAGGTATCATATTTTAAACACTCTTTTGAGTCTAGTGATAGAAATTAAATTTTGAAATATTTTTTAGAAAAAAAGAGTTTGTCTTTTGGAAGCAGGACTGAAAATATCTTTGAAATTACATAGTTGATAAGAATAGGTTTTTTTATTGGGAGGGGGTTAAAGGTTATGAAGTGAAGTTAAATGATTTTAAAAGAATAATTTTTAACTCAAAGTTGAGAGGTTCGTTTGAAATACTTTTGTCAAATCATAAATTTGAAATCAACCTTTCACTTGTGAAACACCAAAGCATAGTAATACTCTTGTGCATGTAATGGGGGAAAGTTCTGGAAGTTAATTTATGTGGTATAGCATTTCTAGAAGGAAGCATGAGGAATGCAACTGGTATGTATATGCATTCGGTTTTATTTTTTAGTGTTGGGGAGGGTGAGTATTATAGAAAAACATTAAGTTCTGGATAGGTTTTTAAAAGGAGAAAGTCTGTTTGAATTTTGATAATTTTCTGTTAAGATACTGATTTTTTATACTCTGGTTTAGGAAATTAGCATGTTTTATGTAAATAACCATATTCAGAAGGAAGGGTTATCTTTTTTTTGGTTGTTTTTTGTTTTGTTTTGTTTTTTGCTTGCCCAGCATTGTTTAATTCAGTTTTGATATGGAATAATAATCACTTTACAATAGGTTTAGTCTGCTAACATTGCATTCCTAGATCCTTTTAAACTTTTTGATAAGGTGGGAGAATAGTTAAGTCTGGTGGCAGTTTTGCGTTGTGTTTCAGTGATAACGGAAGTGCTGTTTTGCTTATGTAGAGGAAGGCACTGAAGCAGAAAAAGTAAAGATATTGCTTGTAACTCTGAGTTCAGCTGACTCTTAGATCTTTTCTACAGAGCCACTCTAACCGCTGTTAGGACTAAGTTTTTGTGGAAATAACTGTCTCTGCTTAAAAAGGAAGCACAGGTTTTCCATCCTCCCCTCCCCTCCCCTCCCCTCCCCGCCTGCCTTCCTACCTCCCTCCCTCCCTCCCTCCCTTCCTCCCTTCCTTCCTTCCTTCCTTCCCTTCTTTTCCTTCCGTCCACCCGTCCGTCCGTCCATCCATCCATCCATCCATCCATCCGTCTTTAAAAAAATTTATTTGAAAGGCAGAGTGATATATATAGAGAAAATTGATCCTCACCCACTGGTTCATTCCCCAAATGACCACAGTAGTCTAGGCTGCGTCAGGCTGCAACCAGGAGCCATGAAGTCCTTCTAGATCTCCCACATGGGTGACAGAGGAACTCTGGCCAACTTTTGCTGCTTTCCCAGGCACATTAGCTGGGAGCTGGATTAGAAGTGGAGCAGCCAGAACTCAAACTAGCACCCACATGGGATGATGGTGTCACAGGCAGTGGCTTTACCCTCTATGCCATAATGCTGGCCACAGGATTTACATTACAAATGTGTTTTAATATTTCCTTCTTATTTTTTTATTTATTTATTTATTTTTATTTGACAGAGTTAGTGAGAGAAGGAGATAGAGAGAAAGGTCTTCCTTCCGTTGGTTCACCCCCCAAATGGCTGCTACGGCCAGAGCTATGCTGATCTGAAGCCAGGAGCCAGGTGCTTCTTCCTGGTCTCCTATGTGGGTACAGGGCCCAAGCACTTGGGCCATCCTCCACTGCCCTCCCAGGCCACAGCAGAGAGCTAGACTGGAAGAGGAGCAACCGGGACTAGAACCCGGCACCCATATGGGATGCCTGCGCTGCAAGCGGAAGATTAACCTAGTGAGCCACGGCGCTGGCCCCTAATATTTCCTTCTCAGTAGTAACGACACTGTAGTATACATTACCCCTTTATAGAAATTAGGTACCATTTTTAAGGTTTGATGCTGATTTGCCTGTGATAATATAATAAAAAGTTTAGTTTATTTTCAGTATCCTTTAGTTATGATAAATATAATCTTTAGCCATAAACTATAGATCAGTACTTATATAATTTTCACCATATAATTGTTCTTAATTGGATGTGAGTTTCTTAATTTTTTTTTTAATGTTCTTTTGATTTTATTCCTACTTTTGGCTTTAGGTTTGTCTTGTGCTGAGATGGGAAAACTGCTTCTTTTCTTTTTTTTTTTTTTTTTTAAGATTTATTTATTTATTTGAAAGAGTTAAAAAGAGAGGGAGAGACAGAGAGATGTTCCATCTGCTGGTCCACTCCCCAAATGGGGTTGGGCCAGGCCAGTGCCAGGAGTTAGGAGCTTCTTCCAGGTCTTCCATGTGGGTTAGGGACCCAGATACTTGGGCCATCTACAGCTGCCTCCCCAGTTGCATTAGTGGGGTGTTGAATCAGAAGTGTAGCAACTGGGACTCAAACCAGTGCCCATATGGGACGCTGGCACTATAGATGGTGGCCTAACCTGCTGTACCACAGCACCAGCCCCTGTTTGTTTCTTTGTAGACCACAAAATGGGACTTATAAATCACTAAAGTCAGTTTGGCTGAACTGTGACATAGATAGCAGATTTGAGAAAATACATGAAGAGATTTTTTTCCCTGCATATTCATAGGAGTATGAATGTCCATTGTCCCTTGTGTGGCATGTATGGAGAAGTTTTGTTTTTCATTTTCTTCTCTTTTTTTAGAATTTATTTATTTGAGAGGTAGAGGTAGAGAGAGAGAGAAAGGTCTTCAGTGCACTAGTTCGCTACCCAAATGGCCACAATGGTGGGAGTTGAGCCTATCCAAAGCCAGGAGCCAGGAGCTTCTTCTGAGTCTCCCACTTGGGTGTCAGGGACTAAGCACTTGGGCCATCTTCCACTGCTTTCCCAGACCACTAGCAGAGAGCTAGATCAGAACAGGAGCAGCCAGGACATGAACTGGAGCCCAAATGGGATACTGCCACTGCAGGGGGAGGCTTAGCCTACTATACCACAGCACTGGCCCCCATTATTATAATTTTTTTTTCCAAAATTCAACTCAGTTTGTGGGTCAGTTGTGTATAGCATTGAGAATTTTCTGTGTGTCCAACAGTGACTTCTGTGTGTTTGGAATAATAGCTTTCAAAAAGCAGAATAGGAAGCTATGCTTGAAGCTTCACAGATTTCTACTACAAAGAAGAAAGCTGTTCTTTAGAAGTCTTCCTTTTAAAGCCATCCAATAATCAGATAACCTTTTAAGATGATTTTTTCTAAGGGGAGAAACAAATTGATTTTTTATTTGTTTTTAAAGATTTATTTATTGATTTATATGGAAAGCAGAATGACAGAGACAGAGAGATATCTTCCATCTGCTGAATCACTCTCCAAATGGCCTTAACAGCCCCTGCCGGCTGAGGCCAAAGTCATGAGCCAGCAACTCTATCTGGTTTCCTCCATGTGGGTGGCAGAAGCTCAAGTATTTAAACGATCATTTGCCCTCTCTCGGGCGCAAGAGCAGGGAGCTGGATCAGAATCGAGGATTGAAACTGGCACTGTGACATCTCATTATAGCACAACTCCTGCCCCAGCTTGATTGTTTTTAAGAAAAAAGTATAATTCTTTAGAATCTGGGGAGAAAGTGAATGCAAATGATAGTGCGAATAAGTTTTGATGTTGTATACTGTTACAGTTACTCTTTTATAGTGAGAATGCTGTGTCCTTCGTGCATGCTTTCTACCTGTGATGTCCCTGAAATGGATGTGCCATCAGCATGTAAACCTACTATGCGCTCTTTACTCAGAGGAACGCTAGAAAACCTTTAGTATTTAAAACATGTTTAGTTTTCATGAATAGCTAAGATAATAGAATGACAAATATCAACTGTATTATAATAGCTGAATTTCATTTCTTTTGGCTACTAATACAGATACAGCCAAAGGAGGAGGACCAGAAACCATTAACTTCGTCAAATCCAGTATTAGAACTTGAGCTGGCAGAGGAAAAATTACCGATGACTCTTTCTAGGCAAGAGGTAAGTTTAAATGCGAATGTTTCAGGAAAAAAATAAATCTCCAAGGTGCTTGTGTTTGTTTCCATTTCTTTCCAGTAAGTTAGATGCTGTTATGTCTGGTTTCAGGTGACTTCCTGTCCTAACAAAGACTTTGCAGTTAGCTAGTTTTCTTTATGAGGTTCTAAATTAATCTCTGCTTCTTTTCTTGGTAGTGTTGTATTGCTTTTTTAGAGGATATCTTCCTAAACTTTTCTTTTAAAAAATGAAGATTCTCAAAATGAAATGCAGAAACTAGTAGAACATGAAATTGTGATCGTGAAGAGAAATCAAAATGAAATGAAGAATTCAATAGATCAAATGACAAACGCATTAGAGAGCCTTAAAAACAGAGTCAGTGAAGCAGAAGAGAGAATATCGGACTTAAAAGACAGAGCACAGGAAAGTGTACAGTCAAACCAAAGAAAAGAAGAAGAAATTAGAAATCTAAAAAATATTGTTGGTAATCTACAGGATACTATTAAAAAATCCAACATTCGAGTTCTAGGAGTTCCTGAAGGCATGGAGTGAGAGAAAGGATTAGAAGCCTTTTTAGTGAAATACTAGCAGAGAACTTCCCGGGTTTGGAGGAGGACAGAGACATCCTAGTACTAGTACGAGAAGCTCATAGAACCCCTAATAAACATGACCAAAAGAGATCCTCACCACAACACGTTGTAATCAAACTCACCACGGTGAAACATAAAGAAAAGATTCTAAAATGTGCAAGAGAGAAACGTCAGAGTACTGTCAGAGGATCTCCAATTAAGACTCACAGCAGACTTCTCATCAGAAACCCTACAGGCTAGGAGGGAATGGCAAGATATAGCCCAAGTACTAAGAGAAAAAAACTGCCAGCCCAGAATATTATATCCTGCAAAGCTCTCATTTGTGAATGAAGGTGAAATAAAGACCTTTCATAGCAAACAGAAATTGAAAGAATTTGTCGCCACTCATAAAGCCCTGCAAAAAATGCTGCGCTGATCTGAAGCCAGGAGCCAGGAACTTCTTCCTGGTCTTCCACATGGGTGCAGGGGCCATCTTCCACTGCTTTCCCAGGCCATAGCAGAGAGTTGGATCAGAAGTGGAGTAACCAGGTCTCAAATTGGCGCCCTTATGAGATGCTGGTGCTTCAGTCCAGGGCTTTAATCGGCTGCGCCACAGCACCAGCCCCATGTCTTCTGTTATTTTATGAGAAGCAAAAGTGTATTCCTTTCCTTAGATTCTTACCCAAAAAAAGAGAGAGAGAGGGAGTGTGTGTGTGTGTGTGTGTGCGCGCGTGCGTGTCTTAAAAAGGATGATTTGTATAGGGCTTGGTTTAGATTTGAATTGTAGATTTATAGATCCAACCATTTTCTGGGAGCTATTTGTTAATAAAATTTATAGCAGTGACATTTGAGTTGAAATAGGATTTTAACCAAAGGACTGGATTATTCTCTTTTATTCATAGATATCTTTCTTTAGTATAATTTAATTGATTAAAATATTGGAGAGGTTTTATATTTCACTCAGAAACATGTGTTTGGATAAATAAATTATCTTTATTAAGTCCAGATTTTATTTTAAGGTGAAATATTCAGATTGTTATGAAGTGTTTAGTTTTTTCATCATCCAAAAGCTAAATAATTTACTTGGCATTTGTTTCTCTTTATAGGTTATCAGAAGATTGCGAGAAAGAGGAGAACCAATTAGACTTTTTGGAGAAACTGATTATGATGCTTTTCAGCGTTTAAGGAAAATAGAGATCCTCACACCTGAAGTTAACAAGGTAAAATTCAGATCAAGCTAGAAAAATTCCACTACCACACAAACTAGAATAGTATGGAGCTTGCCTAATTATTACAAACAAAAATGGAAATATACAGTTGGCCTATTTCTGCTGCTGAAGGTACATTTTCTGTGATCTTAGAAAGTTATATTTTAAGCATACATTTTGACAGATACATACAAACATATAACCACCACCCATTAGACACAGAACATTTTCATTCCTCTTCTCAACCAATTCCCACATGCTTCCCCCTCCACTCCTGGACAACCAGCTTTATGGACTATCCGCAGAGGTTAATTTTGTTTGTTTCAGTATTTCATGTGCGTAGACTCAGAACACATATCTGGCTTCTGGGCTCAACATAACACTTTCTAGATTCATCCATGGTAGATATCACCGGTTTGCTTGTCATTGCCTAGTGATACGCAATTGTGTACTATTTTTTTTTTCATCTTTGGTCTACTATGAGTAAAATTGCTATGAACGTTGTTACTGAAATCTTTTTTCATCAACCAATGTTACTTTTTTTGGGTAAATACTTAGAAATGGAATTGCTGAATAACAAATGTAGACATGTACTTTACATTAGAAGAAGTGACGAATATTTCTAAGTATCATTCTTTTTTCTTTTTTTTTGAATGTATGACTATTTTTTTTTCATAAATACAACTTTAGGAATATTGTGATTCTTCCTATCATACCTGCCTTCCCACCCATACTCCCACAACTCTTCCTCCTCCCTCTCCTATTCCCATTCTTATTTTTTGCTAAGATCTGTTGTCAATTAACTGCATACACATATGATTTGACTTTATACTAAGTAAACAGTTCCACAAATAATATGAAACAAAAAAACCTGTTCCTCAACAGTTGAGACAAGGGCTTTTCTGAGTCATTGCATGTCAAAGTGTTAATTTGACTTCCGTAGATTACCTTTTAGGTGCTCTGTTACCACAAATCAGGGAGAATATACTGTGTTTGTTCTTTTGAGACTGGATTATTTCACTAAGTGTGATGTTTTCCAGTTTTGTCCATTTTGTTGCAAATGATAGGATTTCATTTTTTTGTTTTACGTCTTTGTAGTATTCCATGGTGTACATATCCCATAATTTCTTTATCTAGTCTTCAGTTGATGGGCATTTGGGTTGATTCCATATCTTAGCTGTTGTGAATTGAGCTGTAATAAACATGAGAGTACAGATAACTCTTTTATATGCTGAACCAGTACCCATATGGGATGCCAGTGCCGCAGGCAGAGGATTAACTCACTGTGCCACAGTGCTTGCCCCATACGGTTTTTTTTTTTTTTTTCCCGACAGGCAGAGTGGACAGAGAGAGAGAGAGACAGAGAGAAAGGTCTTCCTTTGCCATTGGTTCACCCTCCAATGGCCGCTGCAGCGGGCGCGCTGCGGCTGGTGCACAGCGCTGATCCGAAGGCAGGAGCCAGGAGCCAGGTGCTTCTCCTGGTCTCCCATGCGGGTGCAGGGCCCAAGCACTTGGGCCATCCTCCACTGCACTCCCTGGCCACAGCAGAGAGCTGGCCTGGAAGAGGGGCAACCGGGACAGAATCTGGCGCCCCGACCGGGACTAGAACCCGGTGTGCTGGTGCCGCTAGGTGGAGGATTAGCCTATTGAGCCGCGGCGCCGGCCCGCCCCATAAGTTTTGATATGTTGTATTGTCTTCCTCATTTGCTTCCCCAAATTTTTTTATTTCTCTTGTAATTTCTTCAGTGACCCACTGTTCATTCAGGAGCATGTTGTTCAGTCTCCATGTATTTACATATGTTCTAGAGTTTCTTGAGTTGTTGAGTTCTAGCTTTATTCTGTTGTGGTCAGAGAAGATGCAAGGTATGATTTTGATTCTTTTGAATTTGCTGAGACTTGCTTTATGGCCTTGTATGGGGTCTATCCTAGAGCAAATTCAATGCTTTGGTGAAAAGAATGTGCATTCTGTATCTGTAGGATGAAAAATTCTGTAAATATGTTAGGTCTGTTTGGCCTGTAGTGTTGATTAACTCTGTGTTTTTACCTTGCTGATTTTCTCTGTGGTTGATTTGTCCATTCCTGAAATTGGGTTATTGAAGTCCCTGATTACTATTGTTTTTGAATTTTTTTTTCTCTTTAGATCCCTTAACATTTCTTTTAAATAGCCAGGTGCCCTGTAATTAGGTGCATATACATTTATAATAGTTACATCTTCCTGTTGAAATGATCCCTTAATCATTACATAGTGCCCTTCTTTGTCTCTTTTAACAGTTTTTGTGTTAAAGTGTATTTGGTCCTGATATTAGGATGGCTACACCAGCTCTT
Source organism: Oryctolagus cuniculus (assembly GCF_051225735.1). Lineage (NCBI taxonomy): Eukaryota > Metazoa > Chordata > Mammalia > Lagomorpha > Leporidae > Oryctolagus > Oryctolagus cuniculus. The sequence continues at coordinate 69,217,521 of NC_142879.1, read as the reverse complement.
TTTTGGTTTCTGTTTGCATGGAGTATCTTTTTCCATCCTTTTACTTTCAGCCTGCATGTTTATTTGTTGCTGAAACATGTTTCTTGTAGACAGCAAATAGATTTTTTTTTTCCAATCCATTCAGCTAGTCTTAACTGGAGAGTTGAGGCCATTTACATTCAAGGTGACTATTGCTAAGTAATGACTTTTCCCTACCATTTTTCCATAAATATTCCTATTGTTTACTTTGGATTTCCTTTGTGTTTTTATTGGGAGATTTTCTGCCTTCACCTTCTTTTATAGTGATTACCATCTTTCTATGTGTCTGTCTGTGTGTAGCGTATCCTTAAACATCCTTTATAAGGCTGGATGAGTGGTGACAGATTCTTTGAATTTCTGTTTGTTATGAAAGGTCTTTAGTTTACCTTCATTCATAAATGAGAGCTTTGCTGGGTACAGTATTCTGGGTTGACAGTTTTTTTCTCTTATGACTTGAAATGTAGCTTGCCATTCTCTCCTAGCCTGTAGGGGTTTTTTCTTTTCTTTCTTTTTCTTTCTTTTTTTTTTTTTTTTTTATTTGACAGAGTTAGAGAGAGAGACAGAGAGAAAGGTCTCCCTTTCCATTGGTTCACGCCCCAAATGGCTACTATGGCCAGAGCTATGCCGATCCAAAGCCAGGAGCCAGGTGCTTCCTCCTGGTTTCCCATGTGGGTGCAGGGGCCCAAGCCACTGGGCCATCCTCCACTGCCTTCCCAGGCCACAGCAGAGAGCTGGACTGGAAGAGGAGCAACTGAGACTAGAACCTGATGCCCATATGGGATGTCAGTGCCACAGGCAGAGGATCAACCAAGTGAGCCACGGCGCCGGTCCCTAGCCTGTAGGGTTTCTGATGAGAAGTCCGCTGGGGTGCTAATTGGAGATCCTTAATGTAATCTGGTGTTTCTCTTGTGCACATTTTAGAGTCTTTTCTTTATGTTTTACTGTGGAGATTGTGACTAACAGTGTGTTGTGGTAAAGATCTTTTCTGGTCATGTCTATGTGCTTCCTGTACTTGGACGTCCCTTGTTTTTCTCCAAATTAGGGAACATTTCTGTAGTTATTTCTCTATAAAGGCCTTCTAATCCATTCTCTCTTTCCACACCTTCAGGAACTCCCAAGAACCCTATGTTCTGGTGTTTGATAGTATCCCATAAATCTCCAAAATGGTTTTCTAGTTTTCTCATTTCTTTTTTTTTCATCTGACTATAAAATTTCCAGAGATTTGTCTTCTCAGATATTTTTTCTTCAGCCTCATCAAGGCTGTTCTTAAGGCTTTCCACCTTTTTTTTCTAAATTTGTTCTATTGAATTCTTCATTTACAATATTTCATTTTGATTTCTCTTTAAAATCTTAACTTCATGGGAAACTTTCATTCATGTCATGTATGGATGTCTTTATTTCATGAATTTGTATCTGATTACTTCTAAGTAAGTACGATCAATTCTTTGAATTCTGATTCTGGTATTTCGTCAGTCTCTTCATCCTCACATTTTAATATTGAAATGTGTTCTTTTGGGGTGTCATGTTTTCTTCCTTGTTTCTTGAATTGCTGTGTTTTTTATTAGGTATTTGTGGTGAAAAAAAAATTTTTTTAATTAGGGGGTGGTTTGTTCTGCTCTCTTGGCATATTCTCATACCCATCTCCTCTCCTCAAAGGAGACCAATGCCTGGTTGTTAGCCCCAGTGGCTACAGTTTTCATCTGTGCTCCCACAAGAACAACACAAAGGGTCTGTGCAGTCCTTCCTGTGAACACAGATCCTGCAGCAATGACCCTCACCAGTGAATCAGGGAGCCCTGAGCATGTGGAACCGCCCACAGTGATCGCCCAAAGTCCCAGCCACACCCTATGCCCTCCCACGCAGACTCAATGTTTTCACAGTCCCAGCACACAAGGCTCCCACAGTTATGAGCACCCAAGCCCCCTGTCAATTCTCCCAGCCACTCAGGTGTCTCCTCTTGGCTGGTTGTTGGGCACACAGACATGAGCTAGCACAGTTGTTATGTATGTCCAAAATGGCACCCACCCTCTCTCAGCTAGTTATAGGTCGCCAGTGCCAGGTGTTTGGGGAGAGAGAAACGTGCCCCGCCCCCTTTCCCTCTAGGTTGGCAAGTACACTGTCCCCTCATAGGGCTCGAAGCTCGGCCCATACCAGGCTCTTCCCACAGCTTTATTGCCAGTGGCTTGGGTTGCTGCAGTCTGCTCTCACCTCACTCCAAAGCTGGTGCTGAGGCTCTCGGCTGCTGGGGTCCTGAGCTATGCATGTCCACACCCTCCATGTAGGTCTACAGTGTACCCCAGTTTGTATGGAGATTTCTCTGCCGTTTTCTCCCTGACCGTTCCCTGAGACTGCACTCTGTCCACTTTTTTTTTTTTTTTTAAAGATTTTATCTATCTATTTGAGAGAGAGAGCTAAAGACAGTGAGAGGTTCAGAGAGAAAGGTCTTCCGTCCATTGGTTCACTCTCCAAATGGCCTCAATGAAGCCAGGAGCTAGGAGCTTCTTCTTGCTCTCCCATATTAGGTGCAGGGGCCCAAGGACTTGGGCCATCTTCCAATGCTTTCCCAGGCCACAGCAGAGAGATGGATGGAAGAGGAGCAGCCGGGACTCAGACCGGCGCCCATGTGAGATGCTGGCACCACAGGCAGAGGATTAACCTTCTGTGCCACAGTGCCAGCCCCTCTGTCCACTTTTTTAAAACTATCTTCCCCTAGACTAGATCAGTAAGCTCCCTCCCTATGCTGCCATCTTGAAAAACTCCAGCATTTTGTATTAGCTATTTTAATTTCACCCATTCTCTTGTATGTCTTGTGATAGCTCATTGTCAGTTTTTTTACACTTTTCTTATGGCTAAAGAGGAGGAGCATTTTTATATATACCTTTTCATAGACTTTGGTTGTACAATGTCTGTTTTATTTTTTAACTAGATAGTTTTTCTTTTAATGAATTTAGGAGTTCTTTATATACTGGATTTAAGTTCTTAGATATACTGGTATGTTTTGTTGACTATATCTCCTATTCTGTGGCTTTATTTGTTTTCCTATTGGAATATTTCGCTCAGCAGAAGTTAAAAATTTTGATGAAGTCCAATTTATTACTTTTTCCTTTTACAGTTCTTTTTGTGTTTTGTTCTACCGATCTTTTCCCAAAGTCCCAAAGAGATATTTTGTTTTCTTGTAGAAACTTAATGATCTTCATTGTTAATACTAAAGCCTCTGATCTTGTTTTACCTGGTGAGCATATGACCTATCCAACGGCTCTGGAAAAGAGTTTTTCTTTGATTTTGCAAATCTGTAAATATTGATTACAGCAATGTTCAGATCTTCTCTGGCCTTAACTTTTTACCTACTTTATCAGTTATTGAGAAACAGATGTGATTATCTATGGCCTGTAATAGGCCACTCAAAACTTAGTAATATAAAATAATCATTGTAAAATGTTTTTTGCTTATCTGTGACTATAATAAATTGCTCTGAAATCTGGTAACTTCAGACAGTTTATTATGATCTCTCACAGTTATGTGGTTCGATTGAGCTAAACTGGACAGTTTCTTGCTTGGGGTCTTTAATGTGATTGCAGTTAGTAGAAGGCAGTGATTGAAAACCCCTCTGGACTGGTCTTCTAAGATGGTCCCTTCTGTGCCTTCTATGCCTGGCATCTCTGTTGGAGCATTTGGCCAGGCACTGCTCTTCTTTCCATGTGCTCTGTTTTCTAGGTTGGACTTACCACTGCTGTCATTAGTTGATGCTAAACCACTTTTCTGCTTCACTTCTCTGCATTTCCTTCCGGCCCCACAGTGGTAACAGTTGCCTGAATGCTTTCAGACTCAGAGTCAATGATGAACATTTTTCCTATGCACGCTGTGTTTGTCTTATGTGCCTTCAATGAAATTGAAGTCAGAATCAGTGGCCTCCTTCTTCATGTTCCTATAATAAATTCTTGTTTGTGCGATTACTGTATTTCACTGATATTGGAGTTATATGCATATTTATTTCTTCCTTGTAAGCAAGGACTGTTTGGTTTGCACACAGAGGTTTTGAGGTTGGAGCACAGAAACAAAAGATCTGTCTTCTATTCCTGGAATATAATATGAATTTATATCCTGTGACCATTGGCAAATGTTTTAATCTTGAGCCTTGGAATACTCATTTTTGGTTGTCATTGTTGTTTTTTAATAGTTTTTTAAAATAGATTTATTTATTTATTTGAGAGGTGGAGTTACAGAGAGAAAAAGAAAAAGGTCTTATATTTACTGGTTCAGTCCCCAAGTGGCTGCAACAGCTGGAGCTGAGCTCTAAAGCCGGGAGCCTGGAGCTTCTTCTTTGTCTCTATCACATGGGTGCTGGGACCCAAGCACTTGGGCCATCTTCTGCTACTTTCTCAGGCAATAACTGAGAGCTGAATTGGAAGAGGAGCAGCTGGGACTCGAACCAGCGCCCATATGGGATGCTGGCGCGGCAGGCAGAGATTTAGCCTACTAGCCACAGCACTGGGCTGTGGAATTATCATTTGGATGATAAAGGCAGTATTATCTGGCTCACTGGGATGTTGTGAGAAATAAGTGAGATAACCTTTGGGAACACCTGACATTATACTTTATATATAGCAGGTACTCAGACAATGTTTGGCAAGTTAAAATTGTTTCGAGTTGACAGTTTCTGTTCTGTGTTTGTTAAAGGACTGTATTTTTATTAGAGGGCCAGATGCTTCTAATAAGAGTTTACAAAGTTGAATGCTTACTATACTTGAGCAGGTATTCAAAATGTACAATGCATTTATTCATTTAAATTACCTGATATTTATAAGACTTTTGGAAAAGTCTTAGCACATAGTAACTGAAATGTAAAATTAAAAAATAATTCTCATGACAGTGGTATTGTTCCCATTTTACAGGTTAGCAGTTGCAGTATACAGGGCTTAAATCAGTAATCTGTTTAAGAGCTAGTAAGTGGCAAGGATTTGAGCCTAGGTAGCCTTTCTTGTCAGCCACTGCACTGTACTCCTTTCACAGCCATGTTTCTGTAGCTCGTAAACCTTAGAACTGATTTCCATTCATGTTTAGGAAACTGAGTCTTCCTTTTTTTTTTTTATGGTCAAAATGGATGTACATTAATATGTGAAAGTTGTTTGTTTTTACTACATAGTTGGGACCCCTGGAATGTAGATGAGATATCAGCCTTGGGGAGTTCAGAGTAATTAAAATGAGGTTAACCATTTTAAGGTAGTTGGGGGAATGGGTTGGGAACTCTAATGGAGACCTACTTACTCAGCATCTTGTGGGTATTTAGCCTGGCAGTTAAGACATGTGTATCCCACACAGGAGTACCTGGGTTTGATACTTGGCTCATGCTTCAGACTCTAGCTTGCTTCTTTTTTTTTTTTCTTAAAGATTTATGTATTTATTTGAAAGTCAGAATTACACACAGAAGGAGAGGCGGGGGCGGGGGAGGAGGGAGAGAGAGAGAGGTGTCTTACATCTGCTGGTTCACTCCCCAATTGGCCGCAGGAGCCAGGAGGTTCTTCTGGGTCTCCCACACAGGTGCAGGGGCCCAAGGACTTGGGCCATCTTCCACTGCTTTCCCAGGCCGTAGCAGAGAGCTGGATCAGATGTGGGGCAGCTGGGACTCGAACTGGTGCCTATATGGGATGCCAGCACTATAGGCAGCAGCTTTACTCACTACGCCACAGTGCTGGCTCTAGCTTGCTTCTATTGCAGACTCTGAGAGGCAGTGATGGTGGTTCAAGTGATTGGGTTCCTGCCACCCACAGGTGAGACATGGTTTGAGTTCCCAGTTCTAGTATCAGCCCCTAGCCTACCCTGGCCCAATATGGGGTTGTTGCTAGTATTAGGGGAGGGAACCAGCTGATGAGAGCTTGCTGTCTGTTTCTCTGCCTCTCAAATAAATATATATTTTTTAAAAAATGAAAACTTAAAAAAAAGCTACAACATTTATGCAAATTCTTAAAATTTGTTGGCTTTGTCATGTCATGTTTTTCTGGCCATTGTATATGGATTCTTTTAATTTAAACATGTAGACAAAAATTAGCTTTGCACTCTGGCCTCAGAATCGAGCCTTAAGGCACGAGGATATGGCTGAAAAGCCCATGAGAGTATTTCAGGCATGTAAAGCCAAGACACTCTGGTGAAAAAAAAAAAAAAGACCTAAATAAAAGATCTCGGCAAGTGAGATCCCAGTGGAAAGAACAGGTCATCAAAGAAGGAGGTACCTTTCTCTGAAGGGAGGAGAGAACTTCCACTTTGACTACGACCTTGTCTAAATATGATAAGAGTCGGTGAACTCAAAAGGCTTCCATAGCCTTGGCAACTCATGACAAGAGCCTAGGGTGATTACTGATGCCATAAACAAGAGTGTCAATTTGTTAAGTCAACAACAGGAGTCACTGTGCACTTACTCCTCATGTAGGATCTCTGTCCTTAATGTGCTATACATTGTGATTTAATGCTATTTAATACTCAAACAGTATTTTTCACTTTGTGTTTCTATGTGGGTGCAAACTGTTGAAATCTTTACTTAATATATGCTAAACTGATCTTCTGTATATAAAGAGAATTGAAAATGAATCTTGATGTGAGTGGAAGGGGAGAGGAAGAGGGAAAGGGCAGGGTTGCGGGTGGGAGGGAAGTTTTGGAGGGGGAAGCTATTGTAATCCATAAGCTGTACTTTGGAAATTTATGTTCATTAATTAAAAGTTAAAAAAAAATTAGCTTTGGACAGTGATGTTGATGATAGTATTAGAGTATAATGAATCAGTATCTTACTTGAATCCCTGGTTTTGTTAAGTTCTTAATTCCCTGTGAAGAAAAAAAATGAATTGTACTTATTAGTGAAAAGTCAAAGGTGAGACCTCATATTTCATAATATGTGTACTTCCTTTTTCACCTTTCTTAGGGCTTGAGGAATGATCTGAAAGCAGCTTTAGATAAGATTGATCAGCAGTACCTCAATGAAATTGTGGGTGGTCAGGAACCTGGAGAGGAAGACACACAGAATGACTTGAAAGTTCATGAAGAAAACACCACAATTGAAGAGTTAGAGGTATTCCATGTACCCAACTCGGACATTCCTCACTCCTTTTTCATCTGGAGCAGATGGCTGCATTTATGAGTTTTCCCTGCAGGGCAGACCATTCTCTGTGGGCAGTGCAAAGGCCCTTCTGTTATTTCATACTTGTATTTATTTATTACCCTCTCTCATTCTCTACTAATGTTTTCTTCTTCCTGTGTTTCTTTTTTTTTTTTTTTTTTTTTTTTTTAACAGGCAGAGTGGACAGTGAGAGAGAGAAAGACAGAGAGAAAGGTCTTCCTTTGCCGTTGGTTCACCCTCCAATGGCCGCCATGGCCGGCGCACTGCGCTGATCTGAAGGCAGGAGCCAGGTGCTTCTCCTGGTCTCCCATGGGGTGCAGGGCCCAAGGACTTGGGCCATCCTCCACTGCACTCCCTGGCCACAGCAGAGAGCTGGCCTGGAAGAGGGGCAACCGGGACAGAATCTGGCGCCTCGACCGGGACTAGAACCTGGTGTGCTGGCGCCGCAAGGCGGAGGATTAGCCTAGTGAGCCGCGGCGCCGGCCTCTTCCTGTGTTTCTTCATGCTAATATGTTTGATGACCATTTTATTTGGTGGCATTCTCAACAAGCCTACAGTTTTTTGATGTGCATGTATTTTTTTAAAGATTTATTTATTTATTTATTTATTTGAAAGGCAGAGTTACAGAGAGGCAGAGAGAGAGAGAGAAAGAGAGGTCTTTCATCTGCTGGTTTACTCCCCAGATGGCCACAGTGGCCGGAGCTGAGCCGATCCTAAGTCAGGTGCCAGAAGCTTCTTCCAGGTCTCCCACACAAGTGCAGGGGTCCGAGCACTTGGGCCATCTTCCACTGCCTTTCCAGGCCATAGCATAGAGCTAGATTGGAAGTGGAGCAGCCGGGACTGGAACTGGCACTCATATGGGATGCCAGTACTGCAGACGGCAGCTTTGCCTGCTGTGCCACTGCACTGTCCCCATGCATGTATTTTTGACTTATGTAAATAATGCACTGTGAAATTCTTTACTTTTTATTTACCTTTTTTCCTCATAGTACTATTTTTTTAAGATTCATCTTGGATGCTTTATGTACATTTAATTGTTTCTTTTTAATTGCTATATAATATTCCATACATAGGTCATTAGCTGCGTTTTACTTTTTATTATCCTGTAATGATGGGCAGCTAGATTGTCCTAGCTCCCTGTTAACTCAGCTTTGTGATGTAGCATTTTGTATGTAACCACTGTTGATTAAGCAGGCAGAGTTGTGGAATTTATCTATGTTTAGCTTATCTATGTACTGCCAAGTAGCTCTCTGAAATGACTCAGTCTATACCCACTCCAGCACTGTGGGAAGATACCCTTGCATCTCTACCAACACATGGCAATATCTTGTTTTCTAATGTTTGTCCTTATGTTGAATGTGGGATGATTGATTTGATCTTAACTAAAAAAGTAATGTGGTATCATGAACGCATCTAGCACATGGGAAAAAGCTATAGCTTCATTTACAGTTTTTAATAACTCTTATTTTCTTTTTCTTAAATCAACCATGGAATTTTTTTATTATTATTTTATTTGCAAGTAAGAATTACAGAGAGAGAGAGAGAGAGAGATCAATCTTCCATCTGCTGGTTCACTCCCCAAATGGCCACAATGGCCAGGATTAGGCCAGGCCTATGTCAGGAGCCAGGAGCTTCATCTGGGTCTCCTACATGGATACAAGGGCCATTGCTTTCCCAGCTGTATTAACAGGGAGCTAGATTGGAAGTGGAGCAGCAGAAGGTAAACTGGCACCTATATGGGATGCCAGAACTTTGCAGATGGTGACCTAACCTGCTGCACCACGGTTCTGGTCATTTTAATCCTTTTCCTCTCCTGACACCTATTGATGATCCTTAAATTTTACTGAAAGAATTGTCATTGGCTACCAGTTGTCTTTTTTCTTAAGCAGCTTTTTTTGATATATTAGCATACTATTTGATTTACCCTTTTAAAGTATATAATTCAGTAATTTTTAGAATTTTCACAAAATGGTGTAGGCATCATCACAACCTAATTTTAGAACATTTTGTTCTCCCCCAGGGATATCTTGTAGCTATTAATAGTCACTCCTTACCTACTCTGTCTTTGGATTCATAAGTTTAAATGGCAAATCAGTGGTTTTTTTTTCCCCCACATGTACCTGGAAACATCATGCAATATGTGTAACAAAGCCATTAGAACCCAGATGTTCTTGTTCTGTACTAATGGAGAGCATCACTGTTTGTTTTTCTTCAGGCACTAGGGGAGTCTTTAGGGAAAGGCGATGATCATAAGGACATGGATATCATCACCAAATTCCTGAAGGTGTGTATCTGAGGCGGGGGCAGGGAAGGACAGTTTGGATACTGACGATCTCCTACACCGCAGTGTTTACAGAGGAAGCGTTTCTTGCACCTGCACTGTGTTCATGATACTGCTGTGTACTTGGATGTAGTGACTGTTGAATGACAATGTGTGCTTACTTTTCCATAGACTTTAGTTCTACGAACTGTTGCCTGTTTTGCTGATTCCGAGTCTCTTCTCGACATTTCTCTCTTTAGTGATCTAAATAGAGTGTGGGCAAATCCCAGATTCAGTTTTAAAGTTGATTCACAAATTTGTTTTTGTCTAGAACAGGAGATTGAAATGCAGAAAATACATTTTCTTTTCCTTACAATTTTTTTTAAAGATTTTATTTATTTGTCTGAGAGGGTTACAGACAGAGAGGGAGGGAGGGAGGGAGGGAGAGAGAGAGAGAGAGAGGAAGGAAGGAAGGAAGGAAGGAGGGAAGGAAGGAAGGTCGGTCAGTTGGTCGGTCTTCCCTCTGCTGGTTCACTCCCCAAATGGCTACAATGGCCAGACCTGGGCCGATCAGGAGCCAGGAGCTTCTGGATCTCCCAGGTATGTTTAGTGGTCCAGGGGCCGGCGCTGTGGCTCAGTGGGTTAAAGCCCTGGCCTGAAGCACCAGCATCCTATATGGGTGCTGGTTCTAATTCTGGCTGCTCCACTTCCAGTCCAGCTCTCTGCTATGGCCTGGGATAGCAGTGGAAAATGGCCCAAGTGTTTGGGCCCCTGCACCCATGTGGGAGACTTGGAAGAAGCTCCTGACTTCGGATCGGCTCAGCTCCAGCCATTGCGGCCATCTGGGGAGTGAACCAGCAGATGGAAGACCTCTCTCTCTGTCTCTACCTCTCTTAGTAACTCTTTCAAATAAATAAAATAAATCTTTTATATATATATATATTTTAAAAAAGGTTTAGGGGTTCAAGCATTTGGGACATCTTCCACTGCTTTCCCAGGCCATCAGCAGGGAGCTGGATTTGAAGTGGAGCAGCTGGGACTTGAACCGATGCCCATATAGAACTGGCACTGCAGGTGGAAGCCCAGCCCACTAAGCCATAGTGCTGGCCCTCCTTTTCCTTAAAATTTAAATACAGCATAATAGTCATCATATTTGGAAAAGGTGCAGAGGCTGTGGCATGGAACTTGATACAACATGTGAACAAATACGAGCTTTCCTGTTAGAAGCATGGCCTTTCCTTATGTAGAAGAGGAGTAAGTCCTCCTCAGCTTTCACTGTTATCTCCCTCTGGAAAGAGTGCTTTGTATGAGGTTGTACCTATGAACACTAGGGTAGTTTTTAAGAGATTGTACTTTGTTTTATTGTTTTCCCTTTTTGTTCTTCCCTTTTAGTCTTGTGCCTTGGTGAGAATTTTTAATTGAATTGTGGTCTCTACTGAAAAAGTAGAAAAATTCAAATACTATAACATACTTGGAATACTGATTAAATGTCACAGTGTGTGCTGTTATTGATGATAAATCTAGATTGGTTGAATTTTATGAGTATGTAAGAGATACAAGTAAAAACTGTTTCAATCAAATAGTTAACAGTGAGATTTGATTTTTTTTTTTTTTTTTTTTTTTTTTTTTTTTTTTTGAGAAAATGGATTATCTTGAGCTAGGAGTAAGTTTGTAACTTTCCCAAGGCACTGTTTCAAAATATGACAAAATAAGCAGAAATAGTTCATTAGTTAAATATATTATTTGATGATACTTTAGCCAATCAAGACATTTTCTTTAAGGATGAAAGAAGGCTACTTTTTTGTGTTAGAGAGCTTTTAAATTTACTGAACCACTGGGTGGCATTGTAGTCTAAATTTACTTATTCTTTCAACAGTTTCTTCTTGGAGTTTGGGCTAAAGAATTGAATGCCAGAGAAGATTATGTGAAACGCAGTGTACAGGGTAAATTGAACAGTGCTACTCAAAAACAGACCGAGTCCTATCTCAGACCACTTTTCAGAAAGCTGCGTAAAAGGGTGAGGTGTCTCAGATTCATTAACCGACTTTTAAAAAATTCATAGATGTAGAATAAATGCAGTCTGTTTTGTACTATACTTAGTAGATTACAGAATTATTTATGCATCTCTTTCTTTTCCAGAATCTTCCTGCTGATATTAAAGAATCAATAACAGATATTATTAAATTCATGTTGCAGAGAGAATATGTGAAGGTACATCACTATGCTCTATGCTGAAATTATGATCCAATCTAGGTTGTGTGCATAATATATTAATTTGGGATAGGGGGTTTCTACGTAGTAAACATTTAGTAAAACAACAGCAGCCAGGTTTTATTTTTCTGTTTATTATAATTTTTAAGACCACAACATTTGCTTAGTCATTTTTGAAGTAATTCTAAAGATGCTGGACTGCATGAGCTGAGTATGGGCCAGGTTCATTTTGTGAATTGGTTTGAATCTAAGTTTGTAAATGGTTGATCATGATTTGGAACAAATTTTCCCATGGAAACAGTATTGCATAAGTTAGTTTCCCAGGCCTGCCATAATATCATGGAACTGTTACACTGATGATACTATGGCATTTAACCACTCTGTACCATTGTTTGTTTGGGAAAATAGTCCAAGTAAGGCCTCAGAAGCATCACTGTCATTTCAGTACTGCAACAATAGCAGACCCCTTGCAGGGGAAGACTGCTCTGCCTTGTAAGAGCCTGTTAGTTTTCTCAGATATCATTGTTTTGTGGTTACAAATTTCATTCTTAGTTTCTCTCTGTTGCATGAGTCTTTATAAGGATGATTGCATTGGAATGATTGGTTAAGGGCACTGTCAATGCAGAAAGAATTCATATTAACTGGTAGCTAGAGTGGCTATTTGTTCCATATTATTTTTCTTATGATCATATACTATTAGAACTAGGTGAAAGGTTTTCCTTTCTTTTTTTTTTTTTTTTTTTTTTTTTTTTTTTTTTTTTCCATCGATAAACTACAGAAACCAAGAAACTTTAGTTGTTTTTGGAATTTGGAGGAAAGTAAATACTGATGTCTGTTGAGGCTCAGTGTTAAAATTTACACACTTGAGAATCTGATAAAAAATATGCATGTGCTCTTTTAAAATTAAATTTTATAAAATCTGTTGAGCAGAGCAAGTTCAGATTTATCTTTAGGTAAGAAATTATCATCCAGGTAGCCCATTTGCAGTGCGGTTGGCCTTCTGTGTCTGTGGGTTCTGCATCTGTGCACTCAGTCAGCCATGGATTCAAACTGGAGAAAAGAAGAATTGGGACCTGTACTGATCATGTAGGGATATTTTTTGCTTGTCATCATTTCCTCAACAATGTACTAGGACAGCTACCAGCATAGCATTTATGTTGTGTTAGGTATTGTAACTAATCTAGAAATGATTTATAATATATGGGAGGATTGTGCATAGATTATATATGCAAATACTATACCATTTTATGTAAGTGATTTGAGTGTTCACAGATTTTGATATCCTTTGGGGTACCTGTAGCCAGTTGCCCAGAGATATTGAGGTACAACTCTACTGGATTTTTTAAAAACTACTTTTTTTTTTTTTTTACAGGCAGAGTAGACAGTGAGAGAGAGAGAGAAAGGTCTTCCTTTGCCGTTGGTTCACCCTCCAGTGGCCACCGCGGCTGGCGCACTGTGGCCGGCGCACTGTGCCGATCCGAAGGCAGGAGCCAGGTGCTTCTCCTGGTCTCCCATGGAATGCAGGGCCCAAGGACTTGGGCCATCCTCCACTGCACTCCCTGGCCACACAGAGAGCTGGCCTGGAAGAGGGGCAACCGGGACAGAATCCGGTGCCCCGACCGGGACTAGAACCTAGTGTGCCGGCGCCGCAAGGCGGAGGATTAGCCTAGTGAGCCGCAGCACCGGCTAAAAAACTACATTTATTTTCATTTTATTTAAAAGGCAATGGGAGTGAGAGAGAGATATCTTCAGGGCCGGTGCCGAGGCTCACTTGGTTAATCCTCTGCCTGTGGCTCTGGCATCCCATATGGGTGCTGGGTTCTAGTCCCAGTTGCTCCTCTTCCAGTCCAGCTCTCTGCTGTGGCAGTGGAGGATGGCCCAAGTGCTTGGGCCCTGCACCCGCATGGGAGACCAGGAAGAAGCACCTGGCTCCTGGCTTCGGATCGGCGCAGCGCCGGCTGTAGTGACCATTTGGGGAGTGAACCAGCAGAAGGAAGACCTTTCTCTCTGTCTCTGTCTCTGTCTCTGTCTCTCTCTCACTGTCTGTAACTCTACCTGTCAAATAAAAAAGTAAATAAATAAAATGAAATAAAATAGAGATCTTTTAACAGCTGGTTCATTTCCTGGATTCCTGTAACTGCCATTACAGGGCCAGGCTGGAGCAAGAAGAGTGAGGAACTGCATCTGGGTGTCTCCCAAGGAGGGTTGCAGGAACCAAAGTACTTGCTTGAGCACTCATCTACTACCTCTCAAGGTGCACATTAGCAGGAATCTGGAGTCAGAAATAGAGCTGAGACTCAAACCTAGTCACTCCAATATGGGGTACCGTGTCTGAAGTAGTGACTTAACTGCTACACCAAATGCCAGCCCTTGGATTTTTTCTTTTAAAGATTTATTATTTACTTGAAAGAGTTATAGAGAGGCAGAGGCAGAGAGAGTCTTCCATCTGCTGGTTCAATCCCCAAATGGCCATAACGGCCAGAGCTCAGCCAATCCAAAATCAGGAGCCAGGAGCTTCTTCTGGATCTCTCACAGGGGTTAGTGGGTGCAGGGGCCCAAGTACTTGAGCCGTCTTCCGCTGCTTTCCAAGGCCATAGCTGAGAGCTGGATTGGAAGTGGAGCAGCCGGGACTCAAACCGGTGCCCATATGGTATGCTGGCACCATAGGCAGCAGCTTTACATGTTACGCCACAGCTCTGGCCCCTGTATTTTTTTTTAATCAACTCTGTCACATATGTGTTTAATTTCTTTTTTTTTAAAGATTTATTTTATTTATTTGAAAGAGTTACAGAGAGAGGGGGAGAGACAGAGAGGTCTTCCATCCGCTGGTTCAATCCCCAGATGGCTGCAACAGCTTAAGCTGCGCCAATCCGAAGCCAGGAGCCAGGAGCTTCTTCCAGGTCTCCCATGCGGGTGCAGGGGCCCAAGGACTTGGAGCCATCTTCCACTGCTATCTCAGGCCATAGCAGAGAGCTGGATAGGAAGAGGAGCAGCCGGGACTAGAACCGGCACCTATATGTGATGCCGGTGTTTCAGGCCAGGGCTTTAACCCGTTGCACCACAGTGCCGGCCCTGAGTGTTTAATTTCTAAGATTAAAATCTCCTTGAGGCCTAGCTATATAAGTATTTCTGAAACCTTCAGAATCTTTTATGATTTACTCGCTGTTTGTCTCCTCTAACCAGACTTGATTTAGAGAAAGGAGCCATTTGTCTTCATTGGTTTCTTTCTTCACTTTTTGTAGCTTTTGTATTAAAATTCTTGGCAGGTAGGAGGCTCCGGGAGGACCAAAGGGAGGCGATCTCATCGTTTAGCTATTTGACTTGAGGGCCAGCGATTCATCTCTGTTTACACATCTGTTACAGACCCTATGTGGTCATCCAGCATAGGCGCCCCCACTGCTTCCAGATCTGTAGTGCTGTGCAGAGAGTGGGTATCGTTTCAGGTTGGACGATGAAAAATGAGTTAGCCTCTGTCTGACCACCTGTGGAGAAGGCTGAATCTGTAGGAGACCCCAGCTCAAGTTTCTGTCAGTGCATCAAGTTACCTGCCTGCTAATTCCAGGTTTGCAGTGTATTAATTCCCAGGGCACAAAGGCTGCAAAGGAATGTTTGTCTTTCTACTCACAGCCGTAGCTTTGGTTTCTGTGTTTCCATGGACGGTTGTGTTCCTGGGCAGGGCAGTCAGTCATTCCACATTTTAATCTTTTATTGAGTAACAGGAATGGTAGTACTCTGAGTGTGCCCCAGAGGTGGATGAAAATTATGTCATAAAGGCTGTGAAATACTTGAAGTGAAAAAAAAAACTTGAACCAACAGAATATTTTTTTAACCTTTCTGATCTCTCAAACTTTCCTTTCAGGCAAATGATGCTTATCTCCAGATGGCCATTGGGAATGCACCTTGGCCTATTGGTGTCACTATGGTTGGGATCCATGCTAGAACTGGCAGGGAAAAGATTTTTTCCAAGCATGTTGCACATGTTTTAAATGATGAAACTCAGCGGAAGTATATTCAGGTAAGCAGTTTGGAATGACAGAAATTGCCCTGAAGGTTAACCTTCTCCATTTCTCAAAAGCGTAAGTCTAAAGAACAAAAAAATGATTTAGTTGTCCTCCCTTATTTGTGGGGGATATGTTCTGAAAACCCCAGTGGATACCTGAATCTGGGAAAACTGAATCCTATATTTGCTATATTTTCTCCTTTGCATACTTTCCTATGATAAGCTGGGCATGATAAGGAATTACCAATACAATTATAACAGTATTCTGTCATAAAAGTTATATGAATGTGGGCTCTCTAAAATCTTTTTTTTTTTTAAAGCTTTTATTTAATGGATACAAATTTCATTAGTACAACTTTAGGAGTATAGTGGTTCTTACCCCTATACCCACCCTTCCATCCCCATACCCCCATTCCCATCCCACCTCCTCCTCCCTCTCCCATCCCATTCTTCATTAAGATTCATTTCTAAAATATCTTCTTACACTGTATGGAAACCTTCTCCTTGTGATGGTGAAAATGATAGAATATCTGTGTGATGAGGTGAAGTGAATGACATCAGCATTGTGATTAGGCTACTAGCCTGACCTGACTGTGCCAGGAGGAGGATCACTGGGTCTGGATAATGCTGGTTGACTACTAAGTGGAACTGCAGATGGCAAGACTGTGGATAAGGGGGAGCACTGTGTAGTAGATGGAGCATAGCACAGTAGGGTAGATGTTTACTCCTGGTAAGTACTTGTATGTAAGAAACCTTCACTGAATGAAGTAAAAGCCTCTTGGCTTTCATGTGCACCATATGCTTCATTAACTTAGCACTGAAATAAAATGTTGTAGCTGGCCTTTTTTTTCTTTTTTTAAAGACTTTTTTTTTCCAGGTAATTTGGGAGTTTAGTAAAGAGCAACAAATCTAGAATAGTTTACAATAAATCTCACTTTTCACTTTCAATCTAGATCTGCTATCTACTAAACTAAAAAGGCATGGAGAATAAATACTCGCCTTGATACCTAAAATTGTTTTTAAGTAGCATATAACAACACTTCTCAAGTTATATAAATAGATCTAGAGTGTTTATATCATTAACGATACATGCCTCACATAAACTTCTTTGCATTGTTGTTAGGCTAAAATGTAGCTTTTGCCAAGTTGTTAGAAATTCCAGAATGTGTCTGCATAATTACTTCCGCTGGATAAGAATTCTAAAACTTAAAGATGATACTCTGGAAGTTGGCTTAAAATTAAAAGTTCACTTAAAATGCATAAAGTACTTTGAGATTATGTGCCAGAGAACAGTCATTATCATATTCATGAATTGTCTTTTTGTTTGTATTTCAGTTCCAAGGGCTGAATGTTAATTTGTGTGTCATACTTTATTCCTTATTCACATATATTAGCATTTTAAATTATGATTTCAAACTACTCCCCAATGTGAACTTTGTGCTTTATAAAGTCCAAATATACTAGAGAAATTCAAGCACATTTTCACTTCTTAATAACTGCCAGTGTTATGTAAGAGGCAAAAACTTTGGGTTGAAAAGAAAATTGTTTGGCTTTAATAATTGAGTACAGTTTCCAAGTATTACCTTTACTGAGTGTGTTCATCTCTACCATGGGCAAAACTGTAATGTATAAAAGTTCATACAGCTAGACAAACTGTCTTAAAGACAGTATTTATTTTTGTAAGCAATAGCATGATTTCTACCTTCCCATGGACTAATTTTCTTTCTTAAAGTATACCTAGCCTTTATTTAAGAAGATTTCTGGTTTATTTTGGAAGCTGTATAATGTTCTGATCTCCCTCCATTGCCCTTCCTTTTAAACTCCTCTATTCTCATTTTCAAAAATTCTCCTTCCACACAGTGATTAGGGGAAGATTAGTGACGATTCTGTATCTGAAATTTAGGAAGATACTTGACATAGAACTAATTCAGGACTCATAGCTCATTGAGGGAGGGAGCCTTGGAACGTTGAGCAATGGATCCATATCTTTCTGGGTCAACACTGGTCACTTATGTCACAGCGTTCTTAGTGACCTCAGTACCACCTCATTCAACATCTTCCTGACTGACTTGGATAACTCCACAGAGATAAGTTTATCAGATTCAGATAACAAGAAACTGGAAGGGTTAGAGAGGATGTATGTTAAGGTGGAAAAGAAATTGACTTTCCAGAAGTTCTTCCAAGTTAGGAGGGCAGATTGTGGAAGTATGGTATTTAGCAAGGATGACCAAAGAAAATTTGGATCCATTTATCAGTGAGTATAAGAAATAATTAGGGGGGGTGGCACTGTGACACAGCAGGTTAAGGTGCCAACTGCAGTGCCAGCATCCCATATGGGCGCTGGTTTGGGACCCAGCTGCTCCACTGCATGATCCAACTCCCTGCTAATGGCCTGGGGAAAGCAGCAGATGACGCATGTGCCTGGGGCCTTACACTCATGTGAGAGACCAGGAAAAAGCTCCTGACTTTGGCCTGGTCCAGCCCTGGTCATTGAGGCCATCTGGGGAGTGAACCAAGAAGATCTTGCTTCTCTCTTTCTCAAGCTCTTTTAGATAAATAAATAAATCTCATTATGAAAAATAATTGGAGAAATTAGTGGGCTAAGTTTAACATCCAAATTGGTAGTATGGTCTGCCCATCAATAATGATAATGATAATTTGTGGTACATTACTAAGAATAATTTAGTGTAGTTTCCACAGGATAAGAACATACTTTGCTGTTGTACCTCTAGAATCTAGAACAGTATCTGGCTAAAGGTGAGTGTTCAGTGAGTGTTTGCTGAAGGAATGAATATTCTGTCACTTGAGATAGGAGACTTTTTTTTTTTAATTGAGAGGCAAAGTTAGAGAAAGAGAGAAAGGTCTTCCATCCACTGATTCACCCTTCAAATGGGCGCAACAACCAGAGCTGGGCTGATCCGAAGCCATGAGCTTCTAATGAGCCTTCCATGTGGGTGCAGAGGCCCACCACTTTCCCAGGCCATTATCAGAGAGCTGGTTGGGAAGAGCAGCAGCCGGGACATGAACTGGTGCCCATTTGAGATGCTTGTACCACAGGCAGAGGCTTAGTCTACTATGCCACAGCTCTGGCCCCCAAGGAAGGAGACTTTTGGTGAGAATCTCAAGAGCTCCATAGGTAATGGCAGAGCCTTCTAGTTGAAGAGGATGAAACATCCACTCAAGGTATGGGCAGGCTGACTCTTAGTGTAAAAAGGTTTTTTTTGTTTGTTTGTTTGTTTGTTTGTTTTTACTTCATCTTTAGAAATTGAATCGAAGCCGGCGCCGTGGCTCAATAGGCTAATCCTCCACCTTGCGGCGCCGGCACACCGGGTTCTAGTCCCGGTCGGGGCGCCGGATTCTGTCCCGGTTGCCTCTCTTCCAGGCCAGCCCTCTGCTATGGCCAGGGAGTGCAGTGGAGGATGGCCCAGGTGCTTGGGCCCTGCACCCCATGGGAGACCAGGAAAAAGCACCTGGATCCTGGCTCCTGCCATCGGATCAGCGCGGTGCGCCGGCTGCAGCGGCGGCCATTGGAGGGTGAACCAACGGCAAAGGAAGACCTTTCTCTCTCTGTCTCTCTCTCTGTCCACTCTGCCTATCAAAAATAAAAAAAAAAAAAAGAAATTGAATCGAATCTCATAAGAAGTTATCAAAGTGATATGGAGAAGCTTTGTAACATAGCAGTGGCTCCAAGATTTGAGTTGGGCTGCCTTGGAAGATGAGGGGATCCCTGCAACTTGATGTGGGTAAACATCGAGTTAAATATTGCCCATTTTGGCCCTTCTGGCCCTTAGATTTCTCTGATTATTTGCCACCATTTTCCCTAGAGGCCAGTGCTTAATCCTAAGGCTGCAACTCAGCATGCACAACAGTAAGAAATAACAGAGAATGGATTCTTAAGAAACTCCCAGCCTATTTCTTGTGTAGGCACAAATGGAAGAAGTATTTCATTGTCCTCTCAGCCAGTTTGTGATAGCGTCTTAAAATAAACCCACAGTGCAACTCAGGCAAAAGAATGCTGACACCCCTATATAAAGAGTGTTGTGAAATTCTTGATTCTAGTTATCTGAGTAATTTACTAAATTGTCTTAGGAATCTTCCTCCTGTTGTTTTTGCTACTTAGGTCAAGTTGTTTTGAATTGTCATTGAAAAGGAGCAGCTAGGTACATTAGAGTTTAGGTGAGATGTTGGCAGAGTTTTTTCTAATAGGTCAGAGTGTCTTAGGGTTTGGAGTTCATGTGGTCCCTGTGGCAGCCACTCAGCCATGCGGCGGCAGTCTGGAAGTAGCTGGGCTGTGTTCCAGTGAAGCCCTATTTATAACCAAGAGGGAAATAGCCTGCGGACAGTGGTGTGCTGACCTCTGGGAATTGCTTAAACCCAGACCTTTTCTGTGTTAAGCCATTTGCTGAGGTGGTCATTGTGAAAGTCATTTAATAGAGTAATTTTTTCTTTTTACATTGAGGTATAAGGCACTTCAATAGTGTGCATGTATTGTACTGACAATAATTGCACAGCCCAGTGATCCTCGAGGTGTATACTGTCTGTCCAGCTATGCAGAAAGATCTAGATCTAGAACGTTTCCAGCAGTACCCAGCAGGTTCTTTCATGCCTGTTCCTAGCCTGTGTCTCCTCCTCCCTTCAGAAGTAATCACTGATCTGACACACACTATTGCTTGTTTTGCCTGTTCTTGGATTTAATGTATTAAATAGAAACTTAACTTGCAATGTGTGGATTTTTTTTTTTAACTTAGAAACACTGGTGAGAAATATGTTTGCCAGAAAACAATTCAAGGGGCTTGTTCCCTTGGGACGTGATTACAAATTTTGGTTTTATGCAAACCTCCATAGGATTTAAATTGCACAAGTTGTTTGAAGTGTTCTCTTTTTCACAGAAATCAAGTTCGCCACAGGGAAGGAGTCTCAGCCTGCAGATCAAAGCAAAGTTTGTATAACTTGTTAGCTGGTGCTTCAAGTCTAGGTTTAGATTTAAGTTGGTTGTAGTAATTTCAAGGACTTTGTTTATTCTGCCAAATACAGATGTAACCTTTGGCCCAGATTTTATTTTGGTAAAGCTTTTTTTTTTTTTTTATGCAGATTGTAGGATGTTCTTGGTTATTTAGAGACTTTCTAATTTAGTCATTTCCAGGCATCTCTAGAAGTCACATCTTAGGCATTCTTTACTTGCCAGAGAAGGAAGGTAGAGAGACAGAAGGCAAGGTGACAAGCACATGAAATGGCTGTTGGTCCCTCCAGAGCCCCTGACAGACTCCCTCACCTCATTCCACACCTGGAACTTGACTTTACTGACCGAAATGAACAGGCTCCCTTGCCCTTGGGCTTCTGACTGGAGCAGGCAGTGAGAGGGACTGGAAGGTGTCTCATGTTAGGGTAAGAGCAGGTTTAATAATTATTTCCGTAACGCCTTCCTTGTGGAGTTCCTGTGGGGACTGCTTCCTCCTCCTCAGCCTCTGTAGAACTTGGGCTGCCCGTAGCTTCTCAGGATTGCCGGCTTTAGGGCACTGTCCTACCTTCTGTTGGTCCCAAGTCCTGCCTGTTCCTTTGTGCAGTCTTTGGAACTCTGCCACTGGCAGATGATCCAGCTTGAGTGTGCCCTTTGTTTCCTTCTGGCATCTTGTACTGTGTTGCGCAGACTCCTTTGGGGGTTCGAAGATGAAGGAAAATATTCATTCTATAAAATGTTTCTAAAGTTTCACTATTAAAAAACCATAATATCCTATAATATTCTTTGACAGTTGTTTTGAGTAACCTTGAGTTTGTCAGTTCCTTAGAAAAGATAAGATTCTAACATTTTATGTAGTTTTTTTTTTTTTTTTTTTTTTTGACAGGCAGAGTGGACAGTGAGAGAGAGAAAGGTCTTCCTTTGCCATTGGTTCACCCTCCAATGGCTGCTGTGGCAAGCGCACCACGCTGATCCAAAGCCAGGAGCCAGGTGCTTCCCCTGGTCTCCCATGTGGGTGCAGGGCCCAAGCACCTGGGCCATCCTCCACTGCACTCCTGGCCACAGCAGAGAGCTGGCCTGTAAGAGGGGCAACCAGGACAGAATCCGGCGCCCCAACCGGGACTAGAACCCGGTGTGCCAGCGCTGCAGGCAGAGGATTAGCCTATTGAGCCGTGGCACCAGCCTAGAATATTTCAATTCATATTTCAAGTTTGGCATATTTTGTCTATACTAGCACTTGCCGAATATATTTGTCAATGGAACATTTGTAAATTTATTACATGAGGATACTTCAAAAAGTTTGTGGAAATTGGAATTAAATGATAAATTTATTTTGGTACAAAAAACTTTTTGAAATCCATGCACATGAGGTAGAGTTTATGGACAATGCATATTATGAAAAAATACGCATTTCAAAATGTTTTACATCATGATAAATATTCTATAATTCGCTTATCCCAGGGACTTTCTGAAGTACCTTCTTATGTATTGTCAGAATTGGTATAATGGAAACATTCATAACTGTAATAAGTGTTAGTAACATGATCTGCATGTTGCATTCACAAAATCATGGCTCTTGATAAATACATACCTTGCATTTATACATCAGTGCTCAGGGTTTTTTTGTTTTGTTTTGTTTTATTTTTTAAAGAGTTAGGAGGAGATGCAAAGAGAGCTTCTATCCTCAGGTTCACTCCCTAGGTGGATGCAACAGCCAGGAGCTAGGAGCTTCTTCCTGGTCTCCCATGTGGGTGTCAGGGGCCTAGGGACTTGGACCATCATCTGTTGTTTTCCCAGGCACATTAGCAGGAATATGGATAGGAAGTGGAGCAGCCAAGAATCAAACATGTGCACATATGGGATGCTGGCATCACAGGTGGCGGCTTAACCCACTATGCCACAGTACTGGCTGGCCCCTGCATCAGTGCTCAAATTACATGTCACACATGTGTGGGTTAGCTGGCTTCGTACTACAGCTTGGGCTATGGTGAACTGTTTCCTAAAGGCAAGTTGTTGTATGATAACAACCACTACTCATTTAATACTTCCCAGCATATTGAAACTGTCCATTTTTAGAGAAAAATACCACTAGAGTTATCTTTTTTTTTTTTTTTTTAAGATTTATTTATTTATTTGAAAGAGTTACACAGAGAGAGGAGAGACAGAGAGAGAGGTCTTCCATCCGATGGTTCACTTCCCAATTGGCTGCAATGGCTTGAGCCGTGCTGATCTGGAGCCAGGAGCTTCTTCCAGGTTTCCAACATGGTTGCAGGGGCCCAGGGACTTGGGGGCCATCTTCTACTACTTTCCCAGGCCATCGCAGAGAGCCAGATCTGAAGTGGAGCAGATGAGATTCGAACCGGCACCCATATGGGATGCCAGGGCGTTAACCTGCTGCGCCACAGCACT
This sequence comes from Oryctolagus cuniculus, assembly GCF_051225735.1. Taxonomy (NCBI): domain Eukaryota; kingdom Metazoa; phylum Chordata; class Mammalia; order Lagomorpha; family Leporidae; genus Oryctolagus; species Oryctolagus cuniculus. The sequence goes on along the minus strand of NC_142879.1, from coordinate 69,194,561 downwards.
GGCCCCTATCTTTTATATAATAATTCCTTTGATATCACAGAACACAGTATGCTACTGAAACATTTTGGGGAATGCTGATCAAAACTATAACATGCTTCCTCGTAGCTGGCAGCTCAGTTGACAGAAGATAAATGTTTTATTTTATGGTATTACATCTTATATTTCTCAACCACATACTTGGGGAAGAAAGACAGACAACCATTTACTGTGAAAGCCTGATAGTCAAATAAGTGAAATCTTTCCTTGGCTTTTTTTTTTGGCATAAATTTTTACCCATCTTAGCTATCTAGGTGAATGCTATTTTCAAAGTGGAATTATTATTTATAAATGTAATTTGTTACTTTCTTTGAAATGATGAACCTTTGAACTGAATATTTGTTTTCCTATAGAAAACAAACATCCAGATTAAATAAAAAAAAGAATGAGAACAGCTGTTTCTTAGCATAAACCATGCAGGCAGTTTCATTTCTTGGTAGTTTCAAGCTATCAGTTTATTTTAGTTTTTTAGTGAGTCTTCCAGATACTGAAAATTTTTATACATTTAATACCTGCTGTGTGGCTTTTCAGTCAAAGCACTGTGGATTTGCTGTATCTGCCATCATTCCAAGTGACTGAACTAGAATGACTTAAAAAGATAAATTCAGCTTTGGGGCTGGTGCTGTGGTACAGTGGGTTAAAGCCCTGGTCTGCAGTGCTGGCATTCCATATGGGCCCCAGTTCGTGTCCCAGTTGCTCCACTTCCTGAGCTCTCTGCTATGGCCTGGGAAAGCAGTAGAAGATGCCCACAGCCCCTGCACCCATGTGGGAGACCTGGAAAAAGCTCCTGGCTCCTGGCTTCAGATCTGCGCATCTCTAGCCATTGCAGCTATCTGGGGAGTGATCCAGCGGATGGAAGACGTTTTTCTCTCTCTCTCTGCCTCTGCTTTTCTGTAACTCTGCCTTTCAAATAAATAAAATAAATCTTTAAAAATATTCAGCTTTAATGATATGCTTATGTGAAAAGAATTCTTACAGACAGTATTTGAAATACTGGCCTTTTGTACATGACTATGCGTATTAGTTGATATTACAGAAATTAACATTTAAGCATTAAATTACATATTATTGGAATCATATTTCAGGTCATTTGAACATCCCTTTAGTGTGAAGTTAACATTAGTTTGTTTTTTGTGTTTGTTTATTTTCATCTACTTGAAAGCCAGAGTGAGAGAGACAGAGAGATAGAGAAAAGAGAGTTTCCTTATGCTGGTTTACTCCCTAAATGCCTACAACAGTTAAGGCTAGGCCAGACTGAATCCTGGAGTCTGGAGCCCCAATTGAGTCTCTCTTGTGGGTGGCAGGGGCCCAGGTACTTAAGCCATCACCTGCTGCCTTTCAGGGTGCACATTAGCAGGGACTTGAACTAGCTCTTAGTTGTGGGGTGTGTGTGTCCCAAGGTTAGCTTCATCCACTGCCACAATGTTTACCCCTGGGATTATGTTTTAAGTATCACATATTAATTAGTTCCTTTAGTTAAACTTTAGCAGTTCATGAAGGAACTTTAAATAACCAGATAGAAAATGCATTCAACTTCTCCTTTACTGTTTGCACTTAAGGTATCCCTCTAAATGAATGTGTACCTTCATTTGTGAGGCTTTACCTTATTGTGTAGATTGGTGACGGTATGGAAGTAATTGGCTTAATAAAATGTCTTGTTTATACTACAACAAAAAATTTGCTTATAAACAAGACATAACTTTCTCCTATTAACTAATGATTGAAAAGAAAAAAATGAGACAGGTAAAGAATTTTGATTGTGGCTTGGTTTGGTTTTAACAAGCTTCTTTGTTTTCTGCAATAATAAAAAATGCTAACAATATCTTTAGTAGATGCAGGTTGATTATTTACTTATTAACAAAAAAACTTTCTCCTATTAACTGATTGAAAAGAAAAAATAAGGCACGTAAAGATTTTTTTTTTTTTTTTGACAGAGTGGACAGTGAGCAAGAGATACAGGGAGAAAGGTCTTCCTTTTTTCCGTTGGTTCACCCCCCTGTGGCCGCTGCAGCTGGCGCGCTGCAGAACGGTGCTCTGTGCTTCTCCTGGTCTCCCATGTGGGTGCAGGGCCCAAGGACTTGGGCCATCCTCCACTGCACTCCTGGGCCACAGCAGAGAGCTGGACTGGAAGAGGGGCAACCGGAACAGAATCTGGTGCCCCAACCGGGACTAGAACCCAGGGTGCCGGCGCCACAGGCAGAGGATTAGCCTATTGAGCCATGGCTCTGGCCTTGGTTTGATTTTAATATGCTTTTTAGTTTTCTGCAATAATAAAAAATGCTAACAGTCTTTTTAGTAGATGCAGACTGTTTTAATGGTTTAGTGATTCATCAGGATATAATCAACTCTAATAATCCAGGATATAGATCCTGTACCACATACTTACACCAAAGTATGTCTGTATTTGATGTTTTTATACCATATCTAGATTATTCTATATTGCCACCAGTTAGACTTAAAAATTGTGTTGGCACACACATAAGATAAAAATGTATCTAACCACTTTTAAGTGTACAGTTTATCAATTAGACTTTTAATTGCAAAACATTTTTATAGATTCATTTTTCAAAAAAAATAAGTATAGCTAAATATAGTGTGGGAGGCAGTCATTAAAGAGCCATTCAGTTTCCACTGTAGAATCTGGAAAGGATTAGGACATGGGGTATGTTAGGCACTTTTTTCTTTTTCTTTTTTTTTTTTTAAGATTTTATGTATTTATTTGACAGGTAAAGTTACAGACATAGGCAGAGACAGAGAAAGAGAGAAAGGTCTTCCATCCACTGGTTCACTCCCCAAATGGCTTCAGTGGGTCAAGCTGGGCTGATCTGAAGCCAGGAGTCAGAAGCTTCTTCCAGGTCTCCCACATGGGTACAGGGGCCAAAGCACTTGGGCCATTTTCTGCTGCTTTCACAGCCCATGAGCAGAGACCTGGATTGGAAGAGGAACTGCTGGGACTTGAACCTGTGCTCTTGTGGGATGACTTCACCAAAGGCAGAGGCTTAGTCTACTGTGCACAGCATTTGCCCCCATGTTAGAGACTTCTAAAAGGTTCATCTCTAGGAGGGGCTAAAAACAGGCAGTAAATTAGAATTAGGATAAATAGTCTACAGGTTGCTTCTTGTACCCTACAAGGTACAAGCAGAGGTTTGGGGGGTGGGGTCCTTGCCCTTCTTCTCTACAGAAAATGGATTTGCTTTCTGAGGGATTTGTCCCACTTAGGAAAGGTGAGACACCATTGTGAAAACTGGAGAGTTAAGAGGAGTCCTGTATGTTGACAAAGGACATCTCTATACCTGTTCTCGCCTGGATTTTTTCTGATGCCAGCAGCTAGGATTTTACTTCTACCACTCCTGCCCGCAGTGAGGAAGTTCAAGAGTTCTTCTCTGTGAATCTGATCCAAGAGAAAAGATTGAAAGAAGAACACTAAATTACCAAAAATGGTCAGTATCAAAAATGAGTCCTTAAAAAGTAAATATTGCAGCATTTTTAAAAAAAATGTATTTTATTTATTTGAAAGAGTTACAGGGAGACAGAGAGAGGGAGAGGTCTTCCATCCGTTGGTTCACTCCCCAGAATGGCTGCAGTGAGGGGAGCTGCACCAATCTGAAGCTATGAGCCAGGAGCTTCTTCTGAGTCTCCCACACAGGGGGCAGGGGCCCAAAGACTTGGGCCATCTTCTGCTGCTTTCTGAGGCCACAGCAGATAGCTGGATTGGAAGGGGAGCAGCTGGGACTAAAACCAGCACCCATATGGGATGCTAGTGCCACAGGCAGAGGCTTAGCCACAATGCTGGCCCCTAGTATTTCTCTGTTTTACAGGCGGGTAAACTGAGGCTGCAAGAAATAAGTTTCCAGGGTCCCACAGCTAGTTAAGTGGTGGGTTTGAACCTGGGTCATCTTTAAATGTGCTAAATTTCTCTTCTTCTACTTAAAGATAGTGGTAGAATGAGAAGGCCATGCCAAGATGGCCACTGGCAATGGAGCCTGCCTGGCAACAGGTTGTGATTGCATGGCTTCGGAAATCACATGACAATGGAGCCTGCCTGGCAACAGGCTGTGAATGGTTAGGGCATAGACCGCCCCTTGACTGGATTGGCTGCCTTGGCTATATAAGCTGCTGTACCAACTGAAATAAACAAGTCTGCAGGCTGCTCACCTCTGGCCTGCTTTCACTCAACTCCCGGGTTCTGTGTGGTGACTCCTTGCCTCTTGCCCCCACCACGCTCCTCCTCAGAATGAATCCACCTCAACATCACAGCTGCTAGACACCTTCCTACCCGCATGTTTGCCGTTAATGATGAAGTAGATGCAAAATTCAGGCCCTGGATTCCAACGCCTGTAAAAAGGCTTCTGTTAACCTAGGGCCAAGGATATGCTTGTGTCTTTCCAGAGGATGCAAGACAGCCCGTTTGGGTACCAGCCAGAAACATCAAGCCTGCAACTGACAGCCAACCAGAACCAGCTGAACAAGACTGAGAGTCCACCTTGTTAGTGGACGCACCTGTCCTATCATCCTACCCTGAGGAACTGCTCATAGCCACATCCGCTACTGCTTTATACCCCACTTAGCTCTGGTCAGCCACTCAAATGGCCCACAGCCTGTGTGCAGTCATGCCATTCCTGATTACCATTGTTCCTCATTCCTACCCCCATCTGAGCAGGCACTCCTGTGGTCTCCTGATTTGAGTGTTGGTTAGTCAACGACGGGTAAGATCCCCTGGGGGACAACCTAAGACAGGCATAGCCGCATACGGAGACCACATGGAAACGGGGTCAACAATGGTATGGCCAAGAATCATGCCTCCCTTGTTGCTCAAAAATAAATGAAAAGGGGAAAATATGGAATGAGAAGATCATGCCAAGATGGCTGCTGGCAACGGAGCCTGCCTGGCAACAGGCTGTGATTGCATGGCTTTGGGAACTGCCTGACAACAGGCTGTGATTGGTTAGGGCATAGACTGCCCCTTGACCAGATTGACTGCCTTGGCTATATAAGCTGCTGTACTAACTGAAATAAATGAGTCTGCAGGCTGCTTGCCTCTGGCCTGCTTTCACCAGACTCCTGGGGTCTGTGTGGTGACTCTGCGCCTCTTGCCCCCACCACACTCCTCCTCTCAGAACGAATCCACCTCAGCAGAAGATGTCTTCTGCCTACTGAGGGAAGCAGACAGAAAGGATTGGGGAAAGAAGGCACAGTACAGAGCAAGGCAGAAGGAGTTTCCAGGTTGAGGGTGAAAGGGTGCATTGTAATGTGGTAGTACAGGTATGTCTAGAATTCAAGTGGTGCAGATTAAGAAGACAAAGGACTCCAGGAAGGGGAAAAAAACCTGTGTTACTTGATGTGTTTGGTCATATTGAGAGTACTTTCATTGTTAAAGGTTGAATTAGAAAAGCAAAAAAATAAAAGGTTGGGAGAAATCTATGAAAGGAGAGGTCACAGTATACTCTGTAGCTCCGCTTTGAACAATTTTTGGTAGCCGTTGTGAGGTAAACCCTGTATACTGATTTCACTAAGAATTGTGGTTCTGGGTGGATGGAAAAAAGGTATTTTAGGAAGAGGAGTGGGAAGAGGCTGCTATTATGTGAGATAAGAACTGTGTGATTGTTTTTCTTAACACACAAACAAAATCCAGGATTATCTTTGACTTTTCTCTTTCTTTCACAGTCCAGAGCCCATATCTTTTCTTTTGGAAAACCTTGATGGTTCTGTGTTTAAAGTGGATCTGGAACCTTATGCCCTTCTCATTACCTCCACTGCTGCCTGCTGGCTCAACCACCAGCTCTCTAATCTGGATTCTTGTGGTGTCTTCCTCTGGTCCCAGGGCTTCTGTCTTTATCAGCAGGGCACCTTGCCTGATTCGGTTCAGATAGGATCAGATCATGTTGCAGGCTTGCTCAGGGCCCTCCAGTGGCTTTCTGGTTAATGGAGTCAGAGCATGAGTCCTTCCAGTCAGTCTGCACGCCGCCCTTTATTTTCTCCACAAATATTTTGTGTTTTACAAAATAATTTTGTTTATTGTTTGTCTTCTGTTTTTAGTGAGGATTTATTTTTCTGGTTTGTTCCGCGCTGTATTCTAGGAGTCTGGAGCAGTACTTGACATAGTAGACACTGAATAAGTATTTGTTAAGTAAATGTATTGCTTTTGTGAAAGTAAAATGTCAGTTAAAAATACTAGCTTTTAAGCTGTTTGTAATAAGCTGAGCTAGGCAATTCAAAGCATATACAAGCAATTTGAAACAGAATTCCTAAGGGGTGTAAATTGAGATTTGCCTACATTTGGAACATAACTTTGCACTGTCTTCAGATTATGCACCCTTAAACATCTGTGCTATGAATTATCGATCTTTATTGCAAACGCTGATTGTAATGTTCTAGCAACTATTTGTGATTGTACTTTTCCAGTTTCCAACCTTCTGACAGCTGAGGTTCCAGCCACAGTATACTGGTATGCATTTTAAATCATACAGTCTACTCAGTGAGTGTAAAATAAGCATCACAGATGTCTTTTTTTTTTTTTTTTTAACAGGCAGAGTGGACAGTGAGAGAGAGAGACAGAGAGAAAGGTCTTCCTTTTACCGTTGGTTCACCCTCCAATGGCCGCCATGGCCGGTGTGCTGATCCGATGGCAGGAGCCAAGTACTTCTCCTGGTCTCCCATGGAATGCAGGACCCAAGGACTTGGGCCATCCTCCACTGCACTCCCTGGCCACAGCAGAGAGCTGGCCTGGAAGAGGGGCAACCGGGACAGAATCCGGCGCCCTGACCGGGACTTGAACCCAGTGTGCCGGCGCTGCAAGGCAGAGGATTAGCCTAGTGAGCCGCGGCGCCGGCCCACAGATGTCTTTTTATAAATAACAGACACCCAAGATTCCAGTGCTTCACAGTGTAGGGAGAGTTACCTTCAGCAGCCTCACCATCAGTTTGCCTTCTTTGAGGGGCTTCAGAATGTTCATGGAAGTGTGGAACTGAAAGATAATGTGGGTTTTCCATGAACTTTTTAAAGCCCCTTTGTATTTGCCCATAACAGTTCTGACTATATTGTACTGCTGCCAAAAACAAGTTGCACATATTTCCTCAGGGTGTTCTCTTTCTTATCTTCACCTCTTTTTTTTCACCTATTCCTCCAGGAAACTTAAGGTTCCAAATTAATTATATATGAATATATTTCCATGGTGACAGGTCACAACTGTGTATGCACATGATTAGAATTCATAGCAGGAGAAGCTGTACTATATGAAGGAATGGTCTTTGTCATGGAGCAAAGATCTGAATAGCACAGGGAATTAAATAAAAAATGAGGAGTAAAGCAAATTATATGCTTTCCTTGTGTTACCTGCAGAGACTGTCAGTCTTAGAAATCAACTGGAAGATCACGTTGTTCCACACTACTAATTCTTGAATGGTATAACATGGAGAATCTTTGAATCCACAAAGGGCTCTAAGGAATAGATTTCAAGGTCATGTTTCACTTACGTTGACTGCTAGATTAGAGCTCAGTTCTTAGGAGTAAATTACCTTTGTTGTCTCTTTACTATGAGACCATACAGGTCTTGTAGGGCTTTTTTTTTTGTTCTTTCTGGCAATTTAATTGAGCCGGAGTTGCTTGAATACTTAGGTAATGACAGGGTAAGAATTCTTACTGCTAGATAATTTTTCTGTACCTATTACCTCAGCATACATTTTGAGGCCATTTTATATTCTTCCTCCTCAGATTTCCTACCATTCTCCTCTGTTACTGAGTTGTAAGTGATAACCAGGTACTCTGCTCTTCCCACTGGGTTGTGAAATTTTGTCTTGTTTGAAGAGCAGATGACATTTTAATGAAGCATCTTGAGTCACGAAAGTTAATTTTGGCTGAACACTAGTGAATTACCGGGCACCATATATACTTACAATTTTATGTATTACAATAGCTAATATTTTTCTAGGCTGAAAATGGGTCAGCCCAGCATTGGCCTATGAAACTAGAATTTCATTGTCCTTGTTACTGTGATGGAACTGCCTGGCTTTTACTTTTTGTGAGCCCATGGTGAGAAACCTTAAAGTGTTTTGTGCCAAAAGTAAGTAAGGGCTCCTTAAAATTAAGTACTAGCGTTCTGTTGTTTTTAATAGCTAATCAATATGCTATACATATGTAGATGTCAGTCAGATATTTGACAGAGTCTGTCCTTATAAACAAAATACTTTGTAGGCTGATAGACCAAACAGTTAATAGCATTCAATGCTGGTTACAAACTCATCCATAATTGTTCTGGAGGGATCTATAGTGGTATGTTTTTGGATAATGACTTACAGGGCATGTTTACTGAGTAGTAGATGAGAAGGTGAAGAATAATAACAAAAATAAATGCCAGCTAAGGAATTTAAAAGATGACTGTGTGATGAGTGGAAAGAGACAATGCAGTTTAAAGATTGTATTTTCATTTATTTGAGAGGTAGAGTTACCGAGAGAGGGAAAGACAGAAAGAAAGGTTTTTCATCTACTGGTTAACTCCCTAAATGGCCTCAATAGCCAGAAATTGGCCAATCTGAAGCTAGGAACCAGGAACCTCTTCTGGGTCTCCCACGTGGGCACAGAGGCCCAAGCACTTGGGCCATCTTCCACTGCTTTCCCAGCCCATAGCAGAGAGCTAGATCAGAAGAGGAGCAGCTGGGACTAAAACTGGTGCCCATATGGATGCTAGCACCACAAATGTAGGTTTAGCCCAGTCTGCCAGGTTCAAGTCTGGGCCACTCTACTTCTGGTCCAGCTCCATGCTAATGTGCCTAAGAAAGCAGCAGAAGATGGTCTAAGGCCCTGAGCCCCTGCCACCTACGTGGTAGAACCCAGAAGCAGCTCCTGGTTCCTGGTTTCAGCCTGGCCCAGTCCCAGCTGTTGCAGCCATTTGAGGAATGAACCAGTGAATGGAACATCTCTCTTTCCTCCTTTCTGTAACTCTGCCTTTCAAGTAAATAAATAATTAAAAAAAAAAAAAAAAAAAAAAAAAAACAGTGATAGGGGCCAGAACTGTGGTGTAGTGTGGGTAAAGCTGCCATCCCCAGTGTTGGCATCCCATATGGGTGCCGGTTCGAGTCCCAGCTGCTCCACATCGAATCCAGCTCTCTGCTTTGGCCTGGGAAAGCAGTGGAAGATGGCCCAAGTCCTTGGGCCCCTGCACCCATGTGGGAGACCTGGGAGAAGCTCCTAGCTTCAGATCACTGCAGCTTCAGCTGTTGTGACCAATTGGGGATTGAACCAGCTGACTGAAGACCTTTCTCTCTGTCTCCTGCCACTGCCTCTCTGTAACTCTGACTTTCAAATAAATAAATAAATAAATAAATCTTTTCTTTTTTTAAAGCAGTGATAGTTCTTATCATTAGTTTTTTAGAAACCACTATAAAGTTATACAGTGGAGAAGAACTGGCCAGTTTGCAGACAAGATAGAGAACACATCTTGAAATCAATAGGAATTAGCTGTCTGTGTTATAGTTATTGAAAAAGAACCAAAAGCCATGAAAACAGCTGCCCACGGTAAAATAAAGACAGAGCAATAATTGTTTCCACTGAATTCTGCAGGATTGATTGGAAAATTGGTTTGGGATATTGTACTCCTAATGCTATTAAATGAAAGTGTATTATATTTAGTGTATACAAAAGAACGCATGAAATATAAGTTATGGGGGCTGGCGCTGTGGTGCAGTAGGTTAATCCTCTGCTTGTGTTGCTGGCATCCGATATGGATGCCAGTTCTAGTCCCGGCTGCTCCTCTTCCTATCCAGCTCTCTGCTATATCTGGGAAAGCAGTAGAAGATGGCTCAAGTGCTTGGGCCTCTGCACCCATGTGGGAGACCGGAAGAAGCTCCTGGCTTCGATTCCGCACAGCTCCGGCCATCGCGGCCCTTTGGGGAGTGAACCAGTGGAAGGAAGACCTTTCTTTCTGTCTCTCCCTCTCACTGTCTGTAACTCTCTCTCTCTGAAATAAATAAAATAAAATAAAAATCTAAAAAATAAGATGTAAGTTATGAAGTAAAATGATTAATACTCAAAAGCCTTATTCTCAGTTTAATAACCAGAACTTTCTGAAAACCACTTGGTCTGTATCTTCCATTAACCTGAAATTATTTGTGATTTCCTTGCTTGTTCATAAGTAATTCTACCATATTATGTGTGCATTTCTAAGCAATGCATTTCTCTTGTTTTTGAATTTTATTAAAATGGTATTCTGGTATATGCAGTCATTGACCACTTTTTACATTCCACCTTTTTTTTTTTTTTTTTTTAAAGATTTATTTATTTGAAAGGCTGTATTGCAAGGAGAGAAAGAGCACGCGAGAGTGCGAGTGTGCTTCCACCTGCTCATTCACTCCCCAACTGGCTGCAGTGGAAGCCTGGAACTCCATCTGGGTCTCCCATGTGGTTGCATGGGCACAAGGTTCCAGGGACTTGGGCCATCTTTGTTGCTTTCCCAGGTGCATTATCAGGGAGCTGGATCAGAAATGGAGCAGCTAGAACTCAAACCATTGCCTATATGGGATGTCAGTGTTGCAGGTGGTGGCTTAATCTGCTGCACCACTGTGTGGGCCCTCCCTCCAACCCCATATTTTTTTAAGGGTAAAGCAAGAAATATTGGGCTGAAATTTGGACACTTCAAATTTTTTTAAATTTTTTAATATTTAAATTTTTTTTGAAAGGCAGAGTTACAGAGAGAGCGAGCGAGAGAGAGAGAGCTTCCATCTGTTGATTCACACCCCAAATGGCTGCAACAATCAGTGTGGGGCTAATCTGAACCAGGAGTGTTATCCGGGTCTCCCACATGGGTGCAGGGGCCCAAGCACCTGGGCCATTTTGTCTGCTGCTTTCCCAGGCATATTAGCAAGGAGCTGGATTGGAAGTGGAGCAGCCAGGACTTTAACCAGTGCCCTTATTTAATGCCAGTACTTCACGTGGCAGCTTTACCCACTACGCCATGGCTTTGCCATCCCCCCCAACATTGTTTCTAAGATTCATGTATATCAGCCTTTTTCAACCAGAGATCCTCATCTAGACCTCAGAACACAGAATTATTTGAATGGCTGTTTTCTCAGTTCTTGCAAAGAAGATACGTAAGTAACACCCTAGCTTGTAGATGCATAGGAGAGAATTCACCTCAGCACTTGTGTGGATATCTTATAGTGGGCAGTTAGAGCTTAATTTTCTATTGGAACTTAATTGGAAAAGGCTATGTTGTTAAATGTAGCTGTAGTTAATTCATTTTTATGCTGTAAAGTATTCTTTGTGAGTATGCTAAAGCTTACTGATACATTCTATTTCCAGTTTGTTTTTTTGTTTGGTTATTATGAATAATGTTGTGATGAATGTTCTCTTGTGCACGCAAATCAACATTTCTCTAGGTAAACGTTTGAGTGGAATTGCTAGGGACTGTTGCATTATAATAAAGACATTGGCAAAATGGAGTGATCAAGGAATGGCAATTAGGAATAGTTCAACCATGTCATAACCAACTTGTATTTTCTTTATTTTCTTAGGGGTTGAAGAGGTTAATGACCATTTGCCAGAAACACTTTCCTACAGATCCTTCAAAATGTGTAGAGTACAATGCACTATGAGATTTGTGTACAGTATGTAAATAACAATGAGAAACTGAAGGGCTGCAGGGTACAGCCTTCTGGAATTACTGCCAGGAATGAAGGAAGAAGAAAACCCGAGTTTCCGGTCTCTGGTTTCTGTCTGATACAATTCTTGACTGGTTTTAAGAACTGTGTTGGCTTTCCTGTCACATCTGACTGCAAGCTAATTTCTGTGTCTTGCACTTTTCCCCCAAAATTTAAATGTGTAAACAATAATGGTATGGAGTTATAAATGACCTTTTCCCAGTAAAATTGATAGTTGCAGTTAGATGATTAAAAATAGAAATGTTTAAGGATGGACTTGTTTCTGTAAAATATGATAATTTGCACATTGTCTTTTGTCTAACATTTATAGAAGATATTTTTATATATTTCAACAATTTGGAACCACGAAATGAAACTTTATAGTCTTTAAATCTTTCTGAACTTTTACAGTCTTGCAATAGAATTTGAATGTGTTATTGCTGTTCATTCAGGTGTTATTTTTCTTGCATTTCAAAGTTTTTATCTCTTAAGGAGTATAAATTTTAGCATCTGTCATCTCTCAGGATGGAATTGACAGGAAGTAGAAGTTTGAAAAACAAAGATGGTATATGTAACACCCACATAAGTTCGAAACAAAATAATCCCAGTGCATAAGGATTCCGAGTAGGAAAATGGAAAATGGGGTGATGCTGGTAGACCTGCAGCAGCTTTGTTCTGGTTATGCCCGTGAAACAGGAAGAAGGTTCTGTTTCTGACCCACTGCGTGAAGCAACATATTCTGGCTCTGGTCAGCCACAAAGTGAGGATTTAAGTGCAGTATATAGATCATTGTGACTAGTCAGTACACCTTAGAGATGAGAGGACTCCATTAATATAGTAACTTGGGTAGACAGGATGTTACTTACTGGCTGGAATTCTTGTATCATATAGTGGGAAGCATGGGGTCCCCCGTGTCAGAAATTTCCTACTTCAGATTCAGCTGCACACCTGTTAACTATGTGACTGGGCAAGTGATACAGTCTTCCTGAGTCTCAGCTCCCTTATTTTACAGTTATCATAATAGTGGGGTGAACATTGTGGCCCAGCAGGATAAGCCATCATTTGGAACATTCATATCTCATATCAGAGTTGCTGATTCTAGTCCTGGATACTCCTTTGCCAATCCTGCTTTCTGCTAATGCGCATTCTGGGAGGCAGCAGAGGAAGGCTCAAGTACTTGAGTCCCTGCCATCCATGTGGGAGACCTGGATGGAATTCTGGGTTTCTGGCTTTGGCTTGGCCTAGCCCTGACTGTCATGGGTTGTTTGGGGAGTGAGCCAGTAGACAAGATCTCTCTCGTTCTCTTTTCTTCTCCCTCTCTCTCATCTCTGTGTCTGTTATGCTACTCTTTAAATAAATAAGCATTAAGAAATATATTTCTCAGAAAAGAATATTGCATACCCCAAAGTGTTATTGTTGTGTCTAAGTAAAATATTCTTCGCACACTGCCTGGCAAGTGGTAAGATCTTTGTAAATATTAGTTGTTGTACTCGTGTTGTTATTAGTGTAGCCGAAGTGCCTCTCAAGAACCTATCATTGGGACAGTTCAGTCACATGATGATGATGATGATGATGATGATGATGTTGATGGACTTAGCAGCTACAACAATAATAGGGACACTGATTAAGTGCTTACTGTGTCTGGGCTTGATGGCTGCTTTTGGTTATGTATGAGTTTAGAAGGGTAGAGGGACATGTTGGGAGCTAGTGGCTTCTGGGAAGGAACTTACTCTGGCCCTTTTTGACAAAGATTGAAAGCCAGTTTGGCCACTTGCAGCCCATGACTGTGGGTACACAGGATCATTTTTGCAGGTTATTTGCCTGGGGGTGACTGAGCCTGCCATCATGACTCAGGCTTCCTCACCCTCCAGACAGACTTAACTTTGGAAACCTTTTCTTAGAATTAAGTTATAAGTTAGCACTTAGGGGGGCTTACTTGCATAAACAGGAGACTTTCATAGGCTGTATTAACAGTTTTGACTTGGCAGTCTTGTTGCAAGAAAGTAGTTTATAAGGATTGCTGAATGAGTACTCTGCAAGTTAGGTTTTTTTTTTCCAGTCAGAATCAGGTCACAGTTTGGTAGTCAGTGAATTTTCATGTTGTCTTCCCTTTTGCTGTTAATATTCCACATAAAGAAGAAACTATAATGTGTGACATCGGTACTTCCTGGAGTTGATCAGTGGTTAGAGATGGATTGAAAGAAAAAAGTAACATAGTCTTCAGGACTGTGACTGTCACCTATTTTGGGTGCAGGTGTAGGGAGACAAGTCTAGAGATGTGGATCCCTCATAGAAAAGTGTTCCACTTCCCCATAATGAAAAGATCTGCAGGGGTGGGCATTTGGTACAGGGGTTAAAACACCACTTAGGAAACCCACATCCTGTACCAGAGTGCCTCGGCTTGAGTCGTGGCTCCACTCCCAATTCCTGCTTCCTGCTAATGTGCACTGTGGGAGGAAGTAGGTAATGGCTTAAGTAGTTGGCTCCCTGCCCCTCACATGGGAGATCTGGACTGAGTTCCTGGCTCTTAACTTCAGCCTGGCCCAGGTGAATTGTTTCAGGCATTTTAGGAGTGAGCCAGCAGATGGGAGATGTGTCTCCGTCTCTCAAATTAAAGAAAAATAGTGATTTGCATTTTCCAAATGGTGAAAGTTGTTTAGTAGACACTATGTGTTTGTTTCTAGGTGTTTCTCACTCAGTAAAGACATACCTTAAAATCAGTCACAGTCCTGAAGTAAGTATGTTCCTCCCTCTCCTCCCTACTCCCCATATTCCTATCCTCAAGAGTTGCGGGTTTTTTTGGATTCAAATTTAGTAAAACATTGGTTTTCCCTCACAGGTTAATACGTATGCTCCTTGACTTAATGGAGGCACATCCCAGTAAATGTGTGGAAACTTGAAAATAGTTTGTCAGAAACGCATTTAGTACACCTGACCTATCAAAATAGCTTGCCCCAACCTTGCTCAGAACACTTACACTTGCCCACAGTTGGGCAGAATCATTTAAAAACAAGGCCTGTTTTTCAATAAAGTGTTGAATAGCTCATCCGTCTGTTGAATACTGTGGAGTGTGGGATTGGTCATTTCCCCTCATGGCTGTGGAGTGACTCAGTTGTGTTTGCCGCTACTGTCCAACATCACAGGAGAGGATCGTTACATTGCTAGTACAGGAAAAGATCTGAATTCAAATTGAGGTTATGATTATTGCTTTTGTACCATCATAAAGTAAAAAAAAAAAAATCTCACCAAGTTGGGGACTATCTCTACTGCATTTCCTAGGAGTGTCATTGCAACTTTAAAACAACATTTTTCAGCATTGCAACACAGAGACTTTGGCAATCTGGGCTGTGGTTTCAGTCTTTGGGGAAAATTGGGAAAACAAGGCTGAGGCCCAAGGTGACTGACACCTGAGGAATGACAGCAGAGAGTCCAGATCTTCTAGGAAGAAGGGAGAGGCCCGAGATAGGCAGCTATCTCTGGCACGGCTGGGTGATTTGCTGTGACTCTGAATGCTCGGTGAGAATTCAGAGGACTGCGAAACAGGATTGATAGTAGTATGGTTTCTTAATGTGGATCTCTTCCTGCTAGTGGCTCCCTGGCTGACTTTGGCACTTTCGAGCCCACTAGGGTTTGATCTCAGTAAATAATTTAGAAATGCAATTGTCTTTTTCTGCAATTTATTCTGGTCATAAACAGCTTGGAAGAGATCAAGAAAAAGTGTTTTCAGAATCTTCAATAGATTTGAATTCTGGAATTCATATCACTGGCTCCTTTTCAGCCGCACCATACTCCCCTCTTCTGCTTCTTAACATAGCAGGCTAGTAGCACTAACTGGAACAGTTTCCATGAATGGAAGTGTTAGGTCGAGGTGTGACTGTTTCCTTTGTCTGAATGTCTTGTAGAGTCCACTCCCTCCCCAAGTATACTCCCATGCAGCTGCTGAAAGAATAACTTGATCCCCTAGAAATGTATGGGATCACATAGAGTGGAGCTGGAAGCACTTTCTCACAGCATATTGATGTAAGAGTTTCCAGCTGGCCGGAGTGCGAGAGCCAGCGGCTGTCCTGAGAGGGTTGCTATGGGAATGCTGTTACGGCAACTGGTTTTCAACAGACTGCAGCTCTGTTGGCTGAATTACAACCTCACACTAGTACTTGAGTGGTTAACAGTACTTTAAAGTCTTTGGAAATTTTAAAATAAGTTTTGGTGATATGGAATAACTAGGGGAGTGTTCGGTAGCTAGCAGCAGCAGCTGTGAACCAATCCCATTCAAGATTCTGGAACCATACTTCTTGCATTTACCAAAACAGTTTATTACAAAAGCTTTGATTATTTTTTTCCCCATTATAAACTCTGGAGTACTTTAGCTGGGCTTAAGCTTATCCTTGTGTTGCTGATTATGGTTACTCTGTTTAAAGTAGGCCACTTCCTTTTGTTTAATATCTTCCCTGTACTTAAGCATCAGTTTTGAAATAACAGCCTTCTCAACTTTTTCTCACAGTATTCAAGCATAAAACACACCTGCTAAGAAGTTGCATGCTGCTCTTTGTTTGTATAGAGTTGTTGGTGTCGGATCTACTGAAATCATTTCCATAGCCTGCCCTCCTTGCCTTTCTGAACTCTGTTTACAACTTGCCCAAATCTGTTGCTGTTGGGCCCTCAGACTTCTCTTTCTTTTTTCCCTCCTTTTCATCTTCCCTCCCTCTTTGCCTCCCTTTTCTTTTTTTCTGTTCTGTTCTGTTCTTTCTTCTCTTCATTCTTCCCACCAACCCTCCTTCCTTCCTTCCTTTTTTTCTTCTTCCTTTGTTTTTTTCTTTCCTTTCTTCTTTATTTGTTTTTCTTCTCTCTCTCTCTGTCTCTCTGTCTCTTTCCTTCCTTCCACTTACTGGTTCACTCCCCAAATGCTGACAACAGGTAGAATTGGGATAACCCAAAGCTGGGAGCCTGAAACTCAATCTGAGTCTCCCACATGGTTGTCAGAGACCTAAGGGAGCTATCACCTGTTGCCTTACGGGGTGCACATAAGGAGGAAGTTGGATCAGAATTGGAGAAGCCGGGACTTGAACCAGGTACTTTCTTGTGGGATGCAGGTTTCGCAAGTGGCATCTTAACTACAGCACCCAACACCCATCCAATTGCTCTTCCTTAAGACTTAGGAATCATGACTCAGGAGTGTTGCAATCTGCGACTGGCTTAGAGTTTCCATTGTCCTGTGAAGTACAGGAGTTTACACTGACTTCTGAAGATCACAGAAAACAAACTGCATGGAGATACAGTATGATATACACATATATATAATTGAAATGAAAGCACTTTCCAGACAATATGTGAAGCATGCCTGAATTTTCTGTTGTGTTTCTTTAGAAAATATGCAGGGTGCAGGCTTTTGGCTTAGTGGTTAAGACACCATGGATTACATTGGAGTGCCTGGATTCAATTCCTGGCTCCAGCTTCTGACTCTTCTTCCAACTAATGTAGGTGCTGGGAGGTGTGGTGATGGCTCAAGTAATTGTGTTCTGCCATTCAAGGAGTCCTGTTTTGAGTTGCTGGCTCATGGCTTTGGCCCTGGCCATTGGTGGGTACTGAGAAATGAACAAGTGGTTGTGAGATCTATCTTTGTCCTCCTGCCTCTCAAATAAATACATAAAAATTAAAGTCTTTAAAAAATTGCTGGCTATGATCCTTTATTGGTTTACAAGTGATTAATGCATGTGACCAGCAGTTTGAAAACTTAATTAAAAGAAATTATCAGGGGACAGGCCCAACAGCAGGGAATGGAAGGCTGCTTGGATTCCTATATTCCATATCGGAGTGCCTGGGATCCATTCTGCCTCAACTGGCAATCCAGCTTCCTGCTAATGTTTTCGGGGGCAACGGATGATGGCCCGTGTGCTTAGGTTCTTGCCACCCACATGAGAGATGGAGATGGAGTTCCTGACTCCTGGCTTTGGCCTGTTGTGGGCATTTGGGGATTGAACCAGCAGATGAGAGTTCTCTGTCTCCCAAACTCTTTGTTATCATGTGTTTCAAATAAATATTTTTTATTTCTCTTAATGGTATTATCAGTGCAGTTAAGGAATGTTTGGTGAATTCAGGGCAGAAAGATTCTCCCTCTTTTGTTTATTAAAGAGATTACACTCAGATTTAGCAAATTGTAAAGCCTTAAGTACTTCATATGCTAAATGCTTCCAAAGCAGTAATTCTTAAGTCTAAAATGAGAAGGTAGGTCTGTCTGTAAAAAACGAAGACAAGCAACATGTAAACCTTCTGTAAGGAAAGCGGCAGCATGGATAGGTGACTACCTTAGGCTTACTATAAATTGTTGGGCAAAGCAAATTACACAAGATTAAAAAATAAATGGGAGGGCCGGTGCTGTGGCATAGCAGGTAAAGCCACTACCTGTGGTGCCAGGATCCCATGTGGGCACCAGTTCCAGTCCCAGCTGCTGTACTTCTGACCCAGCTCCCTGCTAATGAACCTAAGAAAACAGCAGAAGATGGCCCAAGTGTGTGGGCCCTGCACCCATGTGGGAGAGCCAGAAGAAGCTCCTGGCTTCGAATCGACCCAGCTCCAGCCATTGCTGCCATTGGATAGATTTCACTCTTTGATGTTCTCTCTGTGCTTTTCAAATAAAAAAGTAATCTTTTTTTTAACGGGAGGCCCATTGAAATAGAGTTAAGGAAATGATAGGTGCAAACAAGATCAGTATTTTACATCAGGAATCTGTTGAGAGGAAGGTGGTTTGTTCAGTCCTTTGAAAATTAGTTTCCAAGACATGTGTAGTCCTAGATAACCTTTTCTTTTTAGCAATGTATTTATTTTTATTTATTTGAAAGAAAGAGAGATCTCCAATCTGCTGGTTCACTCCCCAAATGCCTATAAGAACCAGGGCTGGGCATGGATGGCAGGGGCCCAAGTACTTGAACCATCATCTGCTACCTCCCAGAGTGTGCATTAACAAGAAGCCGGGACTGGAATCCAGGCACTCCAGCGGGGGTGTGGGCATCCCAAGGAGGATTTTAACTACTGTGCCCAATGCTCACTCCAGCTTACATTTTTTTTATATGAACATTTTATTGAAATCTAACATATATACAGAAAATCTTAAGAGTACTACATGATAGGCTGGTGCTGTGGCTCACTAGGCTAATCCTCTGCCTGTGGCGCCGGCACCCCGAGTTCTTCCTGGTTGGGGTGCCAGATTCTGTCCCGGTTGCCCCTCTTCCAGGCCAGCTCTCTGCTGTAGCCCGGGAAGGCAGTGGAGGATGGCCCAAGTGATTGGGCCCTAGTCTCCCATGCAGGGAGACTAGGAGGAAGCACCTGGCTCCTGGCTTCGGATTGGCGCAGTGCGCCGGCTGTGGCAGCTGTGGGGGTGTGAACCAACGGAAAAGGAAGACCTTCTCTCTGTCTCTCTGTCACTGTCTAACTCTGCTTGTCAAAAAAAAATAATATAATAATAATACATGATAAATATTTCACAAGGTGAGCAACTCCCAAGGTCAGTATCCCTTATGTGAGAAAGGATAACAGTACTAACACCCCAGAAATCTCTTCTGGTCCTCTTCTAGTCACAGCCATGGTTCTGATTTCTCACATCTTAATTATAAAAAACATTTATTGATGTATCATTTATGTAGCATCAATTTCAACCATATAAAGTGTACAGTGGTTTTTAGTATATTCTAAAAGTTGCACAGTAATCATCACTATGTTTTTAGAGCATTTTCTCCAGGAAAAGATACATGTTTCTTATCCATAGTCTTTCCCCACATAGATTAGTTTGCCCTGTTAAAATCTGTAAATGAATCAACAGTATTCTTGAATTCTTTTATATGTGCTTTCTTTGGCTTTATGTAGGATTTCTAATATTCATCCTTGTCGTGTGTAGTTGTGGTTCATTCATCCTCACTGCTATAGTCACAGCTTATCCTTTCTGTTGTTTATGGACATGTGAGTGGTTTTCCAGTTTTTGCATGAACATTGTATCCCTTTCTTCATGAATATAAGTTTCTGTAGGGCATATACCAAGGCGTGAAACTTACCAGCTGTAGAAGATCCTGTTGAAGAGTTTTCCAGAAGCCTTGTACCAGTTTGCACTTCTAAAAGCAAGATCTGAGCAGTCCAGTTACCCGATATCCTGACATGACTTGATAAGCACTCTATTATTTTCATTTTAGCCTTTCTAATGTGTTAGAATGGTAGCACGTTGTATCTTTAATTTGAATTTCCTCGATGATTAATCAAGTTGAGCACCTTTTTTATATGTATAATTGAAACTTAGATATTATATTTTGTAAGTTCCTCATTCAAGAGGTTTTGTTCATTTTTTCCTATTAAGTTGTTGGTCTTTTTCTTACTGCTTTATAGTTATTTATTATTAGCCCCCTCCAAATGCCCACAACAGCCAGGGCTGGGCCAGGCTGAAGCTGGGAGCTGGAAACTCAGTATGGGGTCTTCCACGTTGCTGGCAGGGACCCAACTACTTTCAGCCATTATCACCTGCTGCTTCCCAGGTTGTGCATAGCAGGCAGCTGAAATCGGGAGTGGGGACAGGACTTGAACCCAATTATTCTGGTATTGAATGCAGGATCCCAGGCAGCGTGTTAAGTGCAACAGAATGCTCAATCCATTTATATATTCTGCCAGATGTATGTATTACATGTGTCCTGTTCTGTGGTTGATCTCTGTGGTAGGTTACTTTTATGGAATAGAGAAATAATCTTATGACTAGTTCAGATATTGACATAACCTTTTCAGTTATCTTTGCCCAACAGAAATCAGTGTCAAGCTTAAGACAGCATAATTCTTTGTTTTGTTTGTTAAATGAAGTCATCATAATAGCATACCTTAGAGTCTAGGATTTGAGAGAAAAAGAAATTGGTTTTTGCACTTCTTTTAAACTTTAGTTTTGTAAGATTGTTTCATTTTAAAACATGGCTATTTTTCTTTTTCTTTTGGTGTGCAGGTTTATATGCCATATACCCGTAGGGCAGATAGTACTTGTTGTTTTTCCCTGTTTTCATCTTTTATAACAGAATCGTGATACATTCATAGCTGCAGTGTTCACAGGTAAAACTGCTTGCTCAAGAGGACCCTTTGTAGTCAGGGTTGGACCTGTGCCATGCTTCTATCAATGAGATGTGTATAGAAGTCTGCAGTGTGAGAATCCCAGAAGAACTATTGCTTTTCTAAGAGAAAGAGACACACTTGGCTGACACAAGTATTTTGCCATTTCTCTGTGGTTTGGTCATGATGCTTGGCCTGCAGTTGTGTGTGCATATGCATATACTAGGGTGCTTTAAAAAGCTTTTGGAAAATGGAATTAACAGATGAACTTATGTTGGTGCAAAATTTTTTGAAATCCTTGCACAGTGTTTTCATAATATGCATAATACGCATTTTCCATAAATTTTTTGAAGAACCATTTGCATGGGTCTCTACATGGGTGTGTGTTTGTTTATTCATAAGGAATTTGTTCATGAAATCATGGAGGCTGAGGAGTCCCATGCTATGCTATCTGCATTCTGGAGACTGTAGTTCCAGCCTGAATCTGAAGGTCTGAGGACCAAGACAGCCAGTGATGAAAGTCCCTGTCTAAGCTCAAAGGTTGGAAAACCAGTGGAACTGATGGTGTGAATTCCAGTCCAAAGGCAGGAAAAAACCAGTACCCCAGCTGAGGCAGTCAGGTAGAGAGCACAAATCTCCACTTTCTTGTTCTGTTCAGGCCTTCCATTGACTGGATAAGGCCCACTGTTTTACTGAGTCTCCTGGTTCAGATGTTAACCTCATCCAAACACACACCCAGAATCATGTTTATTAGTTTTTAAAAGACTTACTTCTTTGAGAGGTAGAGTAACCTCTAGACAGAGGTAGATAGAGGGAGACAAGAGAGGAATATGAGCTAGATGCTTCTGTCTAATAAATTGGGTGCTGAGGTTATTGATGTCAGAAGGAGAGACAGGTCTTCCAGCTGCTGGTGTTAACTCCCCAAATGATCAGATCTGGGCCACTCTGAACCCTGGAGCTTCTTCCGTCTGGGTTTCCCACATGGGTGCAGGGGCCCAAGCACTTGGGCCATCTTCCACTGCTTTACCAGCCTATTAGCAGAGAGCTGGAACAGAAGTGGAACAGTTGGGACTTGAACTGATGCCGAAATGGGATGCCAGCACCACAGGCGAAGGCATAGAAATCCTTTTGACATCTGTTCCAGGACCTGCCCATCCCTGAACTGCCTGTAACATCAGTTTGACTGGGGGCTTCTCTGTAACTCAGTCATCCTGTACCAATATCCACAGAACCAATTCAAGTGAATGCTGTCATATCTGTTTATATTTAGGAGGATGTGGCAGAGTCAGATTTGATTACACTGGAGAAAGACATGACTTCAGAGCACCACGATGCGCTTGCCCAGACCTTCCAGTGTGTTGACAAACCATGATACAGAGGGTGAGGGCCAGATTCCTGGGCAGTGGATGTGCTGGTTGTGAAGTTGTTTTGTTTCAGCTCCAAACACCTCCTGTACTTTGCTGCCATGAGCTCTACAAACCACTTCCCTTTAATGGCCTGATTTTTTTTTTCTTTTTTCTTTTTGGCATTACCAACAGTAGCAGACACAGGAAAGTAGAAACTAGAAGAGGGAGAGAGGGATGTGTTCGTTCTGTTTGCTTCCTGTTCCTAATAACAGTGGCAGAGCAGCATGTTTCCAGCTGAGCAGTGACCATTCATTGCTAAAGGGATACTTGGTTTCCTTTGCAGTGTTCCCAATCATCTAGCCACTCAGAAATCACAGCACCAAATTGCTTCAGAAATTTGAGCCCTTGGCTCTGCACATGCCTCCAGGTTCCTGAGTTGCCAGCACCAGCTGAACTGCATCCATTCCTTGGAGGTCTGATTCTAGCTGGGGACATGTCCTTCCAGTTTGTGAATGTTAATCATCCCAGGCTCTTGCCTTGGTTTCCCAGACATAAGGACAGCAGCTGCTTCCTGAAGTTAACATCTCTATGGTACCTGGTTGTCCCCCTTTTGCCTTTTCTCCTCTTCACTATCTGGTTGACGTTTACTTACAATCCTGTCTGGTAAAGTAATTGATATGATCTAGGTCTCCTTATACAAGAGGAAACCAGACTATCAGCTTCTAAGCAGGTGGCATGAACCCAGGTCCTCTCCAAAAATATCCCAAGCTCAGATGGGTTTGCCACTAGTACTCAACAACTTTACAGATTGCTCCCTGGATTGTGTGATTCTCCCTCCATGGGGATAACTAAGATTATGGGAAACTATTGTCTGACGCATTCTCTGGTCATGAAGTCCTATCCTCCCTTCCCCCACTACTTAATTCCTGCTCTGCTGTTTTCCTCATGACACTTTGTCCCATCACTACCATGTCCTCCTACTTTTTCAGCTTTTCATCTTCCCTTTTCCTTCTAGTCAATCTAGACCTCATTATCACCGTTTTAGTCAGTCACTCACCAGTACTTTGTGTTGTCCTACGCTGTTGGCCTTCTGCCCACAGCAGAACCCAAGGTGGGACACTCCAACACTCATTTCCTGGTTAATGAGTGCCACTAGAGGGAACCCACAACCAAGAGCCCAATATCACCTGGACCCTCATGCTAATGCTTTGTGACTATGCTCTATCCTGACCCTGCACTGCTGCCTCTCTGCCATCTCCCCGGGATGGTGGCCTCGCCTACTGTTTCTCACACCAGGTTGAGTATGGAGGTGATCGTGGGGTTTGTTTCTACCTCCAAACTTGGCAGCATCTTTTCTTACCTAGCTAAGAGGAAAAGGTGGTTTTCCACTATCTTTTTGATACATTCAACAATTTACTTTTTTTTCCCCTCTACTCTAACATCAATCACAGAGGGGTAGGGAATTTGCATCTGTCTTATTTGCTACAGACATGAAGTGTGAGAGAAATAGAGCATTCACAGGTGGATGACCCCAAGACTTGAGGCCCACACACTGGAAGCTGGAGTTGCCTTCACTGAGCAGAGGAAGGCTGGGAGTGCAGCCAGTCTGGAGAGGAAGGCCAGGAGTGCAGTTCTAGGTGTCAGTCTGCATCCCAGAGCTGACGGGGAGCAGGCAGTGGGACGTACAAGTTTTAGAGAGGAGGCAGGGTGTAGGTGCCATCAGCGTACAAACAGCATATAGAACCATGAGACCTGATGGGAGCTACAAGAAGAGGAATTGTCAGTAATAAAGAAAGGGAGTCCAAAGACTGAGCCTTCAACATGCCCAAGTGAAGAAATCCGGAAGATGAAGAGCAACTACCAAGGAGAGCCCTGGACTGTGGCAGGAGGGAAAGCAGGAAGAGAAGAAGAAAGCGTTTCAACGAAGCAAGGGGGATCCATGGTGTCCAGTATTGCTGGTAAGTCGCATAAGATGAGAATAGAGTTGACTGTTGGATTTGGCACTGTGGAAAGTCATTCTTGACCTTGACAGGAGTGGGTTTGGTAGAGTAGAGGGAGTAAAGGCATGATTGGGATGGGTTTCAGAGAAAATGGATGATTGAAAGAAAAATAGAAGGACACTGCTAGCTTGCTGGAATAAAATGGGCTTCTGTTAAAAAAACAAACTGAACATTTTGATGTAGTTATAAATCTATGGGTCCTAACAATGAACTCTCCATACTATTTTGTTATTGTTAATGAAAACATTTTTTGCTATTTATTTTGTAAAAAGCTTAATGTAAAATATTTATAATTTTTTAAAGTAGAAAAACCAAGAGTATAGGCAAAGGCTCTAAATAGTAATCAATTCTCATTTTTTTGTACTCTTTTAGTTACCACAGATCAGGGGAAAAAATATGGTATTTGTCTTTTTGGGACTGGCTTATTTCACTAAGTATAATGGTTTCCAGTTGCAACCATTTTGTTGTCAAAGACAGAATTTCATTCTTTTTTACGACTGAGTAATATTCCATAGTGTATATATACCACATTTTCTTTATCTGATCATAAGTTGATGGGTATCTGGATTGATTCTATATCTTAGCTGTTGTGAATTGAGCTGCAATAAACATGGGGCTACAAGTAACCCTTTCATATACTGATTTCATTTCATTTGGGTAAATTCCCAGGAGTGGGATGGCTGGGTCATACAGTAGATCTGTGTTAAGCTTTCTGAAGAATCTCCATATTATCTTCACAATGGCTATACTAGTTTGCATTATCACCAACAATGAATTAGGGAGCCTTTTTCCTCACATTCTTGTCAACATTTAATATTTTTTTATTTCCATATGAGAGCCATTCTAACTGGGGTGATGTGAAACCTCATTGTAGTTTTGATTTGCATTTCCTGGATGGCTAGTGATCCTGAGCATTTTTTCATGTGTCTGTTGGCTGTTTGAATTTCTTCTTTTGAAATATGCCTGTTCAAATCCTTTGCCCATTTATTTACTTTTTTAAAGATATATTTATTTGAGAGGCAGAGTTACAGACAGAATGAGAGACAGAGGTATCTTCCATCTACTGGTTCACTCCCCAAATGACTATAATGGCTAGGGTAGGCCAAAGCTAGGAGCCAGGGGCTGCTTCCTGGTCTGCCACACAGCTGCAGGGGCCCAAGCACTTCTTCCACTGCTTTCCCAGGTGCATTAGCAGGCAGCTGGATCGGAAGTGGAGCAGCTCATGCCCATATGGAATGCTGGTGTTGTAAGTGGTGGCTTTACCTGCTACACTGCAATACTGGCCCCCCCATGTGCTATTTGATTTTCATTAGCATGGAATATCTTTTTCCATCTTCTCACTTTTAGTCTGTGTGTAGCTTTGTTGGTGAGGTGTGTTTCTTACAGGTGGCAAATAGGTGGGTCTTGTTTAACCCATTCAGTCAGTATCTGTTATTTGGAAAATTTAGGCCATTTACACTCAAGGTTATTATTGAAAAGTAGCGACTAGATCCTGCCATTTTCATATAGAAATTCCTATTATTTGCGTTTAATATCCTTAGTACTTTTACCAGGAGATTTTTCTGCCTTCACATTCTTTCATAATGATGACTATCTTTCCCTGTGTGTAGCATATCCTTAAGTATTATTTGTAAGGCTGGATGAGTGTTGACAGATTCAATTCTTGTTTGTTTTGGAAGGTCTTTATTTCACATTTACTTATAAATGAGAGCTTTGCAGGGTGCAGTATTTTAGGTTGACAGTTTTTTTTTTTTTCTTTTAAAACTTAGACTATGTCTCTCTATTCTCTCCTAGCCTGTAGGGTTTCTGATGAGAAATTAACTGTCAGTCTAATTGAGGATCCTCTGAAGGTAGTCTGGCATTTTGTGTACATTTTAGAATCTTTTGTTTATGTTTCACTGTTGAAAGTTTGACTAAAATGTGACATGGTGAAGATCTTGTCATGTCTATTAGGAGTTCTCTGTGCCTCCTGTACTTCAATTTCCCTTTCTCCAAATGAGAGAACTTTTATTATATATCTGCATAGTCTTTTTCATCCATCCTCTCTTCCACATCTTCAGAAACTCCTAAGACATGTATGCTAGGTCATTTGAGAGTATCTCATAAATATCAATCACTGTTTTAAGTTTTTCTAATTTTTTCTTTTTCTTTTTGGTCTCACAGATATTTCCAAACATTTGTATTCTAGCTTGGATATTCTTTGTTCTGCTTCACCAAGTATGTTGTTAAGACTTCCCACTGTATTTTTTATTTGACATACTGAAATTTTCATTTTTAATATTTCAGGTCGATTTCTCTTCGGTATCTTTATTATATCCTGGCAAAATTTTTCATCCATGTTGTGCATGGAATTCTGTAACTCGTGAATTTGCCTCTTACTGTTTTTGAGTAATCTTAGAATCATTCTTTTGAATTCCTTCTCAGGCATTTCATCAATCTCTTCATCTTTACATTCTATTTTCTTTTTTAAAAGATTTTATTTATTTATTTGAGAGTCACAGTTACAGAGAGAGAGACAGAGAGAGGTCTTTCATCTGCTGGTTCACTCCCCAAATGGCCGCAATGGCTGGAGCTGGGCCGATCCAAGCCAGGATCCAAGAGCTTTTCTGGGTCTCCTACATAGGTGCAGGGGCCAAGCACTTGGGCCATCCTCTACTGCTTTCCCAAGCCATTAGAAAGGAGCTGGATTGGAAGTGGAGCAGTGAGGACACAAAGCAGCGCACAAATGGGATGCTGGCACCACAGGTAGAGGCTTAGCCTACTACACCACAGCGCCAGCCCTATTTTGTTTAAAGATTTAACTATGGGGCTGGTCCTGTGGCATAGTGGATAAAGCTGCTGCCTGAAGAGCCAGCATCCCATATGGAGGCCAATTCAAAACCTGCTGCTCCACTTCCAATCCAACTTTATGTAATAACCTGGGAAAGCAGTAGGAATGGCCCAAGAGCTTGGGCCCCTGCACCTGTTTGGGAGACCAGGAAGAAGATCCTAGGACCTGGCTTTGGACCAGCCCAGCTCCAGCTGTTGTGGCCATTTGGGAAATGAACCAGCAGATGGAAGATCTCTCTTTCTCTGCCTCCGCCTCTACTTCTGCCTTTCAACTAAATAAATCAATCTTTAAAAAAAAAAAAAAAAAAAAAAAAAAGATGATATTGGGGCCGGCACTGTAGCACACTAGGTTAATCCTCCACCTGCGGCGCTGGCATCCCATATTGGCGTCAGTTCTAGTCCTGGTTGCACCCTTTCCAATCCAGCTCTCTGCTATGGCCTGGGAAAGCAGTAGAAGATGGCCCAAGTGCTTGGGCCCCTGCACCCACATGGGAGACCAGGAAGAAGCTCCTCACTCCTGGCTTTGGATTGGCGCAGCTCCGACCGTTGCAGCCATTGGGGAGTGAAATAACAGAAGGAAGACCTTTTTCTCTGTCTCTCTCACTGTCTGTAATTCTACCTGTCAAATAAATA
Organism: Oryctolagus cuniculus; assembly: GCF_051225735.1. NCBI lineage: Eukaryota > Metazoa > Chordata > Mammalia > Lagomorpha > Leporidae > Oryctolagus > Oryctolagus cuniculus. The sequence continues at coordinate 69,167,021 of NC_142879.1, read as the reverse complement.
AATAAAAATCTAAAAAAAGAAAAGATTAAATCAACCTGAAAGAGTTAGAGAGACAGAGACAAGGGAGGAGAGGTCTTCTCATAAACTGTTACATTCCCCCAGTGGTCACAACACCGGGGCTGGGCCAGGCTAAAGCCATAGGCAAGGAGTTTCTTTGAGGTCTCCCACGTGGGTACAGGGGCTCAGGCACTTGGGCCACTCTGATGCTTTACCAGGCACATTAGCAGGAAGCTGAATTGGAAGTGGAGCAGCTAGAACTTGAATGGGCACCCATTTGGGATGCTGGTCCCGTAGGTGGCAGTTTATCCCACTATGCCAAAATACCATGCTCCCCCACCCCGTCTTCACATTTCTGATGTTGTGTTCCTTTGGGGGAGTTGTTTTGTCTCTCTTGTTCTTGGCTCTCATATTTCTACATTTACTTTTAGGTGTCTGTGGAAATAATTGTTGGCTTTCTCCTTTGATGACTTTTATCTTTGGAATATGTGTCTGTGGCTTAGTGGAGTGTCTGTTCCTTCAGTGGCTATTCAGAGGCATGTGCTGGGTGGGTCAGGGAGCTTGGGTCAGTGGTCAAGGGTGGGGCAGGAGTCTAGGTGATACCCAAGATGGGCGTGGTAGATTTTATTGTCAGAGGGAGGATGGGTAGGAGCCCATTGACTGTTGTGACTACTGTCTCACGTCCTCTCTGCCAAGGTGATCAATGCCCAGGGCAAGCCCATGGTGGTTACATACCCCACCCATGCAGGCACATGAACCACACAAAGGATCTCCGTGGTCCTCCTTTGTGAGCACAGAACCCTCTGCAGTGACCCACTCCAGGCGTTCAGGGAACTCTGAGCCTCTGAAGCCAGATATAGTGATTGCTCAGAGATCCAGCCGCACCCTACACCATATCCTGCAGTCAAGGAATTCCCATAGTCATAGTGAGCAAGGGATCTGCTCTTAGCCCTGTGAAGCCTGCATCGTCCATGGAGACAGCCAAGGTTCCCAGAGCCTGCTGCCCGGCAATGTTCTGCCTTGACAGCTTGAGTCTGGATGCCCATGATAGAGTGAGGGGCGAGGAGCACCTCACAGGCTTAAGTGGGCACCCTGCCCAACCCTCCAGGCCACAGTGGGGACCACGGATTTATCCCTCTGATTTATTCCCCTAGTCATGCACGAGCCGCAACAGCCTGGACTTGCGTCAAGATGGTGCTGCTTCTCTGCTAATCACTGGGAGCACTTGTTGGGGGGCATCGGAAGCAATGTGCTCGCCCCTCACGTGTTAGGTGGGCAACCCTGCCCCCTACAAGCGTCCCAAGCTGGACTCAAAGTCAGTGTGGTCTGCCGAGTTCTCCCTCAGGCAGTACCAGCAGTGACATGGGCTGTTATAGACTCCTCTCAGCTCGCTCTAAGAAGATGACATCTCCAGCCCCACCCTGGGGGAGTGACTGGTGGTGTCCCTGCTCACTGCTTCATGTTTGTGCTGTCTATGCTGTCTCTCTTCTTTCTGGAGAATTTCCAATGCAGATTTCTCTCCAACTCTCCCCCTGGGAGTCCATTTCCTCCGCCTTTGTTCTTTTGTCTTCCTGTGGTCAAGATTAGCACTTTTTTTTTCACTATTAAGCCATCTTCTATCCTTTTCCAGCTTTTTAGGAGTCTGGGCTTCCTGAGCACTCTGCAGTGAGGAAGTACACAGAGTGGCAAAGGCTGAGCGACCTGAGGCTGCTGCTAGTAGCAGAGCAGGGAAGCAGGGAAATCTGCATACTGTGTGTTCTCCTGAATGGCGATACAAGCCCTTCAGTTCTTGCCTGAGTGGATATTGACTATTCTGGGACATGGCTTTGTGCAAGCCATAGAGATTGTAGCTTGCAGGACTCTTTCACATTTTCCCTCCGTCTCTGACCAGTTAACTCCTTGTGAGCTGTCAGCGAGTAGTTGCCTGTCTGCATACTTGTTGGCCCATTATTCTGGGGAATTGTTTTAATCTTTGCATCTGTTGAATGCTGTAATCTCCCTTCCCCTTATTTGTGGTTGTGTGCCTGCCTGTCTCATCTCTGAGCATGTAAGCCTTTGAGAACCTGGACTTCCTGCTGATGGTGCAATGAAATGGCTTGGGCTCTGGCCCACTGTCTGCCTGCTGGCCCTCATCAGTGGTTCCTTCACACCCTTCTCAGTTTTCACAAGCGCTTTTTTGCACTGGTATTCTGGGGAAAAGTAAAGACTTTCTATTTCTAATGTTTCCTGTTGGGATTGGGGTATTTATGTTCTCTAAAATAAGAACTGGTTGGAATTACCTTGTAGGCACTATGTAAGAAAAGGGGAGGGGTGAAACGTAGGATGGCGTAGGAAAGAAATGACACTGTCCCTTCTTCCTGTGTGCCAGCCGCTTTCCTGATAGCCTGAGTTAATGAGATTATCTTTACTTCCTGAGCTGTGATATATTTGCATATGGAAGACATATATGAGGTCCTTTCCTGTTTATGAAGTGTGAATTATTTTGAGACATCCTGGTTGCTTCTCTATAGGAAAGGGGCCTCAGGCTCTCCCTTGGGAAGTTTCTAGGGCTTAGGAAGTAGAAAATGCTATCTTAACGGGCTCCCTTTCAGACACGATTCAGGCTGTTGGCAGATTGCTTTCCTTTTGGACAGGGTCAGCCTGCTGTGGTGGCCAACACTTCGATCCTAGGAGGGCTTTCCATGAAGGCTGCTCTAGGAGGCCAGACCTCCCATTTTTGCTGCTGTAGAGATGCCTGCTGGGTTAGGGGTCAGGGATCAGGGATTCAACTGCAGCGAAGTCTCTAGCAGAGTCAGCCAGATGGTACATTCAAGCCCTGGAGGCTGCTGCTTTGGTGAGGTGTGAGTCAGAGGGCAGGTGGCAGTGTCTAAGCTGCCGTGTGAGCACAAGGTGAAGAGCGGTAGCTGCAGGGGCCCCCAAGGGCTCTTCTGCAGCCTTTGTGAAGCTGGGAATGGCATGGAGACAGAGGCCAAGCGGGATCCCCCAAGCACAGATTCTCCACATGTTCCTTCTGCCATGGGCTTTTCTGTGGGGACACACACTGCTGGCACTTACTACACCTGAGTAACCATTTGTGAGCAACAGGGACACAAATACAGAAATAGTGTCCCTACACTGACTCACCTCTCATCTCAAATCCTTTTTTATAGTAGGAGTACATCATTTAGACCAAGGCTGGGTATTTGTAACATCACTTGCAGGCCATATCAAATTATCAACTTAAAGATTAGCCTTCTGTAGACGCACTTAATTTTGAGTCCCACCTGCAGTTGCCTTGGCAGGGCCAGACCAAATAATTTCACGGGCCTTATACAGCCCATGGGCTGGACGTTCCCCACTCCTAATTAGACTAGATTATCTTGTATAATTAACAAAAGGAAACTGGAGTAAGAGAGAATTAGTCTCTCTTCCATAAACCGAGATTGTCTGTAGCAGGCCAGTAGGAATGCATCCATAAACTGATGTTAAAAGAAAAAATTGAGCCTCGTAAGGACATAGGCACCTGAATTACAGCTTTCTGTAGAATGCTTATGCAATTATCACTTAGAAACAAACAAAATCTCTAAGAGGCAACTGGGATCTTTTCATTTTGAAAATGCTTTAATAAGTGTTGACAACACTGTTTTGCAAAATGTAAAGGTACTATACAAATTCTCAATACAAAAAGAATAAATTAAAAGCAGATTTTTTTTTAATTCTGCAACTTTGTCTACAACATCCATCTTTTGATTACAGTTGAACAGAACCCATAAAGTCATTTTACATGCTCTACAGTCAGTTTCAGGAGCAACCTAAACCTTTTTCCCCCATTATTAAACTAGAGTCCATTTTACACAACTTGTAGTAAACTAATGACATTAATGTATATGTAAAATTTTACACCTAGTTAACTAAGCAGTAATTGGTCATCTGATAGCACCTGGATGGGATTTGTTATAGTTAGAACTAAACTAATACTGAATGAAAACAAACTGGAATTGTAACAGTTTCCACACTCACCTGAATATAATAAAATAAAAAAGTCAACCTGGCTCACAACATGGTCTGATGTACGGGTGTTCACCAGTCTCCTGGTTTACACAGGCCGCTTCTGACACGTATCCAAGGAATCCAATAGGGGCTTCATATCAGACCAGGAGCTTTATAGTTCATGGTATTCTGTTTTAAAGAAATAGGGCTATATAAAGAGTTTTCAAGTGCTTGTATACAATAACTACATCATTTCTCACCACACTGATCATTGATCATGTCAGTCTCCAAGGACCAACACTTTATGTACATTTTGTATTAACTGAACACAGCTAAACAGTAAAACCTGTTTTACTTAATCTCTGTCTTTACTACCAGACTATCATGATGTTTGCTGGAACTGTAATTCCTGCTTCCATTCCATACTTCTCTGCCTCTCCAAATCTAAAACTAAGTTCTTAGAATGTCTGCCTCGTATTCCTTGTAACTCGCATTCCTTGTAAGCTTGATCCCATTGACTTCAGACTACTGTGTGTTGTAAAACCTGTACCATGCAACCTCACCGCCATCTCTAGTTCCCGTTTGCACATAGTTCAGTCTAATCATTTATCTTTTAGGAGAATGGAAAATGGCCCAATTGTGCCATGTTTCTGGATCAGGAAAGGAAGTTTTACAAACCCTGCTGTTTGTAGTTCTGGCCATCAAAATAAGAGCAACAAAAAGACCTCCTAATCATGCCCTAGACTCATTTATTTAGTAACAGAACCAAAGTGTTCTGAGACTGTTCATGCCTTCTGCAAGCTAGAGTCCCAGCCCATCCTTGCACAGGATCTGCAGATGCTGGCCCTGACTGGTCCCCAGAGCCATGGTGGCAGCAGCTGTGGCCGGCCTGATGCCAGCCCAGCCTGGGTCTCCAGCTTGACTCTCCTTACAAGCTTTCCAGGCCCCAGCAGACGGAGCACTAGGGTTAGGGATTGCATTTGAGTGTCCATTCTTATTCTCCTGGTCTGGTAGAGTCTATTGTTATTCTTGGATTACACAGACATGAAAAAAAAAGTTTTTTTTTTTTTCCTTTTTATGCTGAAGCTAACTTCAGTTCTGTTTTCCCACAAAACGACCCCCACCCTGGCTCCTGTCCCTGGCTGTGAAATGCCTTTCCAACAGGAAATCATCACAAGGAAGAAAAAAAGCCCCTCCCACCCCCCTGACTTGTGCCAACAAGCACAGCACACCACCTCTGCAGAGACCTTCTTGTGCCATCTTGAATAACCCAACTACGATTGTGCACTGGTTAGTTATTAGAAAAATGTTTTTTGAGGCCTTTGAAGATTGATGGCTTTCCAGGTGTGTATTAAGCGTAGCTCAAAACACATGTAAACAAGCAGCTCCCACATGGTACTTTTCCGCCTTCTTTTCTTCCTCTTTGGGTATTTGAGGACCAACGTGGTGCAGCAAGGGAACGGTCGTCTTATAGGTAGCTGGGCCCTTCGGGAGCTGATACGTTTTTCAACCCTGCTCTGCCTGCCAGCTGGTAGACACATGAGTAAAATCTCCCTGCCTAAGGGCATAGTTAGGTCCTTTGAGTAAGTGACAGGTATCTGAGCTCTTTGTCACACAAGTGCTAACAAATATAAAATGAGCCACAACAGTTAACACTCAAATGGATGGCAATGTGCTTTTCCCTTGGCTTCCCATAAAAAAAGAAAATGAAACGCGTTGTGCAAAAACACAGGATACACATTTACTGGTTGATTTAATGAGAACCACTTTTGGCAATTACCACCTTATGTTTACTACAAATCCCAAAAGGAAAGCAGCTTTGGGGCTGGGGCTAAGGGCTGAGTCCCCTGTACGGACCAGGGCGACCAGCACCCTCTGCTACTCCCTGCGGGCCAGGCTTCCTTCCTGTCCAGACTGCTGCAGACTCTGGGGCAGCAATGCCAGCCAAGACTCCCTCGTTTTTGCCCTGCGCGCTGGGGTCCCTTCCAGCCTGTCTACCGAGTGGGACGTGGACCAGAGATGGGGGGGGAGAGAAAGACAGGATGCAGTTTACAAACTTGTGACTTTGACTTGTGGGGTATAGTTGCAGTTTAGAATTTAAAAGAAATTTCACTGCAGAATGTCTTCTTGGCTCCTCTTATATTTTTGTAATTTGTTTCATCTTTGGCAGCACAGAACTTATTGTGGTCCTCTGATGCTTGTCTAAACATTACGCTTCCTGTTTCAATCTCCCCTACAGCCATTCCCCCAAGCTGTCTCATGAAGGGGTATTTCAGATGTAGTTCAAACATCCCCACGCGGCGTCCTCTGCGTGAAGTGCTTGGCAGGCTGTCTCTGGGCAGCCTGGACACAGCTTCATCGTCCTTTTGGATCACCCAGTACTTGAGGCCCTTGTCCTGTTCTCTATCAGTGCCACTTGTCCGCAGGAATTTGATGCCAGCTGGCTGGCTTCCCTGACAGTTCCTGGCCTGGGGACTGTCATGGCATGGGGAAGCCACTGAGGTGCCATTGAGGATTGCTGTCTGGCTCTCCGTGGCCAAGAGAGCCAGGGGACACACAGTGGGACCGGAACCTTCCAGAATGTCTCCTCAGTCAGGTTTTGAAGGGTGAAAGGGATGTGGAGACGGGAAAGAAAAAGTGCTGAGGGCCGAAGCTGGTGCAGGTGACAGTGCGTCTGGGTAAGGCAAATGAGAGGCAGTGAGGTGACTCCAAATGGCGTCGAGGTGGTCAGATCTGGCCGGGCTGGCTCACACGAGGGTCCCGGGCTTGGCTTTTTCCTGCCCGTACCACTGGACGTCAGCTAGTTCTGGATAGAGGGAGGAATCCAGGAAACAGCTGTCGTTGTAGCTCCTGTGGGAAGTCCAAGAAGAGAGAGGGGACGGTCAGTGGAGAGCGCCATTTACAGGGCGTGTTCATGCACACAGAGCCCTGGAGTGACTGACAGTCTGCCCCAGACAGAAGGCACAGGCCTGCCACTCTGCAGGTTCTCATAGTCGAGAAGAAAACCATATAGGGAATTTTCTGGAACTTCATCTGTGAAGGAGGAAGGTGCAAGCTGATGCTTCAAGGGCAGGTTTCTCAGGCTTGGCTGCATCCTGGAAGCACCCAGGGACTCAACAGTCCTAGTGACTGGGCCTTGCAAGTGGTCTGGGGGTTGCTTGAGTGCTGGGCTTTGAGCGCTTCCCCAGGCGACGCTCAGCGGCAGCCCAGCCGGAGATGGCCTTGGAGCTCACTGGGAGAATATTTGAAATTAGAGGTTTCCCCACAGCGAAAGGGTATTGATCTTTTGAATTGAGTATTCACAGATTTTTAAATCAATGCTGTTTGTTCTAAATAACATGTATAGTTTTGTGTTTATTGAAAAGTGTGCATTTAAAAATACACAGGAAAATATATAGGAGAAAAGACTTTTCTAAAAAGTATTTTAGTTAGGCATTACTGTTTAGGTTGGGTAGAAGTAATTTTTTTTAATTTATTTATTTGAAAGGCAAAGCGACAGGGACAAACAGAAATCTTCCATCTGCTGGTTCATTCTCTAAATGGCCACAACAGCTAGGGTTGGGCCAGACCAAAGCCAGGAGCCAGAACTTTACCAGGTCTCCTTTGTGGGAGGCAGGGATGCTTTTCCAGTTGTATCAGCAGGGAGCTGGATTGGAACTGGAGCAGTGGGGACTCGAAATGGCACTCATGTGGGATACCAGTGTGGTAAGCAGCAGCCTAACCCCCTGTACTACAAAGCTGGCCCTGGGTGAGACACTTCTAAGAGGAAAGGTGTATGGGCACTCCAGGGAACATATGGTATTGCTTGAGGGACAATCCCTGCCTAACTCTGTGTGGTCTTGGGGGTAGTCTCCACCGTAGCACCACTCTCCCACCCGGGGCAGACACAGGCACCACCTGGGCCAGTTAGTGTCCTCCAACCACAGCCACTGGTTCATCAATGGCCATGTGCCGCAGCAAGGATATGCTGCTTTTAAAAATTTTAAAAAGATTTTTAAAAATATTTATATATTTATTTGAAAGGCAGAACAACAAAAAAAGAAGAAGGAGAGCGAGAACGAGAGATCACTCCCCAAATGGCTGTAACAGGCCAAAGCCAGGAGCCTGGAATGCATCCCGGTCTCCCAGCAAGAGTGGCCCAAGCACTTAGGCCATCCTCCACTACCCTCACAGGAGCTGGATCAGAAGTGGAGCAGCCAGTACTTGAACTGGCATTCTGGTACCAGATGCAGGCGTTAAAAGCCACTGCACTACAATGCCCACACCCAGAACAATCAGCCTTGACGCGACAAGGCTGTCAGTTTCCACCTGTGAATGGAGTTAATGGGAAGCGGTGCTACAGATGGAAAGAACCAGCAAGCCCAACAAGCCCAGGCCCCAGCTTTGCTTTCAGCTTCCCAGTTATATCAGCCAGTCCATGCCCCTGTTTGCTTATTAAACTGATTTCTTTTTTCATATTCAATTAAGTTGTACTGGCACATTTGAACAGTTTCTTAAACTCCTGATGGAAATTTTGTTTCTTGCATAAAAATGTGATCTGGAACTCTCTGAAACAAATTTCCTTAGGGGCGTCATAGGCTGTAAGGAACGGCCTCAGCCACTGTTTCTCCAAGTATTTCTGTGAGACACCCTGGGGATGGAAGAAGTGGTTCAATGGCCATGAACATAAACTGAAGGCTTGCATTATTTCCCCCAGAACTTGTCCAACATCCACAGAACTTTGAAAATACTACTTTAAATAGTCTAATATTATAAAAAAGGTACTTTCCAAAGTTTGTGGGAAGCCTGGGACACAGCAGTTTAAGCCACCACCTGCAACGCCAGCATCCCATATCAGACCACTAAGTTGAGTCCTCACTGCTCCGCTTCCGATCCAGCCCCCTGCTAATGCACTTGGGAGTGAGTGAATGATAGCTCCAGTGTTGGGCCCCTGCTAAGACCAGGATGGAGTTCCTTATTCCTGGCTTCAGCTTTGTCCAGCCCTGGCCGTTGTGGCCTTTGGGAGAATGAATCAGCAGAAGGAAGACCTCGGACTCTTCCTGTCTCTGTCACTCTTTAAAATAAATAAATCTTAAAAAGGTTTGTGGGGAAATGGAGTTAAATATTTATTTTGGTGCTAAACTGTTTGAAATCCTTGCTTAGATTTTTTTTTTTTTTTTGACAGGCAGAGTGGACAGTGAGAGAGACAGACAGAAAGGTCTTCCTTTGCCGTTGGTTCACCTTCCAATGGCCGCCACGGCCAGCACGCTGCGGCCGGCGCACTGTGCTGATCCAATGGCAGGAGCCAGGTGCTTCTCCTGGTCTCCCATGGGGTGCAGGGCCCAAGCACTTGGGCCATCCTCCACTGCACTCCCTGGCCACAGAAGAGAGCTGGCCTGGAAGAGGGGCAACCGGGACAGAACTGGCGCCCCGACTGGGACTAGAACCCGGTGTGCCGGCGCCGCAAGGCGGAGGATTAGCCTAGTGAGCCGCGGCGCCGGCCCTTGCTTAGATTTTTGATAATACACATTTCTCATGTGAAGACCTCATCATAAAATATGTCTGAATCTTTTGTATATTGGGTCCTAAATAGTGTCTGCTCGAAATTGCTAGTTAAAAAGAGGTGAGGGAAGTGGGCTCTGTGATGCAGTGAATTAAGCCTCTGCTTGGGACGCCCACATCCCCTGTTTGAGCCCAGGCACTCTTGTGTTTACAGTCTAGCTTCCTACTAATGAATATGAGAGGCAGCGAAAGACAGCCCAAGTACTTGGGTCCCTGCTACCTATGTGGGAGACTCAGATGGAGTTCTTGGCCCAGTTCAGGCTGTTGTGGCCATGTGGGGAAGTGAACTAGTAGATGGAAGTTCTCTCTCCCTCTCCTTTCAAATAAATAAATGTCTTTAAAACTTGAAAAACTATCACAAATAGAAATCACGTTTGTCACAGTATAATCTTCTCTGGAAAAACTAAATGGCCTCTACCCTCTCATCAAAAAAGCTCAGAGAGAGGCTGCTGAGTTCCAAGAAGTTGTGATTGGCTAAGGCACTGGGATTGGGTTAGGAGTTCTTGCCGTGGTGTAGTCTGTGTATGCAGACAAAGCTTAACTCTTGAGTGGACCATGCTACTCTCCTGTGGTTCATGGGCGGTGGGGGTGGGGATCCCAACTATGAGAGGGCGTTGAGATATGACCATGTTCTGTGTTCTTTATACCATTTAAAAATTGCATAAAACAGGCAAACCAAGATGTGAGTGGTGGTGGTGGTGAAGCTGGGTGGGGGATCTGCCACTTGTCTGGTGATTTGTCTCTGTGTGGCCCCCAAGAGGGCACAGTGTGGAAACCACGGGCCCTCCCTATTCCCTTCTCTGAGTAGCGTGGGACCAGTAGCATCCCAGAGAGAGCTGACTGCTACTAGTGTGAAATGGACATTCTTTTCAGATTGAAACATAGGACTAAAGGAATAAAAAAGAACACAATGACAAAATGCAGCTGAAGGAAAAGATAGGATCTTCTAGCCTCTGGCTCTTTTATGCAGGCTACTCTCAGTGAAGCCCCATCATGGCTGAAATAGCTAACATGTGGTGTTCAGAGCTAGAAATGATACTTAGTATTGGCATCTTCTCACCTCATGAGGAAGACACTTGTTCTCCTGGCTCAGCTAAGCCCCTGCTTCTCATTGAGTACCAGTGAGACTCTGTATTAACAGTCAAGAAATGCAAAATTCTTCACCAAGCTGTGAGTGGTGTGGGCCCTGGAAAGTCACCCTAGCAAGTTGAAGTAATTTTCTGTAACATGAGTTGAAAAACAATGAAGACCTTGGGGTGTGTCCTAAGCTGTGACCCAGGAAATAGCTCAGACCTGGGTAGTCTTGGCCACTGTGGGTCATAGGAGTGGTGGCTGCTGAGGCTGTCATTGGCAGCTGCCTGTGGGGCTTTTCACTGTGAGAAGGCCCCTTCCCAGGATTATACTCAGACTGGCAGAAGCACATGTCCTGAGGGAGGTGTTGGTTAAGCCAGGGCCCTTTCATCCCAGGCAGGTAGCAAATTCACGAGCCTTCGTCATGTATATCTAGTGGAACTTGTGGCTTATAACTGATCTAGGAAAGGGGCATGTGCAACATTAAGATCTTAGGGGGTGGAATTTTAATGGAATTATTTTTTATAAATTTTATAAGTTGATTTGCTAAATATACATTTCAACAAGAGCTTTATTTTTCTATCTTACTACATGTTGAGCAATGCTTTATATCTTCCCATCTTCTTACTACTAATTGAGAAATACGAGTTACAAAACCAGTGTGGGTTGTTCAGCAGTGCTATAGGCGGCCCCAAGCTGGGAGCTGAGGCCCTCTGGAATCAGCCCATCTGACCCAGCCTAGGCATGTGCTGCTGCCGCCGCTAGGTTGTTCTTAATTCATTAGAAGCTTACCTGACCACATTCTCACAACAGCTCTTTCAGATCTATTTCAAAATTCTCAAGTTCGCATCCCACCTCCACCTTCCAGCACACTCAGCAGATGACTATAAGGAGGGGAGAAACAGCGAAGTCTTCCAACTTGAGCATTGTGGCTCCCATGCCTTTGTTCCACCTCCGAATTTCTCCCTTTCTCTGGCAGCCGAGGACAAGGTGTCTCTGTGTCTTTCAGAGGCTAAGCCCTGCTTTTCTATTCTCTCTGCCAACTCAGGGAGCCTGCAGGATACATTGCTCCTCATCTCCTGAATTGTTCACGGTCTTGTCCTAACCTTGAAGTTCAGCTCTTTATATATAATAAAGTGAGACTCTTTGCTGTCATGCTGTACCCCCTGCTCTGTTTCTGCATCTAAGTTTTTGTCCTTGGAATGGCCTCCACCTGTCTGATCCCCTTGTTCTGTGGCAGGCCTTTGAAAAAGGTGACCCTTCTCAGCATCCTAAGTCTTATAGCATTTTGTTGCATAAACATAGCAGTTTCTTACCTCCCTTGTCCATCTCCTGAGTTTCAAATTGTTCATTTAAACTTGAACTTCTGGAACTGCTATCTCAAGCAATAGCTTCTAGAACTACTGAATTTCAGTGTCTTGTGTCTCAAGATTGTTACGTCCCTAGGACTAGGAACCAGAGTAAGCGTTACTGTTTCATAAGCAGTGTAACAGCAGTTCACAAATGGCAATATGCATATGACTGTCCCAGGGACTTGTTAATGCTGATCTGGGTTCCATAGGCCAGGGTGGTGCTCAGCAGTCCAGTGTCCTAATGAGCACTCATGTGATGAGGATGAGGATGAGGATGATGCCAGTCTATGGGGTTAAATTTTGAAAAGCAGAGCCTATAAACCTAGTACAGTACACTGCTGTCACTCAAGAATGCTGAGATGAAATTGCTGGTGCTACATCAACTCAGCCTGTCCTTAATGCTTTGAAACTCATGTTGTAGTAATGCTGTTTTCAGGGACACTGATTACTAAACCTGTAAAATGCTTCTGCAGTTATTTGTTGCATATGTAGACCTTGTGGGCGGTGTAATACCTGCTTTGGGAGTGTTTTCTGGGAAGTAGCATTGGGAATATGTAATGTCTGATGGAAAAACACGCATACAGAAGTAGAGTTCCCCATGTATCTAGTACGTTCCACTTGGATGTTTCCTTATAGGAACTAGGACATGGACAAAGGCAGCACATCTGGGATCACACACTCATGGCAGAAGGACACAACATTCCCTTACGATACCTCTATTCATCAGTACTTTGGTGAGTTGGAGACCCAGACCCATCCATGATGGGTGAGTTTGCTGTTGCTTCTCTGAACAAAGGAAAGCAGAAGGAGGAAGAGAAGAGAGGTCAAGTTAAAGAGAGGAACTGACACAGACGTGCTCAGTAGCTTAGTAATACCCACCGATTACATACCCAAGCGTTAGTGACAAATAAAGTCATGCAGAACTTTCAGTTCCCGTAACAGTCAAAAGACCGATTTAGCTTTGGAAAGGCAGGCTCTGGCACTTTTGTCCACTGTCTCGTTTCCACATCACATCATAGAGAATGGTCATTGTGAATGACAGTGCAACTCAATCTGGCAAAATAGTCTACTTCAAGGACCAAAATCTGTTTGTCTTGCATCCTCAGTAGCTCTCTGTGGTGAAATAGGTTTCAAGACCAGCCTAAGTGTGCTATCATGTGAGGGGTGCTTACAAATTTCAGAGCCTGTTGTCAGTCAAATATACAGCCGTGTATGGATCGGGAGAGAATGGGCAGATCCAGAAAACCTGGAGGATCCAGAGGGGTAACTTGATATCTGAACTTTCTTATTTGGATGAGATGGTTTAAACCATCACAGGCATGGATACACAGGAGCTGAGTTAATCTGAGTGAGGTGTTTGGACCCTGGGCCTTGCAGAGGCTGCCTGGATGTGGATGATATGCCAGTGAGCATTGTTAATGGTTTGTTATAAGGACCGAGTGGACATGAGGACACTGTAGTAGTTAAGAATAAGAAGCAGTGCATGGAAAGTTCAGGAACTGTCCACCTTGAGTGCATCAGATTCAGCTGGAGGCCTTGCTAAAAAAACAAACCCAGCCTGCTGGGTCCCACTTTCAGTAGGCCCCAGATGAGCCCAAGAATGCATTTCTGACAGGATCCCAGGTGAGGCTCAGCTGCTGGCCTGGAGACCACACTTTGAAAACCACTAGCAGGGTTTAGGATCCCAGAGAGCAGGGCTGAAATCCCAGCTCCTTCCAGCTGTGTGACCTGGAGAAAGGCTCTTTACTTCCAGAGCTTCCTTAACACTTACAGATTACAGTATTTCCCTTGCAGGGTTGCAGTGAGGATTGACTGAGCATGTTCATGTTAAAAACAGCTCCAGCCTTTGAGCACACAGCAGACTTTCTCTGGTTTCCACTAAAACTGCTAAGACTGCAGATGTCCTAGCTTGCAGGCGCGTGCAGCATCGGCCAAGTGTGGAAGCCTCAATGCTCACAGGGGAGCCAGTTCAGAAACTGGTTTTCTTATTATTCACCTCACAGACAGCTGTCACACTGTTCCAGACATCTCCAGCAAACCAGAAGCTGTGGATTAAGCTGGATAAGGGGGGGGGGGGGGGTTTGCTGGGTCTTTAGCCAAGAGGTGTTGACAGGATATAACATCCGCTTAGGAGTAACAGAAGAGGCAGGTGTTGCGGAGTGAAGAAGGTCCCTTGAGTCTGCCAGACCTTCAGTAGTTCAGGATACCCTAACTGGCCTTGAGAGTACACCTACATTAAAGCTATCAAATGAGCTGACTTTTGGTTTTGTTTATTTGCCTGTGGGCAGCTTCTGCTTAAAGGTCTCCAAGTACCTGGTCCCCTTTGTTAATGAAGAACAAGTGTGTGGCCAGGACAGAAGCATTTTTCTAAAGACTCCTTCTGTCCTCTGACATTCTTGCCTGGCATTATGAGTCAGCCTGAATCCAACATTTAATGCTGTCTGGAATTCCGACCAAAAAAAACACAATTCCCCTGCCTGTGTCCACCTTCCCACGTTCCAGGGACCACACAGAACTTGCCCCTACAAAGGGCTGATGCAGGAAAGGAGCAGGGAGGCAGGTGAGAGCAGTTGGTGAGGCCTCTTGAACGGAGGAAGTTGCCCAGTAATGAGCCCTCATCATCCCTGTGTTGACATATGCTCCTATCAGTAGGATCTTACTATTTAGGACACTTGCTAGCTGAGACAACCAATCTGGAAGAAGAACTGGTTCAAGGATTTCAGGGAGAACTCACCCAGTCTGCCAAGTCAGGATGTGGTGAGGACTGCTTGGGGGGGTGGCTCCAATTTCACTCGATGGTGTTGAGCTTCTCTGGCTTTGAGGTAAGGCAGCTGTAGGTAGGTGGCATGGGACAGGCAAGGAGAAGACAAAAGTCAGACACAGCAAAGAAGTTTCCAACTCCTTGGCCTACATGAACACACAGTGGCCAGGAGTCACCATTTCCAGGCATGCAGGATATAACCCCATGGCAGGTTCTCTGCACCCCCACCCCTACATCCCACAAATTATTTTCTCTTTCTCAAATGATGCACCCAGGATTCTAGGTGTCCACTTTGCCACAGGAAGTGGCCACAGGTATGACTTGCACAGCAGCCAAGAACCTGCAGATGCTATGATCCTTTGAGACCTGGGTGGAGCTCATGCTGGTAGCTAGACCTCAGGACATTTTCAGGTGTGTCCCCAGTCAGAAATTGATGCTTTGCTATTTCTGGCATAATATTTGCTACTGTCTTAAACCCTGAAGTTGGGCAGGGCTTTGACAGCTCATCCAGATCTGACCATGAAGAAGAGTTCATTGATGTAGGCAGCACGAAAGTCCAGTTGGGAAAATTTTAGTAGGGATTAATTCCTACTTAAATCCATCCTTTCTTTTCTTTTGGGAGTGGAATGTTTCATCAGTAAACATAACAGCCATTTAAAATTCTGGCTCTGAAATATGTTCCAAGAAATTGTCCTAATTTCTTTAAAGCAAACCTACTAGCTAAATGCTACAATTTCGATAGAATAAACATTCCCATGAATTTGTATTTACAAGCTGCTGGTTCTTTCCATGAGGTCACAGATGATCACACTCTTTACAAAATGGGATACACAAGGTGTTCATTCTCAAAATCCTCCTGCAAAGTCATGGCCAATTTCCCTGGACTTTACAAATGAAGAAACACATAGAAGGTTCTAGAACCTGGTGCACTCATGACAGCCTGAATCATTTTTATTCTAGTTTCTGGAGCTTGTCATTTAGCCAATGTGTCCTATTAAGTCAGTGGGGATGTGGGGGCAGAATGCAGGAACCTGCTGCACCTGGGTAGTCGGGTCTTCCTCTCTGCTCTAACACTCTGTTTCCCAAATAATTCCCCCTTCCCCGTCTTTCGGATCACTCCCATTCCCTTGGTCCTTGCTTTGACTTAAATAACCCTTGTACTGAAAACAGGTAAAATTCCCAATTTGCAGTTTCTCCCACTTGATTCTGGCTTTCCTTTTATTCCTAGAATGTCAGCATCCCTGCTCCACCCTCCATTCCCTTTCCTGTAGCCAGCAGGCAACAGCAACTCTTCTCTCTGCAGTCCCCCTCTCTCTGAGTTGGGGGTGTCTGAATGACTGTCAGTACTCTAGTGCTGAGCCTGCAGATGGCCAGGATGACTGCTCAGCCAGCGCTCATCATCGCTGTGACTGTTTCTTAGGGGAGAGAGAAGAGAATGTAGCCACTTAACAGAAAGGATGGTTGCCTCTGTTTTTTACTTGATCCAGTACTGTTGGCATGATGGTGTTGGCATCCCATATGGGCATTGGTTTGAGTCCTGGCTACTCCACTTTTGAGCCAGCTCCCTGGTAATGCACCTGTTAAAGCAGCAGAGGATGGCCCAGGTATGTGTGCTGCTGTATCCATGTAGGAGACCTGGATTAAGCTCCTGGCTCTGGAGAGGCCCAGCCCTGGCCATTGTGGCCATCTAGGGGGTGAACCAGTGGATGGAGGATGTCTGTCTCTCCTTTCTCTGTAACTCTGCCATTCAAGTCAATCTTTTTTTTTTTTTCCTTAAAGATGTATTTATTTATTTGAAAGTCAGAGTTACACACAGAAGGAGGGCAGAGAGAGGTCTTCATCACTGGTTCACTCCCCAGCTGGCCACAACGGCTGGAGCTGTGCTGATCCGAAGCCAGGAGCTTCTTCTGGGTCTCCCATGCGGGTGCAGGGACCCAAGTACTTGGGCCATCTTCTGCTTTCCCAGGCCATAGGAGAGAGCTGGATCGGAAGTGGAGCAGCCGGGACTTGAACTAGCGCACATATGGGATGCCGGCACTGCAGGCAGCGGTTTTACCCACTGTGCCGCAACACTGGTCCCATCAAATCAAGCTTTAAAAAAAAAGGAGTATTAGGGAAATTTACTTTGATTATGGAAATTTCAGATGTAACATCATACACAAGTTAACTTTGTGGCCATGTCCTAACATCACTGAAAGGATGGTTTCACCAGTGAAAGCATCCAGTTAAACGCAGAGCACCTCATTCCTTAGACAGAGGCCCTACCTGGGGAGCTGCCAGCTAAATCTGGGGGCTCTGCAGAGGTTTACATCGGGCCTATAACATAGTAGCTTCTCCCTCTCGCCCAGGCTGTCATCCCTTTGGCTGGGCAAACACCTCCGGAGACACAACTTCCCATAGCTGGCTTAGATTGCTGTGCTATTACACAGAGGTGGTGGGAGGGACAGTCTGGGGCTGTACTAAGCAGCCCTCTTGGAGAGTCAGGTGTGGGCTTACTGGGCAGGACCAGCGTTAGAATAGCAGGGCAGGAAGCTGCGGAAACTGTGCCAGTTCCCCTGAATTCCCAACCCAGTCTCCCAGCACGCCTCTCACCTGACGTGGCCTTGCACATCTGAGGCATCCTGGTGACCCTGCTGTGCGCCACGAAGGTGCTCTGGGACGAGGTGCTGTACTGTGAGCCACTGTCGGAGGAGGTGGAGCTGGTGTGTGACAGGCGGCTGTGCTCCTTGTGCGAGGCGCTGCAGCGCTGGTACCACTGGCGCAGCTCGTCTGACACCGCTGAGCGGCCCGCGCCCTTGTCGTGGGCACCCTCGCGGCCCAGCGACGGAGTCCGCAGGATCTGGGAGCGAGACGGCGTCAGGCGGCCCGCGTCTCCCTCGTCGCCACCGCGCCAGCTCTCCTTGAAGAGGCCGCCGGCCGTGTACGAGTTGGAGGTCTTGAACTGGGCCTTGACACTGTAGTGGCCCTCCTGGTCACTCTCCAGACTGCGCACTACCACTGGCGTGGCGCTGCCCTCAATGTACAGCGGGTACTCCTTGATGCGGTACTGCGAGCTGGGCTGGCTCTGGCTGTGCAGGTAGACGCCGCCAGCACCACCTGCCCCACTGGCACCGCCCCGCGCCGCCAGGTTGGGGAGGCTGCCGGAGGCCGCGGCGCCCAGGGCACCTGCCACGCGTCGCCGCTGCCGCTGCCGCTGCCGTGCCTTGGATGGTGAGTCCTCGGCCAGCGTCGAGTAGTTGGCGTTCATCTGCGCCGGGTAGTAGTGCTCTGAGCTCGAGTGGCTGGTGCACGATGAGCAGTCGTCCATGGGATCCGAGCCATTGCTGCTACGAGTCCGCGGGGTGTAGAAGTCAGGGCTCCCTGTGTCGTTCTCCGAGCCCAGGAGCTTGCCCTGGGACTCTAAGCTGGAGCTTCGGTGCCTAAAGTGCAGGGCGAGGCTGTGCAGTCGCGTGGGGCTGATATCCACCGACCTGCGGGGAAACGCGGCCCGCGTGGATCTGGGGATGCTGGGGGAATGGGGGAACCCAGGGACGCCACTGGACGCTCTCCCGTGGCTGGATTTCAACAGGCAGGCTCAGGTCCAGGTACTCCCAGGAACTGCAGGTTCCTGGAGTGCTGCCTGGACCCTCTGCTTTGTCTCCTAATGGGAAGTGGGACTAAAGCTGACAAATGTATGCCAATATCCAGAGCTCTTTTTAGGATGGAAAATTATTCTATAGATACACAGAGAACCAGAAAAAAAACACCATTTTAGTATAGCATTAAACACTACAAAATGGCTGTGCTTGTAGGTCACAATAGTGACCCTTCATATGGCTGAACCAAATACAAGCGTGTAACCCACACAAATAGCTCTCCATTTCCTGTGAAGACTCTAAAATGCAAGATTAGTGGAAAGTGAAACCCTTGCAAATGAATGGTGCACTAACTTCTCACTATTGCTTTGTCTGTAACCCATTCTGCCAATCTGACCCCATACCACCAGCAGCATCAGCCAGCAGAGGACGCCACCCCGCGCTGGGACCACAGGTGAAAACATGGTGGCTGTCACTCGGGGGGTGCAACTGGAAGCCCCCAGCATATGGCCCTCTATGGCCTGGTTTTGCTTTCTTTTGGAAAATGGCTCTATATTCATTTTGTGTCTTTCACTGTCTTTGAACGTGCACCCTGGGGGGGCCCTGAAGGAAGTCCAGTCTAAATTTGGGCCTCAGTGGAAAGTTATAAAAGGACTATCAGGTCATGATCACTCTAGCAGTACAAGGTGCTTCTATTTTCCACTCTTCCCCTGCTAACCAGGCTCACCTTTCCTGCCTCCACTTCAGTCATGAAAGCTCCTGTCATGGTAGCTAGGAGCCTGAGAAATCCCTGGCTGATACCAAGTGCCCCTGGACCTGAAAGTGGGCTCTGTGGTCCCGTCACTGAAGTAGGCTTACTGCTGCCAGCTCAGGTTTTTAGTCCGCTTCATTCAAGAGAACCTGCCTTCTGGGTTTTGGTCTGTCAGCTCACCTGTTATTTGGGCCAGTGTGGGAGCAGCCATGCCTAATCGAACAAAGGAAGATGTGGTCCAGGGATGGAGGTGGCCCAAAAGCCCTGCAGTGGACTCACCTTGTGGAATGGACGTAGTGGGGGCTCCGGACCCGCAGGTCTGGTGTGGACGGCATGCTGGACTGGGAGTTCCAGGGAGGGAGGCTGCGGATCGGGCTGTTCTGCAAGGAGCTGCTTCCTCCTCCTGCTTCGGCACAGCTCCCTGTGCTGGGGAAGCGCTTGTGGCTGCTGCAGACCCAAGGGAGCCGTGCTGGTCACCACCAGACAGAACAGCACCTTCCCCCTAGGGGCTGACTGGCTGGGACAGGGTCTTGCCCGGGACTCCCACTCTTCCCCCCCTTCCTCAGATCGCTATTCTGGTTCTCAGGCTTTTCCCCAGCAGTGGGTGGGGGTCCTTGCCCCCGACTCCTCCCACCCCAACACTGTGGAGTGGAGACCCCTGTCAGCCTTCTGTGACAGGCACGGTGTGGCTGTTGTGTGAAGCCTCTGCTCACACAGCTTTTGTTACCAAAGACTCAGACCTGCTGTCAGTGCACCTTGGAAGTTTTACAGGGTGTCATGGCGGAGAAGTGCACCAAAATGCCTTCCCCAGCCCGTGTCTCCGTTAGCCATGTAACGAGCTGGTAATGCACGGTTCAGGTTGTAGCTGTTGGGCTTCAGCCCTCTGCTGAATGGTAGCTTGGGGTTCTGAGCCACTGTGGGATTTCTACGGCTTCATTCTCACTTGTCATTTCGGAGTGGCGCTGCCTGAGATTTCCTAATTAATTCCTGTGGAATTTAACAACCTTAGAGCCATCTGCCAACACCATGACTGTGAGCCAAAACCCCAACTGCCCTTTGAATGACAAATCTGCACCTTGACATCGTCGGCAGCAGAGGGCGCTGCGAGCACAGCACTGTGGAAAGGCAACCCCAGGAAAGGAGGATGGAGGTTGGTTTGGATTTGTGGATGCTATTCGGGCTTCAGTTCCCAGCTCACCTGGAATGGTTGTGGGAGGAGCGTTTCTTGACCTTCTCGTAAGGCTCGTCCAAAGAGGACTCACTCCACATCTTAGGCTTTATGGGTGACTTGTCATAGTCGTTACGGTGATAGTGCATTTGCCTGAGTCCCTCCAGGGACTGGGGAGGCGGGGGTCTATTGTGCGATGGTGGCCGAGGAGGCAGTCCCTTGTGAGGGGACTGTAAAGGGGATATTGTGCTGGTAACCTGAGAATCATCTGCAAAAAGACAGAGAGACAAGAACTGAGCACAGGTGGTCCTTTCCATAGGACCCCCAGCCCATCCCCATTCCCCTGTTAGCACTGGGGCCACACAGGCGGAGTCACACCCATGTCATGGACAGCCCCTTGATCCTTCTCCAGCTGCCAATCTCAAGTTGGGACAAGTTAGCCCAGACCACAGCAATGAACCCAAACTTCCAAGAGACATCTAGGGGACTTAAAACATGCATGGAAATAGGGGTTTATTTTGAATGCTTCGAAGATACCTTATATCAGTTTTAATTAGACACGAATGGAGTGGAGTCTCCATTTTTTATCAGATACCACCCACAAACAGGTTTACTGGTGATGAGGTTGTCACGTTTCCTGTCAGCAGACAGTAAGGATCTGCATTGCTTTGCAGGAGTCTCAGCTTCATGAGGGTTTTGTCTGAGAAGCTGACACAGAGCGAGTGCTCTGTAAACAGCTGTTGGAGGAAGAGTGAGTGAGCATGTCATCTGTCTAGCACCGTCACCTTCCAGTGGATCTGGGGAGCAACTCTGCTCATTCCATGTCATCAGTATTGTCTTTAAGCAGTCCTCACATACTCTGTCTAGAACTGCCTTAGAATCTTTGGGAAGGAGATGGACTACACAGATTAAACATAGTCATCCCTTGGTTCCTTTGAGGGACTGATCCCAGGATCCCCTCCTTCCCCCTCCCCCCACAAAATCAGAGGGGAGGGGAGACGGGAGAGAAACAATTCACTGGGCACCACAGAGGAGAAGCCAGGGGAGGGGGAGGGGGGCACAAAAACCAACCACAGACACCCCTCCAAGCTTCCGCTTGACCCTGCCACAGTCCCAGCCTTGATGCCTGGACGGCTGCTCTGCTTCCCTTCCCTCTCCTGCTCAGGTCTGGAAAGGAAGCAGCAGGAGAAAGCCTGCAGAGGGACTGTGCGTTACAAAGAGGAGGCCTTACCGCCCCTCAGGTCCAGGGTTCTGGAACATGGGCAAGAAACTAATCACGAATGAGGTCGAAGTCTCCGAATTGGCACTTGTCCTGACAACTCCGCTATTACAAAAGCCTCTCACTAAATTGTTCTCATTCTATCTCCTAGACAGACTGGGGTGCACAGAGGCCAAGAACAGCGCTGGGATCTCTGAGCCCCCAAACTCCCCACCCATGAAACAAAGCAGCCATCAAACTATTACCATCTGATTTCTAGGGGCAGCGCCAGACTTTCCCCACATCAAGAGCGATCATTATTATTATTACTGCAATTACCATTATTACTACGACTCGGGTAGGCCTTTTATGTTTTCCATCTGCCTAGCCACTTATCACTGCTTGCCTGAGGTTTCTCTACAGGGGGAAAAAAATTAACTGCCACTTAGCATATTTCCATATAACTAATGCTCTCATCACCGAGTGTTTGGGTTTACCATCCACGGGAATCTTCTCCACGATGGTTCTGGGTTTGGAGCTCCTGTTTCCCCTCTGTGGATGGCTGTGATGGTGGTGAGCTGGGGTGTGGGCTGAGGGATCAGTTGTTTTTCTACGAATTGCTCAAGGAGATATCCTGGTAACTGCCACATTTTAAGATTTTGATGGGAGGGGCTGGCATTGTGGCATGGTCGTTAAGCTGCTGCCTGCAATGCTGGCATCCTGTATCAGCTCTGCTGTCATCAGCTCCCTGCTAATGTGCCTGGAAAGCAGTGGATGACGGCCCACGTGCTAGAGACCCTCCCACCCATGTGGGAGATCTGGATGGAGTTCTGGGCTCCTGGTTTGGGTCTGGAGCAGTCCTGGGGAGTGAACCGGGGGATGGACAGTCTCTCTGCTTTTCAAATAATAATTCTTTCTTTTAAAAAGAGTTCAATGGGATATAAAGGCAATTTTCAAGTCCTGAACCAGTGTTTATTTGTTTTAAAGATTCAGAGACAGAGAAAGAGATCTTTCATCTGCTGGTTTACTCCCCAAATGCCACAATGGCTGCGACTGGGCCAGACTGAAGCCCGGAGCCTGGAACTCCATTGAGGTCTCCCATGTGGGTGACATGAGCCCAAGTACGAGGTCATCCTCTGTCTCTGTGGCTTTTCCAGGGGCATTAGCAGGGAGTTGGATTGGAAGCTGCCAGGACTCAGATGGGCACTCGTAGGGGATGCTGGTGTTGCAGGCCGTGTCTTACCCAGCTGTGCCCTGGAGCTGGCCTCTGAGGAGGCATTTAAAGGGACATCTTGCCTTTCATTTTTACTACTGTCTCATCCAGACGCTATGAGTACTTTCAAGAGGAAAATACACATAGTGTTTAGTTAAAAATGGGTTTTGGCTACTAAAAAAGTAAAGTACCATTTACTGACTTACTACCTTAAATCTTACTTCTGGGCCGAGGGAGACACTGAGATGCCAGTAAAGAGTTTCTGTGGCTCCCACTCCCACCCAAACAGGTGCATGTCGAGAAACAGAGCGTTTGCAGGGACTCCAGCTGCCACCTTCACTTGGCTCTTTACTTTTACACACAGCTATCCCCAGACACCACACAGATTCATCTCGGTTTAATCTGGGCTCCAAGTTTTCAGCCAGGAAAGGGCTAACTTACCGTCCTCCAGAACAAGGGCATCGGAAAGAGAGCTGTCTTCACTGGCAATGTTTCCATCTGGGAAGGCAAGGAACAAGTCAGTGACTTTAGCGTGCTCCTTAAACAACGGCTTGTCTGCAAAGTCTCCCATCCGCAGACCCTTCTCTTTCTCATCAAGAAGTACTCTTGGCATACAATAAGAATGCTGTTGGGCATTTCTTTTCAGAGTCTGTGTGGAGGGTCATTAGCTCACCGCCCCACCCTGACATTACACAGGGCCCCAGACTTTGTGTATTTGGGCCCATTCACAGGAGACTGGAATGCTGAACAGCTGAATATCCAATACCAAGGTTGCTAAGCCATGCCATTGTCCCAGCACAAATTCGGGGCGTGCACTGACCCAACCAAAGGAAGTTGGCTGCTACTTCTTCCAAAATGCAAAAACCAGCGCAGGGAACTAATAAACTTCTTAAGTCACTAGTAGAGTAAACAAGTATGCTAAGTACGGACTCTCTCTCTGAAGCTTATTTTTATAGGTGCCATTCAGTTAATGAGGAGGACACGCCCAAGAGAGAGACAGGAAAGCAATCCTCCCTCTTCAACCAGCAGCTCTGCTTTCCTGGTAAAGCTAGCAAAGGTCCAGAAATCGTCCCGTTTTTGTGTTTTTACCTCTTGAAATAAAATACCATGCTGAGGAGTTAAGAACCACCTTAACTGCTCCTAATTCAAGTGAACCCTTGTTGCCAAGAGGCAGCAAAAGAGAGAAGGTGCTGAGTCATGCCTTGTGTGTGGGGAATACTCAGATCCAACGGTGATCAAGTCCCTTAAATATATTGGCATTGTATTTGCATATAACCTTTGCAATCCCCTGTGTATTTTAAAGCACCTGTAGGTAACTAATACCTGATACAACATCACTGCTATGTCAATAGTTGTTCTACTATGTTGTTGAAAAACTGTACATACAAAAAAAAATCTGTACATGTGGGTACAGATACAGCTTTTTTTTTTTTCTGAATATTTTCCATCCAACATTGATTGAATCCATGGATGTAAAACCTGTGGATATGGAGGGCTGATTGCTTATTCCTGAGCCTCGGCAGAATGATTTGGTACAGATAATGATTTCAGACAGATTCTGTCAGCAGTCCTAACACAACAGCCCTCACTTAGGCAAAGAAGCTCCCCTTGGCAAACAGGAGACACAGTCACCCACGTGGTCCCCTTCTTGGCTCTGTTGGCCCTGCTCTGCATTCCTCCTGAGCTGTGAACCCTCCTATGCTTCCCAGAGCACAGAAGGAGGTCTCAGCCGAGGCACAGGACAGAGAAGGGCTGGCTGGCTGCAGCTCAGCTGGGAAATTGGGAGGGGAGGAGTTAAGTGGTCTTGACCAAGGACAACAGGGTGTGACAAGCAAACACTGGTATTTCACGTTTCCTCAAGAAAAGGGATTTTTTAAAAATGGTGTCTCTCTCTCTTATTCAACTAGGAATTTGTTCCTATTACTTGATGGGCTGTGAACAGTGAGGAGACAGAAGGCCCTGACTTTGGCATTGTGCAGTCTCCAGCACATCACCGCTTCCTTAGTCTGCCTATATTTTTAGCTTGTAGCTACCTGTGGTAAAACATGTGACATCAGATTTTCTACTGTCACCATGTTTCAGTGTACAGTTCAGTGGCAGTGAGCACTTACCATCGCCACCACCCAGCTTCTGCGTGGGGATCACTGCCATGTTCCCACACTGGAACTCTGCCCCCAACCCCCAGCTCCTGGTCACCTCCCTCTACTTTCTGCCTTCCTAGAGCAAAAGCACCTTAAATGTGCAGCGTGTACTGTGAAAGAATACTTGGCATCTATTTTCAAGCACATGCTGACTTCAATAAAAAGAATTCTAACAGTGTGAGACTTGATGCTTGTTGGTGGATTTTTTGATGTTTCCCTCTAGTGTTTTACCAAACCAAACACAAACACTCAAACTCCCAACCCCTGCCTGAAGCTCGGGGCCCTAAACAATCAGAGCTGGGCAGCCCATTCCTCCTAAGCTACAGTTCCTGGGATAGGAGGCCCCTGCAAACACAGTAAACGTCGGGGACAGAGGAGTGGCAGGGGGTGGTAGCCTGCAGGAGGCCCTGCTATGTGTCTTCCCGCCACCAGCTTGCCTTCCAGACTTGGAGAGGGATGGCAGAGCCTGGGCTAGCTCTGGGCTGGGCTGGGCTGCGCCCAGCCTGTGCAGTCAGTCAGCTCATGGCACAGGCTGAGAGGAGGATGAGCCCATGGCTGCAGGTTCTCCCGGGGAGGCAGTCAGCAGTGGCAATGATGGCTCCCTCTGTACCACTTCTTCCCCCAGTATCATTCCTTCCTTGGGTTGTGCGGAGACAGACACGACATCTGCTTCCCTGATGCCTAGGTATGGGAGAGGGGTGGGCACTGACCGTCTATGATGAGCGAAGCCCTCTGTGTGGGTTTCTTCCCCGACTTGATGCGGTTCTCGTTGATGGCGTTTTCGATCTCCTGCAGCTTCTTCAGTGCATTCAAGTACGAGGTCTTCCTTTGTTTCTTCAGTTTCTTGCTGACGTTGGGGTCACTGGCCAGGCGGCGGGCAGCCTCCGTAATCTGGGACTGAATGGCAAACTCTCTTTCCAGGCGTTCCAGCTCGGCTTCCTGTGGGTGACAAAGGCATGGCTGTACATTTCCTGGGGGTGCTGAGCAGGAGACCCCATCCCCCTTACCCCCGACCCCTGCCCTAGCAGGAGCCCTACTCCAGCTAGGAAGCCAGCAGTCCCAGTGCCCAATCCCAGCCCTGCCCGACTGGAGGGTGGCTTCAATCCTAAACTCTCCAGCAGCTGAGGCCTTGGGCATACCTGCTTTCAAGACCCTGGGCTCCCATTACTTTCTGGAGATGAGTGTTGGTTCGCACTCCGACACTCTCATTCCAAAGCAGGGTCGCCATGCCGCTGGCCCTGCCATCACCTGGCTTCCTTCCTGCTGTCTCCAGCGAGCTTCACAGAGGACAAAGTTCAAAGCCCACCAAGTGACCATTTCTCTTGCATTCTGGGCACTATTACTGGGGCAGCCTTTCGCTCCTTCTTCCCCATGGGTTTGCTCACACATGGGCACCTCCCCAACCCCATGCGTGCCTTCTTCTGGGGATGCACCCCCACTCATCCGTGTGTCTTTGGGAAGTTCTTTCTGTAGCTCTGGCTGCCCTCACACCTGCCTGTCATGGAAGCCCTGGCCCAGCTGTGACTGGGCCCTCTGTGAGCCAGGGATGAGTGTGGTGGCAGAACTGGTTCCCCCAGCTACTTGGATGTGCTTCAGGATCTCCTCTGGCCCGCTTCCCTGCGTAAGCCCCTCCCTTGGGCCAGGTGGTTGATGGGATTCCCCTCAGAGTCCTGGGCCTGGGAGACATTAACCTGCAGCTGGCACAAAACGCCTGGTGGACCCAAGAGGATGGTGGCCCGGGAAGCAGTCTGCCACCAGCCCGTGTCCTTGGCAGCACATGGGGGTGCACCGGCTGCTGAGGGATGGGGAAAGGGTGGCTCATGGCTGTGTCTGGGACAGTTTGGAGGTGAACACAGAAATCCCCCCAGTCCATTTTTTTTTTCTTCTCTTCCCCAGTGAAGCCCCTCTGGTCAAAGTCAGCTCTAACCAGCAGCACCTTTCAAGGGTAAGCTTTCAAACAGCTAGCATCGCTGGGGAGCGGGAGGAGAGGTAGGAGCTCTGCCTCGCCCACACCTAATGAACTCACAACAGCGAATCTGAGCAAGCTTGGCCAGCAGAGACCAGGCCCCTTGCCCTTGGCAATCCCCAGTCACACTGACTTGATGACGGAAGGTGATCTAACCAAGCAGAAGCCGATCCCCAGGTTTGCTGGAATCGGCTGATGGCTCCCTTTTATGGCCCATGAGAGTCTCCTTGCCTCTGGGCACCAGGCGCCAGGCTCAATGCCTCCATGAAGGACAACATTTCTTTGCCAGATTTCATTGACTTCTGAGCACTTTAAGTCTAAAGGAAGTCAGGAAGCTGGGGTGAGAGGACAAGGTGATGGTTAAAAGGAACTCTTCAGGAGATAAGCTCCTTCCAAATCCTTCACATGTGGGCTGCGTTTTCTCTCTCAAGAGAGCGAAGAATATGGAAACGGGCTCCCACCCAGGGCCTTGAACCAGCAGAGTCACCCGGGGACAAAGACTGCTCTGTGACTATGGGCCCCACGGAGCAGCTGTTTCCGGGCTGACACGATAGCCCTGGCTAAAGACACTGACCCTGAGTCTTGTGGGGGAACCCAGACAAATTCTGGATACTCCAAGTAAAGCAAGGAGCAGGCTGAAAGCCCTGCCTGTGCATATGGCTTGCTACGGCATGCACAGGGAAGCAACGGGCATCTCCAGGGAAAACAGCAGCAGCACCAATAGGCCTGAGTCCATCTCTTCCTTCCCGGAGGCGCTCTGCAAAGTTCCACCCGCTGTGCCATTTCTTTTACTAACTGGGAGAATGTAACATGCGGGGGGGGGGGGGGGGTCGTGGATGCACGTGGAATTCTACAGGCACTGAAGATACCCTTTACGGAGGAGTGTGCAAAATGGGACTGTGGGAAGGCCAGCGGGGTGTGGGGGAGAGGGCGCTTACTAACAGTAGGAATCCTTTATCCAGTTTCTGTGCCAGGCATCTGCCCAGCAACAAGGCAAATTCAAGTTCTGTGGGCAGGTCTGATGATCAGCTGGGTTTGGAAGATACTCGACGGACAAGATGGTTTCCTAACCCCCAGCCTTCCTCACCCGCAGTTCCCACCCAGGACCTCCGAGAGTTCACTCACCTTCAGGGAACTAATGTTTGCTGAGCACCAGGCAGGTGCCAAGTCCCGAGCTGAGTGACACCATTTTATACACTAGCTCATTTAACCCTAGCGACAATCCCAAGAAATAAGAATCATGAACTTCACTTCGTAGCAGAGCAAGACTCCTAGTGGGGTTTTCATTTTGGGTGAAGCACTCTGGTATGTCCCCCAGTGTCCCGGAGACCGGGGACTGTGGATCCCAGGAGATTCCTCAACACTTCCAGCAGCCCCAGGACACCTGGGGCCTCTCTGAATTCACCCTCACCCCAGCCCCAAAAGCTGGCACCAACAGGAGACTGTCAGTGACTCCTGATCACTTTCTTAGACAACTAAAACCACGCAGTATTTCCTTTTCTGCTGGCTTTGGGCCCTAACCTTTTAAAGCCTTGTGTTCCACAGCATGGTAATATTAGTAATCCAATCCAGAATGCATTTGAGAAGGCACCTCTTGGACACAGCTCTGAAGCCTGTGTATGCCTGTCCTTTCATTTCTCTCCATCTGAGGCTGGATACTTAGTACTCAACCAGAAGCTCAAGTTCTCAAGTTTTGTTTTTTCGCTTTCCTTCAAATCCGATCTCTCCAGGTGCAGCTCCCACCACGGCTGGATCGCAGGAGGGCAAACGCGGCTCTGCTCTGCACAGACGAGCAAGGGTAGGACAGACCATCCATTTTGCTCATGTTTGTGCACTGATTTTAGCAGCCATGGTGAGGTTCCCACCTTGATGGCGCGGGCCCGACCCATCTTTCTCCAGCCAGTGGCATCTCCCCACCTGCTGTCATGGCCCAAGCTTTCCTTCCTCAACCAACCAAACATCACACATTAGGTGTGGCTCCAAGTAACTAAGTGCTAAGGGCCTTTAGAAAGACAA
The DNA here is from genome assembly GCF_051225735.1 of Oryctolagus cuniculus. Taxonomy (NCBI): domain Eukaryota; kingdom Metazoa; phylum Chordata; class Mammalia; order Lagomorpha; family Leporidae; genus Oryctolagus; species Oryctolagus cuniculus. Next base: position 69,138,302 of record NC_142879.1, on the reverse strand, counting down.
GTAGTCATGAGTGCTGCTGGAATGTTCTCCAGGAACTTAGCCATTTGTGCTAGGCCCACAGTGTTAGACAAACAACTTCAACAAACAATCTGAATGCCTATTAATGCAGGCTAACCAATCGTACCAAGGGAAACCACAGGCCGGCAAACCAGTTCACATGAGAAAGAGTCAAGGAAAGACAGATAAAGGCATTGAGTAGAAATGAAGAAATTGGTATGGAAAACCTGAAAGCCCCAATAGATGGGAAAAGGAAGAAGAAAGTGAGAAAAATCCAGTCTCGGAAGGAAGGCCGTACCTCTCCCTTGGGCAGGATTTTCTGTTCATCCAGCTTGAAGGCGGTCCCTATTCTTCGCCGAACAATGGGTGGTTCCTCGCCAGGATCCAGTGGGTATTCAACAGGCAGTTTCCCCGTGAGCTCCTGCACATGTGAACAGCATTCAGAGTAATCGTAAGTCAGAGCAGAGCACGGACATGTCTTCCTTCCAGGGGGCACGTGTGCACACGCACACACTCTCATACTCACGCTTTCCTGCACAAAGTCAATGCACAGGTAAGAGACATCAGCACATTCATAAAAAATTCATTTCTCTAAAAGTGAATGAGCATGGTCCTTTCCTCCCTGAATTGATGTCCTTTAAAAAGTGTTTTCTGAAATCAGTTTCTGTCGGGTCTATAAAACCGCCACTGGCTTCCATCTTAACATTCACATTTCATTTCCTGGCGAATCTAGTGTTTCCTGAGTGCAGTCAGAGGAAAGCGAAACCAACTTCTTTCTTTCCTAAACCCTGTGCTCTTCCCACTGCATTTATTCCTTCCAATGAGGTTTTTTTTTTTAAGAGGTGTGTTATCTAGATGACAAATCCTAGAAAAGTGTATTGTTAAAAAATTTTAAAACTGAATATGGGAGGGGCTGGCTCTGTGGAGTACTGGGTAAAGCTGCGGCCTGTGGTGCTGGCATCCCATGTGGGCCCTGGTTCGAGCCTCAGCTGCTCCACTTCTGATCCAGTTCCCTGCTATGACCTGGGAAAGCAGTGGAGGACAGCCCAAGTGCCTTAGCCCTCTGTACCCACACAGGAGACCCAGAAGAAGCTCCTGGCTTGGGATCAGCCCAGCTCTGGCTGTTATGGTCATATAGCCATTTGGGGAGTAAACCACAAGATGATAGCTCTCTTTCTCTCCTGCTTTAACTTTTAAATAAATACTCTTAAAAGGGGGGGGGGGGATATGGAATGTGGGCATTTGACCCAGTGGTTAGATGGCCCCTTGGGATGCCCACAGATTGGAGTGCTTGGACTACAGCTGCAGCTCCACTACAGATTCCTGCTTCCCGTTTGTGCAGATCCCAAGAGACACTAGTGATGGCTTGGGTCCCCGCCACCTGTGTGGGAGACCTGGATTGGGTTCCCAGCTGCTGGCAACACCCAGCTGCAGCTGCTGTGGGCCAGTGTGGGCATTTGGGGAGTGAACCAGCAGGTAGTAGCTCTATTTTCCTCTCTCTCCTTCCTGAATATGAGTAATAATTATTCCACTCTAGTGAGACTCAAGGAACAAGCTAGATACTAAACTGCATACAGCTAACATTTTCAGTACAAACTGAACGAAAGATTATAATCCACACGGTTGACAAGGTTGGAAATGTACTTGCTTGTGTGGAGGAAGAGAATTCAGTTGACAATGACCCTGGGCTGAGGATGGACAGGATTAGACAGACTTAGGCTGAGTAAAGAGCAAATCCGAGTCAGCACAGTAGAAGCCGGGGGTCGGTGACAAGGCCCTTCCAAGGAGCAGAAGAGGCTGGGCAGTGGCCGTGTGCCTCCAACGGCCACGTGGGCACAGCCGCGCCTAGCCGGGCTCTGGTTTGCCAGCCCCCAGTCAGCGCACAGGCTGCACAAAGACTCACAGTGCTGCCCCGTAAGAACTCAGAAGTCTCCTGGGAACAGCCAGCATCCACACAAAAAGCTTTTGTTGTGGGCAGCCCTGAGTCTAATTGGCGGGAAAACCCGGCTCATGGGAGGGGTCCTTCTGGCCCTGCCCACACCACCGGGAGCCCAGTGCATCAGGGTTTAGCGCGCCCACTCTTCTGGGCTTCAGATAGCCGGGACCTTCTGTTCCCAAATGTAAGCACTCAGAGCACAATGGCCCGCTCTGTGAGTCTCGAACACCCTGCCGCGTTCCGTCCTGTTTTCTACCCCTCTTTCTGTCTCTTTACAGCATGGTTCAAATGTCCCCGAAATACTTCTGTGCTTAGTCTTCAGCTCCCTTTTTAACCACCTTTCCTGAAAGTCTGTAAATAACAGAACCTACGAAGGCTTCCACACTGTTGGAACTGTTTTTTTTTTTTTTTTTTTAATCTTGAAACTCATAAAAAATCAGGAAGAGTTGTTCAAGCTGCCACGGATTTCTAACTCTAAAGCATCTGTGGTTTTAGAATATATTTTTAAAATGAGGCTACTGATTTTTCACCATCTGCTCAGAGGTGTTTGAGCCGAGGTCTTGATTCTGCAGGTATTTAATCTGATTTGTTCCATACCTGGAGCCACGTGGCAAACAAGTAATTTAGTGCCATGCTGGGGCTCCTCCTTCTCTTCTGCCAAAGGCCCCACTTCGCCTCATTCTGACGGCCCTGCTCCCCAGGGACCCACAGTGCTGCTCACGGAGGGAGCAGCTATGTCCCAGCCCCGCCCCCCCCCTCCCCCCAGGTGAGGGGACACGCACAGGAGCAACGCAGCCGACTTCCTTGGTGGGGTCTTCCTTCCGCTCCAGCCATGTTTTCCAGTGTCAACATCAGAAAAAGCGGGAGCTTTGTTTGCTGCTTGCTTTGTTTTTGAGAGAGACAGTGGGACTCTATAACTCACGCTAACCTTGCCCTGACATGTTGCGTCCCTGCTGCGTTTAGGGACGTCTTCTTTATTAAAAACAAAACAAGGCTTTACAAATTGTGAAAGGCAGCCACCCAACCCCATAGGTTTTCAGTCCTCCCAGTCTGTTCTTTATGAAAACACTGCTAACGTTCGCAGCATCACAGGGTGCGTTCCCCAGCTAGGACAACAGCTTCCCTAAGATGTGCAATGCATCTGTACTTTGAGCGGGCTCCGGTTTAAATCAATCCAGACCCTAATTAAGCCGAGCTGAAATGTAACATGATCTCACTCCAGCAGCCCCTTGGTTCCTTCTCCCTCACTGCAAGGCAGAATTATTTGGGGGGGAGGGGAACACGTCCCTGTGACTTCATCTGGGACGCTATAAACCTCCTATTCGGAGCTGTTGGCCAACAGAGCTCTTTGTCATGTTATTGGGGGAGTTCCTTTTCCTCTATTGATTACATGACACACGGGTGTGTGCACACTCACGCACAGTGATGTGTCACAAAGACCAAATCTCCGAACGTTGTTAACAAAGAACGGAGGGACAGACCGAAGACCGCGGCAATGGGGCGTTTGCATCCAGAGAGAGTGGGCAGCAGCCTCTGCCGCCCGGTGAAAACTGACACTAGCACGCACACAGGCTCAAGGAAGCACGGCTTTCATAAAATCTTAAATATCACTAGGCTGGGATTTCATTTAAAAAAAAAAAAAAGTCAAAGCGGTAAACAACACCAGGTCGCAGGGCTCATCTCTAGTGAAATCCCGCGGTGTCTGTTTCCCAGCATGCCACCCAAAGGTACATCTGCAGTAGCCTGCAGCACCCTCAGAGGAAGCCCATGGCACCATCTGGGAGGCCAGCGGCAAGCCAGTCACGGCAGTGAGGGGCCCTCATGGGAGGAAACGTGTCGTCAGCTGTGGTGCACCAGGGACTGTCACTAGGCCTGGCCATGTGGCCTCCGGCGGGGGCCTTCTTAGCTAGCGTTTTGTCAGCACCAGCTTTCACCGGTGCTGGTATCCCACTAGCGCCCACCAATTCTCTGTCTGCCAAAGCATGCTGGAGAGCTTGGCCATTTGCAAATATCCCGGGAGGCTCGCTGTTCATCCCACCCCCGCCCCTGTCAACGGCGGAAGATGGACGCCATCCCAGACAACACAGACTGAGCTGCTTACGGCCTCGCGGAGACACAGCTTCTTGAGTTCCTCCAACCTCTGGCGCAGCGTCTCCTCCAGGGCCTCCTGCCTGGACTTCAAGGCAGCCAGCATGTCTTTCTTGGCCGACTGAGAGCTATCTGATTCCTGAGAACCTGTTAATAAACAGAGGGGTTACTAGGCCAGCCGGGAGGGCGACACACATCTGGACCACTAATGAATTTCACTGGAGCCCACACCGTGGATATGGGATTTACCCCTGGAGTGGAGGGGAGTGTGAAATAAAACAGGTGCTCAGAGCTCCGCATTCCAGCACAGCATGGAATTTACAGCTAGGCGGAAGGAAGGACACACTGTGGAAAAAGGAGTTTATCTTCCTTGATGATCTTATGATATGTCACATACCAAATGGGTATGTGACATATCTTAAGATTTAATTTTAATAGATTTCACACAGCAAACAGGGTAAGGAGAGTTCACGCCAGGAATTTTAACATGTATTCTAAATTTTCTTTTGTCCATTAAAAAAAGCTTTTTTTTTTTGCTCAGTTTCATGTCTATTATAAAAAAAATTTGAGAATATAGACAGGAATAAAAATAGTCCATAAACTAGTCCCCCAGAGATAACCACTGTAATGCATTTTTTTCTTATTTTTCTCCCCCCCCTCCAGCAAATATATTTTAAAAAGAAAATGAAATTTTATTGCATTTTTAACTTAACATTGTATCATGAGCAACTTCTCTCCCAATAAAATGACATTCTTTCCTGGATAAAACATCTGCATGACCCAAACAGTGAACTGCAAGATGTGAAACCTCAGAAGAAGGCAAACTGAACCAAACAAAAGAAACACAAGCTGAAATGCCAACTGGAGGAATTCGGGTTAGACCAGAAGAAGAACTGTCGGGCCCTAATGTTTGGATTCTGAAATCCGTTTCCTACAGTGAAGCTATTAACGCCTTTTCTACCTTGATGGGTTAGAGAAAGTACAGTGGCTTCCTGGAAAAGGAACAGGTGACTTGTTACTTCTCCTCTCCTCCCAAGTGTCACTGGGTATGTACTTAAGAGGCTCAGACCACATAACGAACAGCCTCAAACAACCTCAAACGCCTAGACAGGGTAATCTAGTTCCAGTGGGATCTCCCCAGTGAAAATTCTCAGACTCTGCTCAGAAAAATTAAAGACACAATAACAGAGAGAAATATATTGTGGTTGTGGCTTAGAAGTAGGATATTCTGAAAATGTCAATTCTATCGATTGAACAACAGAATCAATGCAATCCCAATAACAATCCCAGCAGGTTTTGGGAATAAGCCAGTTGAAATTCCCAGAATCAACAGTTCCTTTTCCTCCACTGATAACAAATGGCAGCTCAGAATCATGAAGCTAGAAAGAACTGTCGTGCCTTTGCAACACACAGGTCCTGCCATCCTCAAGTTATCCCCATAAATACACTTGTACTCTTCTACTCTTTGATTTAAAGGTTCTGACTAGGAAACTCACACTCCTTCAATTACCATTCATCTAGGCTCTGCGAACTCTAATCACCAAGAACTCTCAATGTCTACGTACATATTGGCTGTGACTTGGACTTTGTTTTTTCTTCTCCACCCCATTTGTCTATCACTGTAGGGATATAACCATATTCATGCCTCCACAGTAACTAACAAATATTAGCTAGAGTGAGCACACATAAACATTGTCAGTTATAGACTTGGATGCTCTAATTAAGTTGAGTCTCTCCTTGGTAATAAAAAGCCTCGCACCTCTAAGAAGTTTCTTCGTAGAGCCTCCTTTCTCAGCTTTGAATCATGTTTGCAGCTCTTTTCCTAGAGTTTGATGTGCTACAGTTGCAGGTTTCCAAACAGCAAACTCAAAAGCAAGCTTGATCCTCACCAAGACTCCATGACCTCCTGGTTCCCACACATATGGTATGTGGTATCACACTCAGGCAACACACTGCTCCGTATCACTGCAGGCGCCCTTTGGAAATGTTTCGGGTTTTATACTTCCATAAGTCAATTATCCTGCGCTTATCAGCACTGAACTATCTCCAGTCTGTATGCATCCAAGGCAATGTGGCTAAATCATCTTGAATCTTAATCTGGTTCTCTCGGGAACAGCCACCACTCACATGTAAAGACAGGAAAATTTAAAGAGGCTCTCTCTGTTGCATCGTCTCAAGAATTAATAAGAATGTAAAATAATACTGGGAGGAAGTCAGACTTTGGGTTTAAAAAACAGTGCTGGGGAAACTTGGGTCCAAGAAGATTAAAGGATTTCTTGCTCAAGTGAAAAATTCATTGTTTTCCCTTTCACCCCTGCCTAACCTCACAATAGGAAATGATGATTTCTTAAGCGAAATCTAAGAATTAACCACATTCAGGAATGGCAAAAATCACAACTGCATTCAACTCTGGGAGGTAAAGCACGCAATTTTTGGATGATTGGGTTTCCAGTTATGGGATTAGTTACGATTTGGCCTTGAGTTACAGGGCTCATTAATGCTGCCTAAATTATTATTATTTATAATAATTAGTCTAAATACCAAACCCACATAAGACAGGCCAGAGAATCCTGGCGTGCTAGATGCTCGAGTCCTCCCAAATTGGCACCAGTAACACGGGCTGGCTCCGCCTTACACCTTAGCCTGGAAATGGCTTCGGGAGATACGGGATTCCTGAGTACTAAGTTAAAAAGGCTGCAAAGTGTCTGACCCTGCCTGCACTAGACGTGCAGAATTCCATTTTATTGCTAACTTGACACTCAGAAGATCTGGGTTTGATAAAGTCTCAGCTATTCACTAGGCATGTGACCTCGGGCAAGTGACTTGTTCTTCTGAATTCACTATAGAGACTAAACGCCTACGGAGGACTCAGCACCTTGCCTGGAACAGGTAACCTCTAAACCTAGGGTAGATTTAGGATGAATATACATGTACACACACACAAGGCTGAGAAACAAATGAATGGAACCACCTCTGCACTGACACTCAAGGTCAAATGAAAGAACTTGACTCTGCGATTCAGTGTAGACTCAGGCTCTGAAACTCACCTTTAGAAAGCAGCAACCCAGGTTTAGGCAATATTTTTGCTGTGCTTCTGCAGGCCGTGGGTTTGCAGACAATCCCCCAGGGCTGTCACAGTTGGAAGGTGTGAAAGGGGCCCAGGAGATTCAGGGGCCTCTGCTAGTTTCTACTCCATATCCCTCAAACCAGAGCACTTCCACAGGAACTTGCTTCTGGTATGCAGGTTGCATTTCAAAAAGAGGATCCCACAACCTAGTTTTCTTCAAAGGTAATCCACCTTTGAGTTGCCACGGCTTCTCCACGCTGGAGTTTGTGCGATCAGAGCTCATGGATCGTCACCTGTGACTCGCAGACACGGCCACCACTGGGAGAGGCGGCCGTGTGCCCAGGAGACACATCCCACAGAGAGGCGTTTAAGGTCACGGAAGGAGCCTGCCCTGCCCTGCCACCTGCCCCACGAATGGTCTCTGGGCAGCCCATGAATGAGATGCTGGGCTCTAAAAGGAAAGAAGTCACAAGAGAGGCAGGAGGCCAAGATTCAGCAGGCTGGTGGCCTTCATCCCCTCCGGGGACAGAATGACTCCAGGAAGAAAACGAGTCAGGGACGAGCCTCAGGGCTCAGGTCAGTGGCAGTCCCACAAACTAACAGTTCAAGAGCGTGTGCAAAAACGGTTCTAGACACAGAAGTAGTTTCAGCTTGGCACCTGGACTTGGGGAATGGGATGGAGGCTCTGGGCTTTTATGATTTACCCATTTCCATAGGAATCCAGTGTGGGGTAGGGGTAGGGCCGAGGCAGGGTTAGGGTTGGAATGTGGACGGGAGGGAGGGGAAGCCCCACTTTGTTCCTAAATCTGTATATATGAAATATATGAAACTTGTATAACTGAAGTAAAATTTACAAAAACAGAGAAAACGTACAAGCCTTTGCAGATGCCAAGACCTCTCCAAGGCTGTGAGTTTAGCTCCTTGGAAACAAAAAGAATAGGGGCGCCGGTGCCGCGGCTCACTTGGTTAATCCTCCACCTGCATGGGAGACCAGGAGAAGCACCTGGCTCCTGGCTTCAGATCAGCGCAGTGCACTGGCTGTAGCAGCCACTTGAGGGTGAACCAACAGAAGGAAGACCTTTCTCTCTGTCTCTCTCTCTCACTAACTCTGCCTGTCCAAAAAAAAAAAAATAGGGGCAGGTGTTGTGGAACCGTGGGTTCAGCCCCTGCCTACAATGCTGGCATCCTGTATCAGATTGCTGGTACAAGTCCCAGCTGCTCCACTTCCAATCCAGCTCTCTGCTAATGGACCTGGGAAAGCAGTGACTGATGGCCGAAGTGCTTGAGCACTGCCACCCACTTGGGAGACCTGGATGGAATTCAGATTCCTGGCTTCCGCCTGGACCAAGATGAGCCATTGCAGCATTTTGGGGAGTGAACCAGTGGATGTCTCCCATATTTTGTAAAAATAAAGTACTTCTGTGGCCAGCACTGTGGCATAGCAGGTAAAGCCTCCACCTGCAGTGCCAGCATCCCATATGGGCGCCACTTGGAGTCCCGGCTGCTCCACTTCCGATCCAGCTCTCTGCTATGGCCTGGGAAAGCAGAAGAAGATGGTCCAAGTCCTTGGGCCCCTGCACCCCCGTGGGAGACCCAGAAGAAGCTCCTGGCTTCGGATCGGTGCAGCTCCCTCCACTGCAGTTATCTGGGGGAGTGAACCAGTGTATGGAATACCTCCCCTCGCCCCCCACCGCCTCTCTGTAACTCTGCCTTTCAAACAAATAATTTTTTAAAAAAACCATAAAGTACTTCTGTTTAATAAATTAAGAGAATGCAGTCGTGGTGTCAGTGGGGGCAATCCCGGAGCAGAAGCCATCTGGATTTCTATCACGAATCTGCTAGCAGGTGGTGTAAGGCCATGGGTTCCTCACCTCACAGAGCCATCACGCCACGCCCCCTCTGTAAAGCAACTAATTGACGAATCTCTAAGATTCCCTCATTTGAAGAGTCTGCTACTTAATACATGCACTCAGGTAGTTGCTTCTGGCTGCTAGCAGTCCCATTTGCAATTTTTGCAAGAGAGATCGTATACAGAGAACAATCTGTTCTCTCTTTCCTCCACCATCCTGCCCCCTAGGGAAGACGAGCACTCTGCCACGTCTGTTCTCACTCCAGTTACTGCCACAGGCTCCCGAGGGCTCGAAGGCCAGGTGCCTGGAGTGTTAACCTCTTCCTCTTATCAACAGACCAAAGCAAGTGTAAGTGTGTAAGCATGCCTGCTGAACCAGAGTTTCATCTGAGCTGTGTGGGATTAACAAAGCACGAAGATGGCTGGAACCCCTTTTCTGTACCTACAAGAGCGAGATACCAAAATGTGCAGATTGGAAAACCAGTGTCCAGTGCTACTGGAAGAAGGGCTGTCTGAGCATAAGGATTCAGTGCAGCAGGCCAGGGAAACCCAAAGGTGAATCGAATGTCTTTGAAGGATGCACAGAATGCATGGGTACTTTCTGGCTTGGGTACAGTTTCCAGTAACACCCAAGTTTCAAGGAAGGAGTAGTCTATTCTTTGGAAAACACAAAGTGGTGCCGTCACCTCCCAAGGCAGAAGTTGACAGTGAGGTAGCAGGCCTGGGGGGTAACTAGCTCTGCCACTTACTAGTGGCAGGGCCCTGGCGAAGTCCCATAACCTACTGAACAGGAATGCAAACAGGACATCCTCAAAACTTTAGAGAATTCAAAGAGACAATCGTGGAAGGTGCCTGAGAGTTCAGAACGTTTTAAGCGCTACAGGAATATTCATTGCTTTTATTAAAAAGTGTTGCTACTGCTAGCCTTCCCTAGGAGTTGGCCCCCTAATTCCAGAGAGCCTCAAAATGTGAAAAGAGAGTGACCAGGCAGGCGTACCACTGTGGCCCCAGCAACTCCGAGGGTGCTCAGGAGGACAGGGGAAAGGACTGTAATACAACTCCTAAGCAGGAGCTTTTTATATGCTCCCCTTCACTTAATCCTCATGAAACAGTATCCCCCTTTTCCTGGAGGAGGTCACGGGGGTGCCAGGAGGCACAGCTGGGATTCCAGCTTGACTCAGTTTGGTCTGTTTCATCCCTTGAATGGAAACTGTCTGGTCCTGGGAGCTGCACGGTTGCCACAGTAACCCCACACAGCACCCGATGCCACCTGCCTTCCATACATGGGCTCTGCCCCTACAGTCCTGTCTGGATCCACCTGTAGACAGAGGGAGGAGCTTAGAGCCAAAGGGCTCTTCAGATCTGCCAGCAAAACAACAGGAGCCCCTGGAGCACCTTCTGGTGCCAAGCCGTGTGGGGAGACAGGTCCAATGCTGGGCTTCTGGTTCTTAGACAGCGACCCACCAGGAGGAGGAGGAGGAAGAGCAAAGCCCCAAGACTGGGAGAAGCAGCAATGGAAGGCAGCGCCCAGATCCCAGAGCCTGCTGGGCAATTAACCTGGATTGCTGACCATCACTTCCAGTTGGTTTTCTCTCTCAGGAGGTTACACCTCCCTCTGTCTCATGGCCGGGAAAACAGCATCAGATCAGTCCTCTAGAAAAAGCTCTCTCCCTCTTACTGCCCAGTAAATATCGATTTGAATGAAACTGGATTGAAAATACCATCTTTTTTTCTTTTGGCTAGTTCATGATCATATTTCCGTCTGAACCCAAAAAAAAGTATTTTTATGGAAACAGGTCACAAATTATCTGGCCAATGGGGAGGAGAAAAAGAGCTGACTATAAAGACGATGATTCCTGTCCAGACAGGGCCGGAGGGACCTCGAGTGATCTGCTCCAAGGCAGTCATTGTCAGGGGATGTTTGGAAATCTCTGAACAACCAGACGTCATGGGCGCTATGGGAGACCCGCCTCCAGCCTGGCTCGCTTCCCATTTCCTATCTGGGGAACTCCATGCCTCACACCCATGCGCAGCTGGCTGTGGAGGGGCCGGACGTGCAGGAACACAAGCAGCCCTCCTCTGGCCGGATCTCCTCACTCAGCAGCCAGGGCGAACTTGCTCCCAATCCTTGCCGAGATCCCAGGCGACTGGGCACCGGATGTGAGTGTGCATCCTGCCGAGGACAAGGTCAGGAACACAGGCTCCTCTGGTTTTGATGCAGGGGAACACTGATGCCTGAAGGCAGAGGGGGCGCTCTCCTCTCTGCAAGGAGGGGAAAACTCGAAAGCAATCACTTTCAGGGCAGGGAGTGACAATGTGTCTGCTTTGGCTGTTTCAGGGGGGAAATAAATAACTGAGACAATGAAAAAGGCCCTATTCCCGGCAGATCTGTAAAAGCCTCAAGGAAGAGTTTTGGCAGACACCCCAGGAATAAATAGGAGGAAAAGGTCTGAGCTCTTCTGTACGCCACAGAGATATTTATTTCCCGGACAAATCCTCCAGGAGGAATTCCTTCCATCAAAGATGTCCTGGGAGACCACGCCACGTTGCAGATGGCAGGATCAGTGTCTCATTTCTGGGGGACAGTCTCAGGGAACTCAATGTGACTTTGAACATGAAAAATACATGCTTGGAAAACGTTTCACCAGGCTCAGGCGTTTGAGAAACAAAATTGCAATCGAAGCTCTGAGAAGCGAGCACCTTCTGATGATGGTCCACAGGCTCTGGGCGAGTTTTCCTCCCTGGCTAGGATCCCACGGCTCAGTGGCCAGCTCACCAAAGGCTGAAGAGTATACAAATGTAATTAAAGAGGGGGAGGGGGAGACAGAGGAAACTGCACAGTCCACTTAAGAAATTAGCAGCATCTTGTAAAACACCTCACTGAAACTACTGTTAGTGATGCAAACTCCTCCCACGTCTTAGACTAGGCAGTGAGGGAACTGGCCCTCCTGGCTCTGGGACTGTTACTCGCATTGCAATGTGCAGCTTTTGGAGATGAATTGTGAACTTCAAGGATCCTTGTTCTATGCTCCCAGCAAAGGGGAACTCAGAGAGCTGGTCTGCATGGGAGCAATGCCTCTGAGAGGTGATCAGGAGATTTCTGTCTAAGCTGCCATCATTGGAAAGATGTCCCTTTAATGTGACATGTTGCCATTCCACGCTGGTTCTCTTTAGTAACCCGGTATATCTTTACTAGCAACACTCGAGGGCATAAATATCACTACAGAAATGACTTAAAGGCTTTATGAGGCTGTTCTTTTTTTTTTTTTTTTTTTTTTTTTTTTTTAAGGAGTGGAAAAGAGTAACCATTCTGCCTCCTTCTTAATTTTGACTCAAGTCAGTCCTGCTCAAGCAAGCCCAGAAACATCCATCCCACAGAGCAAGGTTCCACAGCCCTCACTATGCAGTCCAGCACAAACAACCCTTGGCAGAACCTAGCTCTGGCAGTGCCTGGTGGGCCGTGCCACGGGCAGAGCAGAGGTCAAGACCAAAATGAAGGCCCCTGGAATCCTGCTCACAGGCAGACTTTTGTAAAAGGAGAGGCAGCAGGCGGCTGATCATCAAGAACTTTAAAAGGCCAGAGAGAGACCAGGACACAGAGTAGGGGGCCAACAAGATGGGGTGAAGACAAAAAGGAAAAAAAAAAGATTCGTCCCAGAGTAAGGCAGGCAGTTTCGAGTGGAATATACCTCTAACCATAAACCTGGCAGCCGCCCACTAGCGCAGGGCTCTGCGTGGAGAGATGTCAGAGGGCTGGCATCCTCATTGTTCCACTGGTTATTAATAAACCTCCCAACAATGAGAGGAAGCGCCCGCATCCAGAGAATGAGAATGTGTGAGCACTTGAGTAATGACTGTGCCCTGAGCCGGCAGGGCTGGGGCCCGTGCTGAAAACATGTTTTCTCCCAGACCGGAAGGGGTCGGAGCCGGCCTGTGACAGCACACTGCACGTTTTGTTTTATTTTTATTGTCTGAAACCAGAACTCCCATCACCCTTTTCTCCACAATCCTGTTGATCACACTGAAGATGACTAAGTTGCCACTTCCTTAGTGAGACAAAGTCCGATGTCTAAACACGAGATGCCAGCTTGTTTTGTAGGGAGTGGGTAGCTCAGGCCCCCGTGTTTCCATTCAGGAGGCCAACAGTGCTCTCCCGGTTCCGTTTCAGAAAGGATGCACCAGGACACTGTCTGGTTTGGGTGGTGGATGTGTAGAGCCCCCTGGCCCTGCAGCATGCTGGGACTTTCCTAGGCCCGGCTGTGCTATTGTCTCAAACATCCTGAGAGCAAAATCCAGTCTCCCCCTGCCACTGCACTCCCCCTGCAGTCAGAATCGTTCTGCGACAGCGAGTCCCCCAGACAATGCTCAGAATTAATCTTAGACATGCTCACTTCCAACACCATGAAAAGGCCATGTGCCATTGGCTATACTAGCAACTGCAGTTGTTATTTTTTGTTTTTAAAGAGTTACTTATTTGAAAGGCAGAGTTACAGAGAGAGAGAGAGTCAGAGGCAGAGACAGAGAAGTCTTCCACTCACTGGTTCGCTCTCCAAATGGTTGCAATGGCCAGAGCTGTGCCCATCTGAAGCCAGGAGCTTCCTCCAGATCTCCCACATGGGTGCAGTGGGCCATCCTCCACTGCTTTCCCAGGCCATAGCAGAGAGCTGGACTGGAGGTGGAGCAGCTGGGTCTAGAACCAGTGCTCATGTGGGATGCTGGCATTGCAGGTGGTGGCTTTACCTGGTACGCCACAGCGCTGGCCCCAAGTTCTTGGTTTTTGTTCTGTTCCATTTTTCCTCCCCTTCCAGCTTGCAAGCAATTTCAAGAAACGGAAGGAAAGGAAAGGAGGAATAACTCCCTTCTTTTTAGTTCCCACAAATAGGATTCATTCTATTGAAAAAAAAAAAAAAAAAAAGAAACTCTAAAAACATCTTAACCCTGAACTTTCTGAGACGTGGTCAGCAGAAGCACCTGGGAACCAAAGCAATGGAGAGCAGTCTCTCTACTTGTGGAGCAAGTCTCTCTACTTGTGACATGGCAGCCTGCACCTTAGGGCCTTAGTAGCTGTGGACCTCCGACTTCTGTCACAGCTATCACTATTTCTTCATTCTTTGGCATCTGTGGCTCCAGATACCAAGAACTGACTGGACTTCAAGTGATTTTAAAGGTAATAATGTGGGGCTGGTGCTGTAGCATAGCAGGTAAAGCCATGGCCTGCAATGCCAGCATCTCATATGGGCGCCGGTTCGAGGCCCAGATGCTCCACTTCTGATCTAGCTCTCTGCTGTGGCCTGGGAAAGCAGAAGATGGCCCAAGTCTTTGGGCCCCTGCACCCATGTGGGAGCCCTGGAAGAGGCTCTTGGCTCCTGGCTTTGGATGGGCACAGCTCTGGCCATTGCACCCATCTGGGGAGTGAACCAATGGATGGAAGATCTGTCTGTCTCTGTCTCTGCCTCTCTGTAGCTGTTTTTCAAATAATTTTTTTAAATAAATCTTTAAAAAAATAAAAGAAAGGTAATGATGTGCGCTTTAATGGGAGTCAGAGCTGGTGCTGTGACATAGCAGGTAAAACCTCCACCTGCAATGCCAGCATCTCATATGAGCACTGGTTCCTGTCCTGGCTGCTCCACTTCCAATCCAGTTCCCTGCTAATGTGCCTGGGAAAGCAGCAGAAGATGGCCCAAGTGTTTGGGCCCCTACTACCCATATGGGAGACCTGGATGAAGCTCCTGGCTTCTGCCTGGACTAGTGCTGGTCACTGTAGCCATCTGGAGAGTGAACTCATGGATAGCAGATCTCCCTATCTATCCCCCTCTCTTTTGTAAACAATTTATAAAAAATAGAAAAGTCGTCTTCAAAGTTACTAATAGCATGGAAATATCTCTGTTTTATAACAACAAACAGTATGCAAACCCTTTGTGGAGGGGAACTGTAACTTCTAAAATGCATTGGGGGCCAGCACCGTGGCTCACTTGGCTAATCCTCCGCCTGCAGCGCCGGCACCCCAGGTTCTAGTCCCGGTCGGGGCACCAGATTCTGTCCCAGTTGCTCCTCTTCCAGTCCAGCCTTCTGCTGTGGCCCAGAAAGGCAGTGGAGGATGGCCCAAGTGCTTGGGCCCTGCACCCGCATGGGAGACCAGGAAGAAGCACCTGGCACCTGGCTCCTGGCTTCAGATCGGCGCAGCGTGCTGGCCATAGCGGCCATTTGGGGGGTGAACCAACGGAAGGAAGACCTTTCTCTCTGTTTCTCTTTCTCTCACTGTCTAACTCTGCTTGTCAAAAAATAAATAAATTTTTAAAAAATGTACTGGGAAAAGGAAAAAATGTTTATGCCATAGAAATATTATGGTGGTGGTACATGGCTCAGTCACCATGATCTGGGTCTAGGGAGAAGGACTAAAGAAAGGGAAATGTCAGAGGCCTGACATTAAAAGGATACAACATGGGGCAAATGCTGGAGGCAGCCGCACGCGAGCAGGAAGGCAGGCCCAGGAGAGAACGCGCTCTGGGAATGCAGAGGATTCCGACAATGCAGCACATGCAGGAGCCTTAGTGTACTCTGCACAATTCCAGGGGTGGGTGTTTGGTCCAGTGATTGCATGCCCGAGTCCCCAGCTGGGGTGCCTGGCTCTGACTCCTGACTCCAGCTTCCTAATGCAGACCCTGGGAGGCAGCGGAAATGGTCCAACTGATTGGATTCCTGCCACCCTGGTGGGAGATCTAGCTCAACTTCCCAGTTGGTGGTTTGGGTCCTGGTCCAGCCCCAGCCTCTGTGGGCATTTAGGGGAGTGAACCAGAGAATGGGAGCACTCCCTGTCTGTCTCACTTTCTCTCTCAATAAGACTTCTCTTTTTTTTAAAAAAAAAAAGGTTGACATCAATAACTTTCTAAGTGTTAGGCACTGGGCTTGGGTTAGAAACGTGGATTTTCAAATAGTACCTACTTAAAAAATTTTTTTTAAGTTTTTTTTTTTATTTATTTGTAAGGCAGAGAGTAGTGACAGGAGTTGGGGAGACAGAGGCTGAGATCTTCCATCAGCAGGGTCATTCCTCATATGGCCACACCTGCCATGGCTGGGCTAGGCCACAGCTGAGAGCCCCGAACTCCATTTGGGTCTTTGACATGGGTGCAGGGGCCCAAGCACTTGGGTCGTCCTCTGCTGCTTTCCCAGGCACGTTAGTAGGCAGCTGGATTGGCAGCAGAGCACTTAGGACTCAAACTGGTACCTATATGGGATGCTGGCTTAGCAGGCGACAGTTTAACCTGCTGCCCCACAACACCAGTCTCCAGATGCTTTTAAGGAACATTTATTAGACATCAACCAATAAGGAGTGAAAACCATTTACCAAATTGGGTACTGGGTTAAACGTGATGAAAATCAGACTACATGAGGGTACTTCAAAGAGCTCATGGAATCATGGGATTGAAAGATAAGTTTCCTTTGGCACAAAAAATTAGAAACCCATGCCTAGTGTTTTCCCAATATGTTTTTTTCCATGAGTTTTTCTGAAGAACCCTTGTGAGGTCTGGCGAGTGTAATTAGTGTATAAGATCCGGGCTGTCCTGAAGGAGCTAGCAGGTGCACCTGTCCCCCGTGAGAGCACATTACAGGCCACAGGCAGCCAGGACAGGAGAGGGGTGGGGAGCCAGCCAGCCACCTCGATTCTCAGCCCAAGGGCTACACTTCCCACCATAGGGGATGCGAATTCAGTCCCTTCTAGAAGTGTCTGCTGTTGGATTTCCTCAGGCAAAGGCTTCCTCCCCAGTACAAGGAGGGATGAAGGGGCAGGCAGCATCAGCAGCCCCACGGGCATGGGGGCAAGACCAACCACCCAATCCTGGGGATTCCCTGGCTCACTGATGGCATGCTTCCAGGCTGCCGCCTGCCCCTCCACTGTCCTGAGGCA
Organism: Oryctolagus cuniculus; assembly: GCF_051225735.1. Taxonomy (NCBI): domain Eukaryota; kingdom Metazoa; phylum Chordata; class Mammalia; order Lagomorpha; family Leporidae; genus Oryctolagus; species Oryctolagus cuniculus. The sequence continues at coordinate 69,121,459 of NC_142879.1, read as the reverse complement.
TGGAGTGTGGGGTCAGGGCATCCCTGGGGAGCGGCGACCTTGGCATTAGAGGATGCAGTGACGGGCTGGGAAGAGGCCCCAGGGTTTACCTGTCAGGCTCTCTCACCCTCGGTTTCCTCTTCCACGGCTGCACGCTCGCAGAGCAGCTGAGGCATCAGCGCCGACAGCCAGAGCCACTCTGTGAGAGGCCTCAGCCCATCTCTCAACCCCTCATCATCTGAGCCGCGGGCCCCAGCGCTGAATTATTAAGCATCCAAAAATCACTTTAATGTCCCGGAAGAAAGGCGCGGGGGTGGATTCGGCGGGAAGACCGTCTTGCGATTTATCTCCCATCCCTCTACGTTGGGTACCAATAGCGGTAACAGAGACTTCTTGCTTCCTAGTCGCCAGGATGCTCGGATTCCATTTCTGGTGGGCACATGACACCTGCTCATCTCAGGAGGTTTGGGGCTCCTGTGCACAACCCATCTGTAAGTGTGGGAGGTCACTGCCCTGTGCCCGAGGCGCTGCCGGAGATGAGGAGCCCATGCACGTGGGCCAGGATGCAGGCTTAGAGCAAGGGGCTCCGCGCTCTGTGATCCTGAGCCACACTCAGCTCAAGCTTCTCTCTCTTCCTTAGTAAGAGTAGCTCCTAGGGCTGGCATAGCGGGTAAAGCCGCCACCTGTGACACCGGCATCCCATATAGGTAGGGTGTTCCAGCTACTAATCCAGCCCCCTGCTAATGACCTTGGAAAAACAACAAAAGATGGCCCAAGTGCTTGGGCCCTGGCCACCCATGTGGGAGACCCTCATGGAGTTCCTGGCTCTTGGCTTCACCCTGGTCCAGCCTTGGCCATTGTGGCCATTTGGGGAATGGACTAATAGATAGAAGATCTTTCTTGTGTCTCCACCCCTCTCTCTGTAACTCTGCCTTTCAAAATACTTTTTTTTTTTTTTTAAAGAAAGAATGGCTCTCAAAACAGAGTCTCTGGAGCAGCAGCAGCAGCATCCCAGGGGACTTGGAAGAGATGCAGATTCCCAGGCTCCCCCTACACTTGCAGAACCTTGTGGCGGCAGTGGGTAGCCAGGGGAAGCCCAGCAAGCATGCCCAAGACTGAGAACCACTGGCCTGAAGCCTGTCAGGCCCCGGACTGGACGCCCTGCGACTCCATACAGGAGGAAGGCGGGGGGCAGGTCCAGGCTCTTATCTGGTTTTAGCCAGGGTTAGAAAATACTATTGTTTTGTGCAAAAGACAGACAAGGGGTCTGCTCTGGCTCTGCCCTTGGCCATTCTGCAGGAGCCAGGGTGTGGCTGGAATCCCAGGCAGGGGGGTTGGGGGCTCTGAATGGCATTGTCTGTGATCCCAGAAGTCAACATTCTCTACCGTCTTCACTGCAAACTTCTAAGCCCCAGAAAGAATGATCTTTGGACCCGCTGACTGGATGAACCATTTCTGAAGAACCCAAGGCAGGGAGTTTACAAAGAACTCTGCAGTGACCTGGCAGGGAGAGGCAGACTCGGGTTTTATGGGGCCCGAAGCTTATGTAACTTTGATGGTTCTGTTTAACAAGGAAAACGATTTGTGATACAGTGTGTCCGCGGACTTTACATAAACACTGAGCACGTGAGCACACCACCAGGGCCGCAGCACGGAGGGGGTCCGCGCTTCCCCTCCACAAGCCCTGCTCTCAGCCCAGGAAGGATGCACTTCCTCACCCTGGGCCTTGTTTTGATCCTTTTGCTGGCTGTGACTGGGCCATGACGGCCCACAAATTAACAAGACAATTTTTAGCAAACTCTTTCTCTCCCGGCTGTTCCTTTTTGATTTGCTGTTGTCTGCAGACTGTGTATTTAGTTCCATAAACCACCCTGCACGGTGAGGGAGGGTAAAGGCACCCTGCTTTATTTTTCTGGTACAGATACAAGGTGACCCAGCTCCCGATGTCAATCAAGCTCTTACCAATGGGGTGGAGGTGGGGGTGGGGGGGAACAGCCGTCCTTGGTTATATTTCTCTAACACTTCCTCCTTCCTCTCTCCCTGCCCTCCTCAAACCTGCTCTTCTTCCTGTGATTTCAGTGAATGGCAGCCCCATGCTGGAAGTCAGGTGGATCTGAAGTCTCAGAGCATCTGTCCCTCCCAACATCCAGGGACAGGACCACCTGTGCAAGGCTCACATGAACAGTCAGCAGAACCAGACCTCTGACTCTTGGTGCCAAAGATGCTTAGCCCTTCCACCCCACCCGTGACTGCGAGAGTCTCTCTTCCTATGTGAGCAACAGTCATCTAAGAAGTCCACCAGGGGGCTGGCATTGTGGTGCAATGGGTTAAGCTCCATATCAGAGCCCTGGTTCAAGTCCCAGCTGCTCCACTTCTGATCCAGCTCCCTGCTAATGCACCTGGGAAACAGCAAGCGGCACAGGATGGCCCAAGTGCTTAGGCCCCTGCACCCACCTGGGAGACCCAGATGGAGTTCTTGGCTCCTGGCTTTGGCTTGGCCCAGCACTGGCTGTTGTGACCATTTGGGGAGAGAACCAGAGCATGGAAGATCTCTCACTCTCTCTGTCATCCTGCCTTTCAAATAATTAAGATTTTTAACAAAGGAAGACATGAAGAAGTCCACCTAGGAACAGGAAGCTGTGTCTCTCAGCACCATGACTCTGGACTTCTGCCCTTCCTGAGTGCCGAATCCTTCGCCCCCCACACACGCGGGAACCCCACGAGCCAGCACTCCTGACAATGGGCCCTGGGCATTCCGAAAGGCTCAGCTGGGACTCACAGAGTTTGGATCCACAGGTTCGTTTTGATACTCAGGGGTAGGCTATTCAGCTCCCCCACTGGGCTCTTCAATCTCCTAGTGGAACCTGGAGCCAGGTGCTGGTGCTCAGGCCCCGCCCCGCAGCCCCCATGCCACGCCCTCCCCACGGTCGGGGTCGCCTACCTGAGGACAGCAGGCTCCCGCTGCTCCCGCTGATGATCTTCCCTTTGCTCCCCATGTTGGCCAGCTTCGAGGTCTTCAGTGTCCCGGTCTCAGTCAGGTCAATGGCGATTTCACTCAGGCTTCGCGCCGCATGGATTTTGGACTGGAAGGGGAAGACAAGCAGGTTATGGGGGTGAAGGGTAATCAGTCCCCTGCGCCTGGACCAGGCTGATGGCCCTGATCTGCGGTGTTTTTGTGTTTGGGTCCCTTGGCCCAGTTACCTATTACCAAAACTCTGCCGGAGCAGAGGCGGCGCCCAGCTGACGTCACGCAGGGCCTCCCAAACCTGGGACTCTGTCCCCGCTGCTGTGCCGCCCTGAGGAGCTCAGGCCTGGAGTCCTGAGTAACGCTGGGGAAGTTGCCCGCTGTCACTGAGTGACAGTGCCCATGCGGGGCAGAGGCCGCCCACCACTCAGAGGTGCGTTGGGGTCCGAGGACTGTGACGTGGGAAGGGCGCCCTTCTCAGTTCTGTCCTCTCTCTTCTTTCCTGCCTGGCACTCAGCTCTCAAACAGCCGTGGTTATAATTAATCTGTGCTTAAACAAGGAGAAGAAACAATTCTTAGGTTTTTAACAATTTTATTGA